>NC_089154.1:14478364-14793246 GCF_009819655.1 Sylvia atricapilla
AACACACCTCACTGCGTTATTCCAAATACCACAGGACTCGGTATCTCACTTGCTGAAACATTCTGGAGTTGTTAATAATGTCTGGGATTATCATAAATCCATCAACAGGTCGTATCTGTGAGAGCTGCATGATGAAATGAAAAGCAGGATAATTCAGACATCAGCGTGTATTAGGAAAGGATTTAAGGGAACAAAGTGTCTCAGTGCTTTCCACTGCTCTTTAACGGGGGTTCGGTTTGAGTTCAGAGCAAGAGGCAAAGTTCAGGAGTTACTCTTTCTTCACAATGATAACCAAGTTTAGAGTAAGTGGTGGTGTTCTGTGAGAACAGATGGATGGTTTAGTGGCTTTGTGATCAAAACATCAGACCACTTTCTTTGCTGTCCTTGCCGTACACTTATTGGGAACAGACTCTTCACTTCATGTTCCTATATCCAGATTTCCCAGCACTAATTTGCAAATAACATTTGCTCGAAAACACTTGTTTCTTTAGCAAGTGGAAATGCTGACAGGCTTGTTTAATGTATTAAATCTATGTGTGTTGATCTCTTCAGCATGCTCAAATGCAAGCCAAGCCTGTGCTGTAGGCTGGGCACGACAAACACCAGCCTGGAGAGCACCTGAGCTGTTCACAGAGCAGCCCAAAGCAGCCAGAACTGCTGCCTCAATTCACACGAGGGGATGTTAACCCTCAGCAGGAGCATTTATCCACCACAGAGGTCCTTTGCCTCTCCTGAACACTGCAAACACTCTTTGAAAGCTTTGCCATGGTCACTGTTCTCACCAGAGCTGGGCTGAGACCCACCTCACTGTGCTCTGGAGAAAGCAGGAACCCTCATGTCTCAACTCACACAAGTTCACCTGAATCCACATTTTCTGCAGAGCAGTTTCTGATTAAAATAAAACTCCAGGAGTTCAGAGCACAGTTAAAGATAGCTGAATAACCATGCAAAGCTGTGCACTTTTTTAAACAGATTTGTTTCCACGTGTTATTTGTTTCAGTCCTAGCAGAATAACACATCTCTGTAAGAAAGAACTGAGTGCTATTTTGGCTGATGCATTTTCAGTAGAAACATTATGTTATGGTTAAAACAACTTTTTTTTTCTTTTAAAGTCTGCATCAAGTTTAAAAACCTAACAGACGTATCATAGTCTGAATTTAAAGTACAGAAAGACAGAAAACCAGCTTGTAACTGAAATTAGGAGAGCACAGAAACCAGTCACACAGAGCTCCTCAATACTGTTTTTCAGGAAACACTGATAATTGAGATTTACTTGGATGGAGTAATTCTTTGGCTTACACATGGGGTGCAAATAATGCTTTTCTCAAACTGCAAACATGTAATTTATGGCTCTGCAATATTTTCATGCAGAGTCTCAAAGGGAAAAAGCACAAATGTGCTATTGTTTTGGGAAATTACAGATGGGGAATAGGATAATCTGATCCAGCTGAAATACAGGAGCCTTTCTATAAGGGTTATTCCAAGTGAGATTGCTGGAGGACCAAAAACTTCTGAGGTTGTCAAAGATTGTGTTTAATTATTTCCTTGATAGATTTCTCTTGAAAGTAGTGGTTTTTTATTTATTATGAAACTCACACAGGCCTGGAGGAGTTCATTTGAGGGATAAAATCCCAAATTCTCATCCGCCATACGAGGACAAATTAAGCTCAGAGACCCAGTCCACAAACTGAGCAATCACTGAGAAATTCAGCCAGTATTATGTGTATTGAATATTCTGAAATTAGAGATAATGGCTCTTAATATCTGAAGCATTTCGACTCTGTCTCCGTGAGAAGGTCAAATAAGCCAACATAATCCGTGAATAGAAGGGAAATATTATTGCAAAAGTCTTGTAGCCCATCATTAAAATTAATCAGGGAATTTTAGTTACTCAGGTCCAGATTTTCTACAGGAAATCACTGGTTGAATGTGAGAATCTTGTGTTTCTGGTGATGGCAAGCAGAAGGAAAATACCTGAGTAACTGTTGAAAAAATGCTCTTTAAAAGAAAATGCTCCAGTTTTCTAGCCAGTGACAGTTTAATAGCCTCTGGCTCATAAAATAAAATTCATTCTCACAGATTTACACCACAGCCTCACACGTAAACACACCCCACTGCCTACTGCAGACAGCAGAGTCTTCCTTGGAAAGGAAAGGACTGAAAAGTTATAAACCAGCAACACTTAAATACCAACACTCTTGTCACTCTTTCAGTTCTTCCTAATTCCTTGAATGTGTGTCTCAGCTTGGCACAATGTCCTTCTCAGCACCAGGGAATATTCTGATCTGTGACTGACTGCAGACCAGTGGTGACTCTTCTTCCTCCCAGGTGCAAAGCAGACTTAAAGTTTTCTCAGGACAAAATTCAGTTTTAAAAACAATGGTCTCCTCTCCTGCCCGTGTGACTGGCAGGAATTCTGCTGGAACAAACTATTTGTTCCCATAAATGATGGGGGTTTCACATAACATATCCAACAAATAGAGTTTTGTGGACAATTTTGATCACTCAGGCTTGTGGCAGAGTCCTCCTTTAGAGTTTTCATGGAGTTGTTTTTTTTTTTCCTCAGAGTTAGCATTTTTTTTTGAAAGAATGACCTTTTACACCAAGTTTCAGAACTTTGTTTCCTTTATTTCCCAAAGCTCCCCGTTCCTCTGTACAGACACCTATCCTTGCCAGATGTTTTAAATACCAGAATATGGCTTAATTTGCAGAGGGAAATTTTTCCAGCAGCACCAGAGGCAGCCCTCCCTGAGGCTGCTGTCAGGTCAGTGCAGGAACTTTGTGTGCCATGAGAACTGAATGCAGCTCTCCTCCTCCTCTCCACCACTGAGTCAGCAGGCTCAGGCTGCTGCTTCCAGCTGGGTCACTTCAAATGGGCACCCAGTCAAATGCTCCACTGGAAAGGCTCTAGTGTGCTTCAGCCCAGCCTCTGGCTACGTGTTCCTTTAAAATATCATCAGCTTTTGGAGTTTTTATCAGCTAAACTCTGTATGCACTGTCTTAATTACAGACCTCTTCTCTTCCTTTTTTTTTTTTTTTTTTTTTTTTTGTTCATTTGAATGCAAATCCTGTTCCTGCTGCTGAACAATGGAAATGTCCACAGCTCTCACTTCCTCACATCAGGGTTCAGATTTCAGGAATCAAAAGAAAAGAGCTGCGCCAAGCCTGAAGAAAATGATACTGCTTAAAATGCTTTTGAATTGTAATACTGTGCATGCAATATGATGGTAATGGTACCGTGCAGCAATTAGGAAACCTATTGTGTGTGTATGTTGTGCCCTACTACATACAAAAAATGTGTCAGCTATTAACTGAATACTGTTTTCATTTATAGAAACAATCTTCTGAGTGCTGAAATAATCTCCCAATACATTGACAGAAAACAACTGTATTCATAACTATTCTTACTCAGCTCTCCAAAGGAGCACTTCTGATAAACACCGTGCTGGCAAACAGATCTCCTTCAGGTGAAACTAGGTCAGTAAGAAATTATAAGCCAATCGTTGAAATAATGGAATGGTTTAAATCAGAAGACAATAATTGAAAGGTTCAGACTCCTGAATCTGTGCACTCGAAGAGTGTCGACGTGACTGTGAAATGACAAAGGCTATTACAGTGGAGATCCTCCTTTCTGAAAGGTATGACAACAGAAATTACACCCTTTGAAAGACAGAGAGGTTTGGAAGGTATTTTCTGGCTGGGTGTCAGTATAAACAGGTTACTAAGCTCCCTGTCCTTAGGCACTGTCCTTACCTCACACCCCATGAGATTTACACCGATATTTACTGGACACGTAGTGCATGTTATTTTGATTAAGCCTGGTTTTTTTAGCCATTTGAGAGGGCCTTGGTATTCTTTGGGTTCCTGGGCAAGTTGTTAATTCATGTATCAGGGAGGAAGTTGATAAGAATGCTGATGGAGTTTGGTTTTTCTTAGTTTGATCCTCGTGTTTTGTGGATGTGAATATGGTCCAAGTCTCTTTTTATTGCCTCTGTGCTGTGCCATGTGCAGCTTCCAGAGGTTCCAGAAGGAAAATTACTAACAAGCCAGAGTGGAAAATAGCCCTTGTGCTTTCTACCCAAGGTTTAACCTGGTGCTGTGTTCTCCAAGCATCACATGGTTACATTTGCTCAGCAATGTCACTGAGAATCCTTTTATATATGAGGTGAGCTCTACCTGAGACCCTGAAAGGCAAAAAAACCCTCACCCAAAGGCTGAGCCACATCCCCATGAAGAAGAATCTCCTATCCTGCATGTTTAATCACTTAAAAGTATAGAAATGGATGGTTTTTCTCAGAAGCCTGTTGACAAGAATATGGACAAGACAGAAATTAGGAGCTTCCTAATTTCTGTCATTAACAACTTATAGTCATGGAGTGTGTTTCCTCTAAGCTTCAGTGGCATCCTTGCCTTTGTGCTGGGTTGGTTCTGCAGAGCCAGGATCAAAATGTTTGGTTTTGGGGCTGCCAGAGCTTTGTAAACACACCAGACCAAATCCTTCTGTATTTTGATCACTAACCATCAACAAATGACTGCAACAGATGAACTCATGCAATAAATGTCTTGGACATTGATACTGTTAAGACAAATAAATGTGCTCAAACCTCAAATCTCCTAAGCTAAAATGAAATATGTCACCAGGCTTATATTTAATGTTTGTTTCCCATAATAAATGAGACTAAAGTCCTTTCTCATAAAAAGCATTACTCTCTCAAACTTAAAAATATCAAGTTATAATAGTGGGAAAATAACATGTGCTGTTAGCATATTGTGATTATATTCAATTAAAGCTTTTTTCTCCACTTTCCAGACCATAGTAAAACGATAAATTGTTCTATTTTTGTCAGCACTGCACATAGAACAGTCAAAGGGAAATAGTTTTCACTGATTTTCACAGTAATCTGTAAACAAGATTTATTAAAGTAATTAAATGAGGATTTCATAATTTGTAAAGCACTTAACTCAGAATTTGGAATTGTTAAAAGTACTAATAGACTTAGAATTGATTCATCTTTAGATTATGTAAGACTTGCAGATATTGCTGCTTCCTAATGGAATTGTAATCAATTATGAACTGCGAGATTCGTGCTCATTTTTGTAAAACGTACATTTGAGAGAAGACCTGTGCCATTGCCACTGGGAGCAAAGGGATGGTATAAATAAAAAAAGCCAGTGTGTGTGGGAATGGCACACACAGAGCTCACTGCAGGCCTGGCCCACCACCCACCACAGACAAACCATCACCAGGAATTCCTTAATCTGAGAATCAGACCACTGACACTTTTTATTTACGTTTCTCGTCCTTCCCTTCCAGCACACAAACCTTCCCCTCACAATAACCTGTCTATAATACACGAATTGCCCCAGAGATTCAGCTCCCACTGTTCCCAGCTCCCCATTCCCTCCTTTTCCTGGTGCTCGCTGAGGACAGGCTGGACAGGCTCTCTGCTGCTGACTGCCCTGGCTGCTGCTCAGCTCCAGCCACTGCTGCTCTGGGTGTCAGCTCAGGGACTCACCTTCTGTCTTTCTGTCAGCCCCTGGTCAGGGTATTGCTCCTCGGAGCTCCAGCCAGCTCCTTTTAGCAGTCCATTCTAACCCGGTGTGTCAGCACCAGATGTGGGGCTGACTCAAGGAGATTTTTGGTGCTTTCATGGGGAATGAAAGAGTGTTTCTCTACTAAAAACATGCATTTTTTCTTCCCTTTCCATGGAAAGTGTTTTTTGTTTTTTTGTTTGTTTTTTGTTTGTAAAATACAATACGATTCTTTAGAAGGGAGATAGTGTACCCATGGCACTGGGAACTTCTGGGAACTGCTCAGTTGGATATTGCTCTATGTTACTTCATCCCTCACTTCTATGAGTTTCTTACTGTTGTTTCAAACCCTCCTGCATGAATTGGAAAACAGATCATTATTTCACCAGATAAGAGTGTTCACTTCAGGTCTTCTCATTTGAACACACTAAAAAATTTCCATTCCCTCTCCTGCTCAGCTGCTGCAGCGCAATTCCCTGCAGGGGTTCCATCCCAAGAGGAGCCATTCCTCACCAAGAGGCAGATGAGAGACCCCAGCTCTCACCTCCTCCTTCAGTGCAGGAGGCTGCTGAGTGCCTGCAGGGTGTCCCTGGGCTCACAGACCTGTTGGAGTCCAGGACATCCCCTTGGATGGCCTGGGACCTGAGGAAAGGAGTTTGAGCCCTGGACAGGGGGGTGTGGAGACGGTCGAGGGGGCTCAGAGACCTTGGCACAGAGCCCAGGAAGACACCGTGTTTGATTTTGATCCATGGGAAAAGCTTTCAACATTGCAGAAGTAATTACAAACTCCCAGGATGTGAAAATTGTAGTCTAGCACAGTAGATGATGTAGAATTTAATAGTCTTAGAATTTATAGAATAGAAGTAAATGGGGACAAGATGGTGGAATTTGGGTGGTACCTTATGTACTTCTCCTTCTTCCTCATCCTCCATTTTCTGGGGCGGTGATGGCACAAAGTAGTTAGAGTAGATTGGACCAAAGTAGAATGTCACTTCTGGTGTGGGCACTGGGCATTGGCACAAAATAGTAAATAACTAGTACGTAATTATCTGTATAAATGTTAGGGGACATCCCATCTGTGGGGCAGTTGCCTCGTGTCCCAGCTGCTGTCCGGACCTCGGCTGGGAGCAGAGAAAATTCTGAGATACCGAATAATAAACACCACGAGAAACCTGAAAACAAACCTTGAGGACTCTGCTTTTTACACGGACGCGACTCGGGGCTTTTTAGAGGGCCAAGGACTTTAAACCACCTAAAGCTCAGGTGAGGAAACCCCCCGACAAGACCAGTGCTCAGCTGTCCCAGCCCAGTCCCAGCCCCGTGGCCATGCTCCAGCTGCCAGAACAAGAACTTGGAGCCCACACCTCTGCTGTGCTCCCTTCCTCACACCCTGGTGCAAGACACTTCCCATTTCCAGAATTGTTCTTTGATCAGTGGGAGGTTGATTCAGTCTGGTTTTCTTAAGGGTTGGGTTTTTATCCTTTCCTTTGATCTATCATGTCATTCCCTGTTAAGCAGATCAGTCAGTATCAGCTGGAATAAATACTGACTGGAGACTGTGAGTCCTCTGAAGAAACCCTATGGCTTAGAGACTGATGTAATGGGCAGAAAAATTAAAGAGGATTGTTGCTGATTTTTCTCTTTTACATCATATGAAAGCACCTTGCTTCGTCATTTGACCCGATTTCCTTTTTTCCTTTGAGTAAAATTTGTTAAAGTTATCTCTCTACCTCTCTCTGACCATCTCACCCTCCCATAGCCTTCTTCAACTCCTCCTCTCCTGCTGTGTCAACTCCAAAATGGTCAGTAATCTGCCACATTTATACAGAATTTAGCCAAATTGAAAATAAATTTTAGAAGGGGAAAGTCAGAAGTCCTTTGTCACATTTATGTAATGGATATGTAAGTAGAGAATAATATCAGCAAATTTCTACTAATTAAGTAATAGCTGAGACTATTCTATCGGCAATGATTTTATTCAGCAATTATTTTATCCATCATTCAGTCTCCATTGGCAAAGAATGGGGCAAGCTGTGGAGTTTTTAAAATAGGAAATTTTAAATATATGGAGCAGAAATGCTGAAAAGGACTCAGAGCCACATGGAGCAATTGCTCCCAGCACAAAAAATACTGGTGACTTTACTGCTCATGATTTCACAGATTGCCTTTTAACTGCAATTGAGAGAATGGGACCTGTGAATAATATACAAATACATATTATAATGTTGTGGTTGTTTCGAGTTGATTTTCATTTTGCTATCTATGCAGCCCCTCTGGAAATGAAACATTTGCATGAGCCACTGCCTCTGATCTTTGCCTGGGGACCTGGGTGGGACAGACCTGGCTGACACAGTGCCACAGCTCAGCTGCTCTTCCTGTGGCATCCAACACTTCCAGGATGTGCAGAATATGCTCTTTACAGGTACCAGAATTGCTAAACATATTTTATTTCTATACATTTCCCATTACTGTTCACAGAAATGTAAAATGCAGCCTGGTATTTTCCACTGCTGTGTCAACAAGAGGGATTTTAATCCCATTCCTGTGACCAATGGGTTTGGAGCCATTCTGTGTCTTAGTTTATGTAATGGTGAAACTGATTTCATTTCCACAATAAGAAGAGGTTTTAAGCAGTCCCACCTTTGTAGAAATAAGTGTGTTTGATGTGTTAGAATGCCAGTGTGACTGACATTTAAATTTAGTGCCATGAACATGTTCTGTTATCCCTTTCAGTGTGCTCTGACCTGCCAGCTGGTGACATTCCCTCCAGAGTGCCTCCTGATAGGGACCTGGCCCACAGGGCCTCAGAGTGCTGCCTCAAGTCTTACCTCACTCATTGCCCACTGGAAAGGTTTATTTATTTGGTTCATTTTTACTAGTTTAATTTTCCCCCAAGAGAAATGGAAAATATTTTGTTAATTTGTAGGTTTATATATAGTATGTCACTGAAAGAGAAGTAGGTAACTTATGACAGTAAGGAAATTAGGAAGGTGAAAAGGGAGGTAAATTCTGTCTGTTGGAATTCTCTTTCTCCTCCTGAAACCCACTGACACCAGCACCAGTGACTCCAGCTGCATTCTTGATTACCCAGGAACCAATTTCTCCCAAAATTCAGACCATTATCAGGCAGTGAATGGTCACTGTGGTGTACATGGAAAAGCTTTTTCTCCTCTGTTATCCACATTCACATGTTTATTAGCCCTGACCTCAAAATCTGAATTTTCTTTCCACAGGTTACACTTGTATGCATTATTAACTAAAAATTTCCCTGCTCACTCTCACTAATTCTGAGAGCAAATATTAATTATGATTTCTTAAGTGGTTTTGTTGCTGCCATTGTAATACACTGGCAGGAATGAAAGCAAAGGGTTACAAAATGCCAGCACATGCATCACAGTCTGAAATTTGGGTTGGTTTAAAGCCATCACTTTGGACATCTAGCAGGTATGTTCCACAGAAAGGCTCCTGTTCCCAGGCAGAGTTTTGGGGATTCCATCCTCTCTGTTGTTTAGGGAAAGAGCCCATGTCTTCAGCCAAGCTGGGGACTGGAATCTGTGCAGTGGTTTTAAATTGTAAACCACAAGGATTAGCTTTCCTTCAAGTGACTTAGAATATCTACATCTCTAGAAATGCATTAAATTCTTCATTTGTTAGCCCTGCATTTAAAAACAAATTTTTTTGAGGGAAGACAAGGTCTGTGAAGCCAAGTCATTCTCTGTAATGACACTCACATAACTGTTTTTAGAGCATACTAAAATTGTAAGAGCACAAGCCTCTGCCCATTTTCCATTCACGTTTCCATTAACATCAAAATATGAACATATCTGAACTTAGGAGAATCTGGTATATAAAGTGCCAATTATTTTTATTGCCATGCCTGGTATTTGCTTTATTTTCCTGTAGTTGCTATTCTCAGATAGGCTTTTGAGGATATCTTGCTAAGAAATACTAATGTGAGGATCTAAAAAATGTCCAGAGATTTTCCCAGTTTTGTGCAGTGTTATGTAAAATTTAGAGGATCTGGGTTGCAGCCCACTACTCCTGAGAAATGTGTATTTGGTGGTATTTTAGGTCCCTTCCCTGATCCTAAAGTGGAAAAATGAGTTGTGGGGGTGGGAGGAAAAGTAAAAAAATTTGGATCAACTACCAGAATTTGAAGAGTGGAGCAGAGTTTCGGCTTAAGCCCACTTCCAGTGTGGGGCTGGTCAATTATTTTATCTAGCGGGATTCATCCTGACAGAATTAGAGGTGGCATTCTGGTACCAGAAGCAGAGCATGTGTGGGTTCGGCTCCTGTCAGGGACAATTTTTAGCAGTCCCACGGTGTGGTGCCCCAGAAATGCTGCTGACAGACAGACAGACAGACTGACAGACAGACAGACAGAGTGGGGTCAGCACCAGGCTCTGGTACAACCCGAGTCACACGTGTGTGCTCACTGCCCTGGGGACTGCCAAAGGCACTGAGGCTTTGAGGATGGGCCTGTGGCACAAAGGACACCTGGAATACTGCTCTAAGAACTGTGCTGGCTCGTCAAACCAAAATGAGAGGTGTAAAAAATCACAGATACAACGGTAGTGCTGGACTTCCTATTGGTGAGGAAGTCATTTGACCCTTATTGCACATTAAACTCAATCTGTACATAAACTGTCCAGGTTTGATTCTTCTAAAATTGCTTAATGATCTGTCTTGCACAAATAAGGACAGTCCTTTTGTGTGTTTTGGAAACAACCTAGGGAGCAGTTTGAATTCAAGGTGGAAATGATAAGATTATTGAGAAGAGCCCAGAAACTGCACTGGGGAGGTGCTTGCAAGAATTAAAAAATAGGTAAGTATTATAACTTTTCTCCAACAGCATGCAGCTGTGCCAGGACTCAGGGTGGGCTTAGTGAAGGCTGGCAAAATCCTGATTGAGAATGACTTGCAATGATTTCATGGCATTTTTTTGTAAGTCATAGTAAGAGTTAAATTATCCATCCATTTTACTCTGGGACACCTGCAAAAGACGCTGGAAATAGAAATATTTACTGCTGTCAACCAATGCAAATTCCTATTTGAATCAATCTATTTGGGTAAGGAAAAATGGTATAATTTTTTAATTTTTTTCACAAGAACTGGCAGCTGAGACGCCCTCTGTACGTGCAGCCCTCATTATCCATTTCCTTTGTGGAAGTTACCTTACCTTGAAGATAAGGCAAGATAAAAGAAGCACTTCAATCTCTTGGTATCGCTTATCCTGATACCAGAAGAAGTATTGTCAGAGCAATTAAAGAGTCCTGAGCCATTTTGGAGGCTCACTGCATTTGATTTTGTAACATCTTCCCCCAGAGTCTGCCATCCAGAACTTGGTGAACAATGGAACTGCTCACAGAGAAATCTCAGGGCAAAGGAAAGCTCACATGACCCTCCATGCAGCAGTTTGATAAGGTGATATTCCTCCAAGACACCCAATATTTAGTGCATTGTACGAAAATGCACAGAAGCCCAGGTGACCTGTCCACCTGGAGGGGATCCCAGGGGCAGATCCATCCCGGTGAGTTCTGCAGCGGTGGCAGAACACGAGCCACAGCCTTCCCGTTTCCCAGGGCTGCTGCAGCTCAACCCACGCCTGAGCATTGCTTTTTTATTGGCTTTTCAACACGCTTCTGCTCACTTGGCCACTTCTGGAAGCAGCATCCCATTGTAATCCTTTCAAGCACTACTACAGAAACGGGCAAGACTTTCACGGCAGGAACCTGAATCATCATCGCACTTGTGTGCAATTCATCTGCCCGCACCTCCCGCTCCCCGCAGCCGGGACTCTTCTGCTCCCGCACAATAAATCCACTAGCACATGACTCACTTCCAAAGAAGCACCCATTTAATTTTCAATTAAACTTCTCACCCATTCCAAGTGCCAGACCCCCCCCAGCGCCGCGTCCCCACGGCAACCGCAGCGAGGGCTCCATGGAAACCAGGGGCCCGGGGAGGGACCAGTGCTGCTGTGGCACCAGGAAAAGCCTGAGAATGGCTAAAAAACACAGCCAGGGGCAAAGCCAGAACGGCACGGTGCTCAAAGTCTGTGCCCGAGATGGATGGCGCAGAGGTGATGGTGCTGTGTGCGCTGTTTGGTTCTCCAGGGAACGGACCCCTGCTGGTCTTCTCCTTCCTGCCACGGCAGGGCAAAAATAGGATGTGTGTCTAATGCATCTGTGCCGAAATTGTGATAACAGAACTGTCACGGGGAGACTGGAGAGTGCCCCGTAAATGCTGGTGCACAACGTGCCTGCTCTGCTTCGGGTTTAGTCTGAGCAACTGGAAGAAGTCAATGTATAAGATAGTGGTTTTTTTCTTTATATATATATCCTGTTTCTCATTCCTGTCTGTTTCTGCATCTGTTTGAATGCATGTCTACACGTGCTTATTCCACTGGTCTGCTTGGAAAGGATTACTGGTTTAAAACGACACTATAGTAACCTTAAAACACAATGTGCATTCTGCAAAGGGGGACATTCACATTCCATTTCACTGTTACAATTATTGTTATTAAAACTTCCACCTGGCTGTGCCTTGTCCTCGTGTCCTTGTACAGGAGCTGTTCATCCACTACAGAGGAGACAGGGAAATGGAAGGATCGATCAGCCAGGGCAGGATAGAAAGCTTTCATTGCAGGTTGGTAAGGATCTGGTGAGGAGGAATGAGGGCAGAGATGTCCAGGCTGGTTGCAGAGTGTCCCTCTCTGACATCCCAAACTCACCTGGACCTGTTCCTGTGTCACCTGCTCCCGGTAACCCTGCCTTGGATAGGGTTAGACTGATCTCCAGAGATCTCTTCCCACCCTGACAGCCCCACGGCTCTGTCATTCTGTGACCCTGAATGACAACCCCACGGCTCTGTCATTCTGTGACCTCGAATGACAACCCCACGGCTCTGTCATTCTGTGACCTCGAATGACAACCCCACGGCTCTGTCATTCTGTGACCTCGAATGACAACCCCACGGCTCTGTCATTCTGTGACCTTGAATGACAACCCCATGGCTCTGTCATTCTGTGACCCTGAATGACAACCCCACGGCTCTGTCATTCTGTGACCTCGAATGACAACCCCACGGCTCTGTCATTCTGTGACCTTGAATGACAACCCCACAGCTCTGTGATTCTGTGACCTCGAATGACAACCCCACGGCTCTGTCATTCTGTGACCTTGAATGACAACCCCACGGCTCTGTCATTCTGTGACCTCGAATGACAGCCCCACGGCTCTGTCATTCTGTGACCTTGAATGACAACCCCACGGCTCTGTCATTCTGTGGCCCTGAATGACAACCCCACGGCTCTGTCATTCTGTGACCTTGAATGATCTAAGGAGTGTCACATCCATGTCCCCTCCAGAAGGACTGAGGGCAGGGATGAACAACAGGCTCTGCTGAGCACAACAGAGGGAGATGTCCTTTCATCTGCTGTCAGCTGTGCCAAGATTTCTCTTCCCAAGGAGCTGGACACATGGCCAGTGTGACAAAGACACGTTGCCAAGTCCGTGTTGGAGGGATTATGTAGGAAGCTGGAAATGGAAGACTGAAATCCCAGACTATTTAAATCCTAACCTGGAACTGAATTCCACTGTACCTCAGCACCAAAAGGCAGAAATTGCAGGTGGTTTGTGAAAGACTGAGAGCTGCAGGAGGCCCCCAGTGCCCCTGGGACCAGTCCTTCAGCCTGCTGGGATGGAAACTCTGGGATGGAAACTCAACTCTGCTTCTGGATGGAAAGTTCCCTTCCCAAAGAGACTTCTTGTAAAAGTTTGGGGAAACAAAACAGCCGTGCATCCATTTCTGAGAATCTTGGCCATCAATAAAATACATCAATTCACACTTCTGAAGATCTGTTCAGTTCCTATTCTCCTGCAGAGAACAGAAATGTCCTTGGTTTAATACTTCAAATACAGCTGCATGTAGCTGGGAAGGGGCTGTTACAGCTTATACATATTTCATGAAGGAATACAAAGTTCTGAACTTTGGAAAACTTCCTTCCCTCCTAACATAGTTTTCTTCTACACAACCATTGTTGTTTCTATCTTTCCTCTTTTTTTTTTTAAATTTATTCATCTGTGGGGGTTTTTTCTTCTTTTCAGCTGGAATTTATGCATTCAAATAGAATTCTTAAAACTTTTTCCTGCTTCTTTCAAAACACGTCATTCATTTTTCCATTGTTTTTACTATAACATTGTAGAAATTGACTTATTCAGACCAAATACAGATTGCACATAATCAGAAAAAGTTGCAGATTATCAGGCAACAGGGTGTTTGGATCTAAAAATATTATGCAACAATGCACAGCTGTAAGGTAGATTTCCTTAAATTCATATTTTTTAAATCAGAATTTGAGTCGATTGGGGTGAATTAGGACAATTGAGGGAATTCCTATTGATATTCTTCCTGTTGTGGTCTCTCTGCATATGGTCAGATACTGCTCTTGATTTTGGTTTGACAGGAAACTCCTTTATTCCTCAAAACCTTTGTACTCCATTTTTACACTAAATGTTCAAAAGGTTATTTGGCTATATGCAAGCTTTTCAACAAATAATTGCTATACACATCTGCTACAGGTAATGTCTTTCACTCTCTATGCAGAAATTGCCTCTCCATTGTCATCAGTACAAAGACAAAAGGTCAAAGTTTGTCTCAAATTGGGCAATATTTTGAACCACATTTGATATGGTAATATCAATATTAATGGTACATGCATATATTCTGAAAGCTGAAAGGATCTATAATTCTCATTTTTCTAGGCACATTTGGCATTCTCCTTTTTGTCAGAAGAAAACTTTCATCCAAAGCACCTTTTCACATTTGTCTGGCAGCAGAATCTGAACTGATCTCTTACAATGCCCTCATCTTTTAGCACTGTTCCACACAAGTGCCCCTGATCCCAGCAGAAGGGTGGGCAAAGGCCATGGTGTGTGATTACAGAAATATCTTTTACTTACTCAGGTCCTAAATGCTGAACAGCAAGTGGAATCCAAAGTTCTCCCCCAGCAGAAAGCACCTCCCTTTTGTGACAGTGCCATGAGCTGTGAGGGCAGGGCTGAATTCCCTGTGGCTGCAGCTGGAGCACTCTGTGGATGGGTGGTTGTGCTCCTGGGGGATGACTTTATTGGATCTGCACAGAGTCAGCATTAGGAGGAAAACAATCCCTACCGCTGAAATGACAGTTTTGTTCTGTTCAGTCATTAACTTTGGGGTCCATTTTTGTCTGGTGTCACTGGACTGCAGTAACAGTGCCATCCTTGTTACTCTCAGACTGAGACTAGGTCTGAGCACAGGCATCCAGGAGTGTTTACAGCTGCTTGGAAGCTTCTGGTGGATATTTAACCTTACTTATTAGCAATAATTGGTGTTTAGGTTTTATCTTCACAGTAGGTATATCACACACAGTCATTAAATGAGTACCTGCTTTCGAACTAAATGATTCATAAGTATTGAAAGCGAATGTAACCAGTTATTTGATGTATTTTTTCTTTAATTCAACTATTTCAGAACCCTAAAATACAGCATATAGACCAGGCAACCTTGGAAATGCTGTCAGCAGAGTGCTGCAGTTTTAGGTTGGTTCTCTAAGTCTGTTTAGCACCATTCTCCCTTTTCCAAAGCAGTGTTTACATTTGTAAAGCCAGTTTCAAAAATCCATGGAACCTTTTGAAAACTGAGTAGATTCCAGAAGTGTACATACAAAACCATAAAGTAGGTAACAATGAATTACAGGTGTGTATATATGATTTTAGTTTGATACAGGAAGCCACTGTGCACCATCCACAAATAGTGTACAAATGTCCACAGTTCTGCTGGAGCTTCTGAAGCCCCTGGTTCTGCCCATCAGTGGCTGTGGCTTCTGCAGGGTTTTTCCTTCAGGGCTTTGACATTTTGAGCTGGCTGACTCTTGGTGACAGTGTGGAGCCAAGAGCTAGTGCTGGTGAAAGGAAGGGTATCAATGGGACTCTTTCTGCTCTGGCCTATGCAAAATTCCAGGTGAAGGTATTCCTGCAAAATTCCTGCTGCCTCCTGCTGCTGTCCCACTCATGTGGATGCACAACTGGGTCCAAAACCTTAGAAGTGGCACTTCTTTGGAAATTCAGGGGGTTTATTCTTTCCACTGGCACTACTTGGCACACATTTATTCTCACAGAACAAGAAATTTCAGGGCCTTTTTCAGACTATAAATGTATCCAGCTCACAGAAAAGACTGGTTTGAGCCTTGTTTGCCCTTTCCCAACTGGACTCATACTGGTGTGACGTTTCATTTTTAGTTTGTGATATGCTCAGGATGGGTTACATTTTTTTTTTCTGGGGTTACTGAGAAAGCATTACTGTGTCTGCTTAAAAGGCTTGTTTTAAAGAAATGTTAATTAAAGTTTCTCTTTTCTGGTGGGAGCCATTCAGCTCCATCCCAGACAAAGCAGCAGTATGGACATGCTGCAGGTCTGCCAGAGGTTTAAGTGCTCTAAAGTTCTTGGAGGAATTCCAGGCCAAAAGTCCATGTAATCTGTTTAAGATGAGCCCCAGAATTTCTCAGACTTAAAAAAATCTATACAGACAGTCAACCTTCAAGTTCAGACCTGAGGGAAATGCCTGAGCAAGCCAAGACAACAAGGATCCCACCAGCAGTGCCTGGGCACCGCGCCCACAGGTTTGCTTCCAGATGTCAGTCAGAAAGTCAGATGGGCAGAGGGCAGAGCCTGGTGTGCCGTGCCTGCTCCAGAGCCTGCTGTTTTCAGAGCAGCACACACTTAGCTGAAGTGCAGCCCAGGCTCCTGCTTTCCTGGGAGAAGGTCCTATGATGCCATACCTCAGCAATTCATCAGAGCTCTGCCTTTTGCAGCAGCAAAACAGCTCTGTGCAAAGATTGCTGCAGCACGTGGTGAGGAACGGGCAACTCACACTGCAAAAGCTCCTGTGTTAATTTTAATTTGTCATTTCTCATTCAGCCTACTACAGAGCTGGACTATAGATAGTGATGACACTTTAAGTGTAAGGTGTATTCACTTGGTTCAACCATTTTTCCCCCCATTTCTCGCTGTAAAGGAATAGATTTCCAAATAATATAGTGGCTGCTAAAATGTTTGTGACATCTGTGCTTTAAGGAAGTGTTGCAAACATCTGAGACAGTAGACTCGACTTCTTTGGGGTGGTTTTTCATGTGTCTACGAATTCACACATAAGTGAAGGTGGCTCTGTGGTACATAACTGGAAAAAGTGCTTTTAAGTGCGTTATAAAATCTCACCATGGCAACATCTTTCTGCTCATCGTATTTATAGTGAGAAAAAGAAAAACAAGCAAAACAAATATTAACCCTGAAACCTTTCTGAAATTTAGAGGTTGAAAGAGTAACTTAAATCGGGGGGGGTGGGGTTTGTAGCTTTCTATAAAAATCCTTGACAATGTTACTGGGAAAATAGTAATCGAAGGTAGGCTTTCAACCTCAGCTTTAGATGAAATCACCAAATACCTTGGTTTTGTTTGGATCAGTGTGACCAAAAATAATTGGATTTGAATAGAAGAAAGCCAGAAAAAAGATGGCATATTTGCTTAGCTCTAAGACCTAACCCAAGCAGAGGTGATGCAGAAATTCATCATCTGTGAATTTCCAGTATGAATTTCTAATCACAGAAAGAGGTTCCAGTTTGGAGATTACCCCTCAAACATCCTCCTGTGCTCGTGTCACGCTGTGCTCTGGCTCAGAGGGGATTGGCACTCTGCTTGCAGGGGCTTTACACGGCTCTAAGGAGTGGCACTGTTTCTCCATTCCCTTGTTCCCTCATTCCTGCAGCTTTTCTGAACGCTCGGAATTGTCTGAGTAAACTGGGAGGAATAACTGGAAGAGCGTGTCAGGGTGCTGCACTAGAGAACAGCACTTTAAGTACTCCTCTTGGTATCATCCAGTGGGCTACAGTGGAAGAGATCTTCCAGATAACATGATTCAGAACAACATCCATTACCTCTGTTCCTGAATTTCTCCATCCCTTTGCCTGTAGCCTCCTGTTTTACAGGAACATTTTACTGGGGCACTGTGAGAGAGAAGGTGTGTGGGCTCGGGGAAAGGCTCAGATAAAGCTAAATGCAACTGCACTGTCTCAGGCCATCATTCCTCAGGTGAAAAGTGAAAATAGACAGATTGTCAGGGGATTTGTCACCTACAAACTCCTTGTAACTGGGGATGAATCTGTGCATGAACATCTGAGCAGACCATACCACTTCAACACTTGGGTACAGATACAGGGTCTAGAGTTCAACCACCTACTGCAGGAATTATTGGATTTATCTCTTATCTCACTCTAGTTCATTCCCATTCATCTAACTTTTTTAGAACAAGTTCTTTGTTTATATTCAATAAAAATAGGGAAGGAAACTAAGGGAAATATAAAGAGATTCTGAATTAAACCCAAAAAAATCCAACTATTTTTAATCCTTCATGAATTTTTCATTACTACTTCCCACAAAACACCTCCTGCCTTCTCCAAATGTTCTAAAAAGTGCTGCCATTCTTGGTAGATAAAAGCAGTATAAAATTATTAAGCAAAATTCCTTCTTTATTTCTTTTTTCAAACAGCTGCCATGTAGTGACTTTCCATCCAGTGTCTTCTGCAGTGGGAATAGGTTCTTGAACCACGAGGAGAGTAAAAGTACTCAGTGCTGCTTACAAATTTGTACAGGAACTGGAGCACAGACAAACTCCAAGAGGCCCTTTGCTCGTTTCCATGAGAATTCCAGCACAGAAAGTTCACTCTCAGTCACTTCTTTCTGTTACTATTTATAGAGGAAAAGTGCCCCTAGTACCAAGGAGATACTATTAATCCTTTCCATTTTTCTAGCTGTGGCACCCTGAGTGAATGGGAGCAGAGAAGAATGTGGAGAGAGGCTGCAATGGTGCTATACTACATGTCTCAGGCTGAGGAAAAAAGCCAACCTAAAATCTAGCAGAGATTGAATTTATTAAATTCATGTTGTTTAGAAATGGTTGAAAAACTTGTCAAATTTTGGCTACTTGTCTTCCAAAGATGTTTTCCCATGGAAAATCAGGTGCTGGCATAGACATTAGCTTGCTTTGGTTTTACAGAGAGAAAATTTCACCAGCTCCCCAGAAGGCTTTTCAGAACAGAACAAACAGTAAACTCTGGAGACCATCTTTTAATTCTCTATCATTAGCATCGTTGTATCGACGGTAAAACAACTGTGGACTATTTCAATCTAGTAAATTTGGGTAAAACACACTATTCTATATGGCAGACACCTTGGAGCAATTTTTTCTGCCTGTGCAGACATCCAAATCTCATTCTGTGAGCAGGAAGGGGATGGCACTGGCATGTGCCTGTAGGTTGAGGTGCTAGAACGAGAGCTGACAGGGCACTCAGGTATCCCAGCACACACAGGGCACCTGGATTGCACTGACTCCTTCATCAGGTATTCTCTGGCTGCTGTGCTGCAGCTAAACCTTTCTCCTGCTTCAGCCTGGAAGGCACCAGATGCCGCCAGAGGTGCCCCAGGCAGCTGTGCCCATCATACAGGCAAAAAGCAAGAGGCAGGGACCTCGGGGTTTATTTTGGAAATGATGAGTAACACCGATCAAATCAGTTGCTGTGGGGGTGTAACAACCTTGATCAGAGATCAAACCAGACTGTGTTAGGCATTGAGCAGACATGGCCTTCCTCAAGGAACACCGAGTGGAAAACGACACCCGTCTTTAATACTTGCTATAATTGCTTTGCTCTCAGTCCAGAGCCCCGCTACACCTGAAATTAAGTCCTTGCTAAGTACAGGTTGCCCTTGACTACTAATCCCGGGAACCTCAAGCTGCCTAATGCCACGGCTTGGAAAACAGCGACTATAAAAAATGAGTTTTGTTCTGGGTATCTTCTAGGCTTTAGCAAAAGTGCGCATTTTGCCACTGGGGTGTTCAGAGTGTTCAGCAAAGCTTAATTGTTTGCTTAAGCAGCCTTCGGAGCTGTGCGAGCCAACAAAGCTATAAATTGGCAGGGCTGGCCAATGCGGTCGAACAGCAAAAAGACTTTCAAAGAGACACTTTTGCTCCCAAGCGCTTATTGTCAGCTCTTTGAGTTAAACAGATTTTAACAACCCAAACAGAAAACAAAAGGATCCCCGCTCCAGCTACATCAAAGGCTCCTGGCCGCTCCAACCTCTTGGGGGGCAGATTGTTTCATCCGAAGCCCCCAACTCAATGCTGATGTCAGCTTTCCCTCCCACCAGCGAGCCACTTCTGTGGAGTTCCCTGATGAGCTTTCAGCACACTTGAAACAAGAAACAGGATTGCTGCAGGCAAAGCTAAACCCTGCCCATCGCCGTGCCTCTTACCCCACGAAAGGTGTCTCAGAACACCGGGGGTTGGAAAGCCTTTTGTGCCTCTGGATCTGCTCACCTGAACACTCCTGTTCAGGAGATTTCCCTTCCTACAGCAGCCACCTTCTCTTGTGCAGCCTGAGAGAACTGAGAGGCACATTTGGGCTGTTCAATCTGATGATCAGATGATAAAAAATGATTTTATTCTTCTTTTTCGATTCCGTTTTTAACTCCCAGCCCAGTGTGAATAAAGGGTAGTAATAAGAGATCCTAACTCAGATACGAAGTTCATGGTAGTGAAATTCCAAGCACATTTAAGAGAGAGCAGCATTACTTTGCATTTTGAGTGGGGGTTTGAATGCAATTTTGTGCAGAATATAACAAAATTTACCAGTGCAGTTAAAAAGGGGATGTTCTCATAGCTCTGGATAATTTTAATGACAGAGTAGAATGCAGGCTCTGTGAATAAGAGACAGAACCATCCCATGGCTACTCCACTTTGACATGACATAAGAAGTAGGTGCTGCAGTGGTAAATCCACACCTAATGGAATAAAAAAAAGCAAAAGTTGCTAAAAAACCAAGCAAATTATATTTCTGCACGGTGGAGGAATGAAATATGTGGTTGTACACGAAATGTTGAGATTTAAGTTGTATGGAACCAACTCAAAGCTATGAATCATCAAAACCTACAACATTACAGACCATCCAAAAGTTACAATTTTTTTTCCTTTCCGCTAAGAAAAAAGCTGTGCACTTTTAGCGAAAGAAATTAATGAAAAACTGAATAATTAATTTCTCAAATCTTTGTTACGCTGTATAAATTGGCGAGGGAGCGCTGAAAAGGAGAAAATTGCAAGATGGATCCCAACACAATACAACAATCTCATATTCACTGGAGTCATCCCGATGCCTATATTATCACTTCAGCTTCCCTGCTCACTTTAATTACCCAAGCAGTCCCGTCAGGATGACATCTACTTCCAAGCACATTGTGTTGCCTCCTCCTACTCTGCAGATCCTCTCCTTGCTGCTGGAGTGCTGTGTTCAGCTCAGCACAGCCTTGCAGCTCTGGTGGGATTCAGCTTTGACAGTAAATCAAAACCAAACAAAAAGGTAGACAGTGGAGCGCTGTGGTGTCCTCCCAGCCCTGCACTGTGCTGGGAGTACATCAGAATAGTCTGTAATATTTCACTGTTATTAACAAAATCTTTAAAAGTCAAGTTATTACAGATACGTCCATTTTTGGATTCCTAACTCATAATCCTCTGAAGAGACAGGAGTTTGAGAAATCTATGGGGGGGGAAAAATTGGGGGTTCAAAGTGCTTTCAGGTGATGGACGCCTGAATTTGAATCCTAAATCAATATTATCTCTTCACCTGCCTCAGAGTCTGTATTTTGTCCTCAGGAGCAGACAGCAGGGGCACCAGGAAGAGCCTAGGGCTAGCTCACTCTGTTCTCAGGATCAGCACTTGCATTTGCTCCCCCCTGGAAGTAGGACTCCTCCTTTTGCTGGAGTCTTTGTGGGTAACTCCACTTCTTTCAGGCCAGGAGGTGTCTTTAGATTAAAGCAGACTGATAGGAGGAGGTAAAGAGTAAGAAATAGTCATCCTGTAACATCCCTAATCGATGGAACAAGTGGATCAGCTGAGCAGGAGGAAAGATAAGGAAGCTTGTAGGTAAAAAAAGCAATGGGATTTGAAAATAAAGAGGATCAAGCTGGACTGAGTGAAGGATTGGGGAAAAAAAGAATATGGAAAAGCTATTTTGGGGTATCAACATTAGATCAAATAACTGGGTCACTGGCTAAGCCCTGGCCTGAGGTTAGGTGAGAGAACGAGATGTGGAAAACTACTGGACATTACATGAGAAAGTGGTGAACATGAGTGATAGGAGAGTGAGAAAATGAAGTTTTTGAAAGAAAATGCCTGAAGTTACAGATAGCACCGTGCAGGAGGCTGGCCTGCACAGGTGGTGAGGGGGGAGTTCTGTGAGAGATGGAACAGAAGGCCCAACTGCACAGAGAACTGGGGAGGTGTTCTGCACACCTCTGGGGGAGTGACATCTTTCAGGGCATCACCAGGACCACAAAAGACCTAGGTAACGGCATGAGAACTGAGAAATCTGGATGGATGTAGCAAAACTGGGAACAACGGGGAAAGAAGTGATTTGGTGAGTATTGTGGAGGAGGGCAGGGCAGAGGAAGTGGGTGGTAAAAAGACTGGGACATTAAAAAGGGATATGAATGTACAAACCACAGGATGGGCACCATCTGGAACAGCCCTCCACTTTAGCCCTGGATCAAGAGAACAAACCAAACCTTCCCTCTGATCATCTCACACGACCAAATTCTGCTCCTGGGAGCAAGGCAAATCCTCCTGGGCTCCATGGGACCACCCCACACCAGGAGCCCATCCTTGTCCTCCAGCACCCACAGCTGCCAGCACTTGTGACACATGGCAAGTGACACAGGGCACTGACCAAACTGAAAGTACTTCTGCAAAATCATCACTGACTTCAACAGAATGCACTAAAACCTGTTGACAGCAACAAAATGTTTCTGCAAAGGAGGGTTGGGTTTTTCCCATAGAAGAAATGTGTGAACATTTAGAATTCTTTCCTGAAGACAGGACTGTGGCCTTGCTGCCCACAAGATATGTAGTTTTTTGTCACGAATAAAAATAATGGTAACCATTCATTAAAAATTCTTAAAACCTCCCACAAAGGAAAATTGTTTCACACAAGTGTTAAAAGGGACCTATGTGGCTTGCAAAAACCAATCATTTTGTTCACTAAATTCAGTGTCCTCTGCTTCTCTTACTTGCATGGCCCTTTCAGACAATATTTTGGTACTTTCAATAAACCAGACAGCTGTGAAGACCTCATCCCTTTCTTTGGTCTTCTCATCTCTGCATGTCTCAGTAATTCGTAAGTCAAATGAATGATTGTGTAATCCTGAATAGTGGTGCAGACTTAAAAATATCATCTGGGATCATCCTGCTTTTCATTGTGTCTGTGTAGGCTGCAGAATTCTGCCTTTGACATTGTATGTAAAAGATTTATTTCTGTCATCAGCTGAAGCACATCATATATACAGATTCCTCTTGAAACTTCCCGTGGCTGGTTGGATTTTTAACAGTATTTCAGACTATGAAGTGCCCAACATATCAACCAGATACTTATTGTCTTTAATGAAAAATTATTTTTCATGCTGTCGTGCTAAACTTGAAGGTTCAGGTTCCAGCTGCCTCTGAGAACCACTTTTTCTCTCCTAAAGAATCTGGTGGAATTAAATATTCACTTCTCAGGAGGGGGCAGAGATGAGCGAACACGAGTGCAAACATTCCTTTTTTCTGCTACGCTGAGCCCTCTTTAATTACGTGGAAATTGACAGTTGTCATAATTCCGAATAATAGTTTTCAGCGTGCAAATGACAGGGGAGTGTAAACCTCCTGGTGGCGATCGCTGGGTGGCAGGGGAAGGCTGCAGGCAGCCCTAAGGAACTCCCAGAGCCCCCAGCCAGTGTGGAGCTGAGTCCCAACATTTAACAGGAGCAATGGAGAGTGAATCCTGCTCCCAGCTCCAGCATTCCCCACCTCTCCAGTGCGTTTGGCACTGATACCATGGCTTTCTGTACGCTCCTTTCTAAAATTTGGCCCTTACATTGCTAGGTACTGAGCATAAATTTACTTAACATAAATGTACTTATGCCTAGTACATTACTAGGTACTAAGCATAAATTTTCAGAGGGTTTTAAAATATGACAGGATATTCCTATAGGTTATCTGATTACGTCTTCTTTTCTGCTCTTTTTTGTAGTAAAGAATGAGTTGCTTTGACTTTGGTGAGAAGAATTTAGGCGCGGTTCAGAGTTTCACTGCACACAGTTTGTGTTTCTGAAAGCTTTGCTTTTAAGGTCCTCTCCTCTGCTGGAGCAGCAGATGAGCAGAGATGTGTCAGAGTTAGGACACAAAGTTAGGACACTGTAAACCTTCCCATGCCACAGTTGTTGAAAACACAGCTTTTACTGGGCAGTGGAGTGTTTGCAAGTGCAGATGAAGTGTTCTGCAGCTGGAAAAGGGCCGCGATCAGGGTTGCTATGGGAAGTCTTTGAAAGACTTTCACCACACTGTTGTTGTGGAAATCCGTGTCAAAATCTTGAATTCGAACCGGGGGGCACGCAGAGAGGGCTTTCCCAACAGAACAGTTTAAAATGCACAAAAGAAAGCTGAGAGTTGGTATACAATCACTCTTGGAAAATAGACCACGAAGTCAACAGCACAGAGGGAGAAGGGGCAGCACTGATAAACCAGTTGTAACAGAGATTGGAGGCAGTTTTCTGGCCAGCAGAGCAGGCTGGGTGTGGAACAAGCTCACAGCAGTGTCAGACACATTTCGATGGGCACGAGAAGTGCCAAAGGTCCAGCAGCATGTGGGCACTGTCTCAACCCGTTTGTTTCAGTTCTGTCAAAACGTGCTGACTCCACGCTTTCAGCTGGGGTCTAACCACTGCAAAATTTCGAATATCTTGTATTCTCAGTTGTGAAGTTCATTAATTTTAAATCTCTTTGAAGCGAATGGAAGCAAAAATTCTTTGCTGTCTGAATGGCAAGTGGTGGATCAGAAGGACACGTTCCATCCTTTAGAAAGAAGATAACTTTGTGCGGTTGGAACTTCAAAAGTTGGCACTAGAAAATCTGATTTTTGGAAAGATAACAGGAGAGAGTGTTCACATTTTAATTTTCTAGTTTAGGCTTATAGCCAAGCTCTAAACTTGTGAAAATAAAGGAACGTAGCAAAATATGTGACAAAGGTGCAGTGGGTTCAGAGCCATAATTTTATAGACAGCCTGTATGATTAAGTTAATGAAAATAGGAATTTTTCCTCGCAGTGTAGATGTTTTCTATCATGTTTTTTTGTCAGTAGTCAAGACATGCACTGAGTGAAATGTGTGATTACAGAACATTTAAGATACATATTTCACTTCAGAGAAAAGCACAGATAATTAACTATATAGTGAGTTCAGTATTGTGTCTAAGAAATATGTAATTCCTAATGAGATCATTTCTTATTCTAGCAGAGACACTCTTGTAGTTTCATTAATGAAAAACCTTCTGAGTGTTAATTACAAGAGCATACTAATGAAAATATGAGTATCAAATTAAAAAAAAAAAAAAACTTGAAGGGCTGTGCCAGACCCTTCTGATGTCACCACCTCTTCTGCTGAGGTATTGAATTCACTGCCATAACTACGTGTAGAAACTAAAATCATCATTGGAAAACTGGGAAATGCCAGAATTGAAGATTATCTGCACAGCTGTATTTGTGTTCAGCACTTTTTCCACAGGACACTGGCCATTTTAAGTGCCAAGGATGAACAGTTCTCACAGAGAGCTCCTCAGCACCCTCTGACTCACTTTCTATGCTCTGTGTGGCACCAGTCTTGTTTGTTCCTCACTGTTCAAACCCTCTCAGGAGAGCAATGGCTCCTGCATAGACTTTTCTGTCTCATTTATCACTGCTGTCTCTGAGGGCTTCACAATGACTAATTAATTTAACTTCACCAAGTCTTGTGAGATAAGGAATGGCATTTAATTGAGGCACACAGAGATGAAGGTCAGAAGTATCCTTTAACATGGAAGTGTTGCTGAGATGCTCTGAACGTGGGGCTTGAAACAATAAAGCTTTTAATGTTCAAATTACAAATTACTCATCTCAGTTGCAATAAATAGTGCTCAGCATTTCTGTCAATCAGAACCTAAACTCAGGACAAACACCTAGAAAGTAAATGAATGGCAATGAGAAATTTGGTTAAAGTGCCTCACTTAATGAGAGGAGGACAGGAAACCCTTGACAGATGCAGAGCTATAAAATGTGATTTTTCTGAGGCAGCATTTAACATTTAGGATCTGTTTTCTCTTCCAGCAATTCCTCTGCCTCATTTGCAAAGCTCGCCACCTCCAAATTCAAGAATGGTCCATTTCTGTGAGCAGAAAATCAAGCAGAGGCAGCAGGAAGCCTACACTGATGGTCAAGGAGCTCCTGATGAACACAACCATAAAGGAGAGGCATGAAGAAATGGAAGCAGAGACCCAAAGAGATCCTGTCCAAGCCTGCAAGGCTGGGGTTAGGAAATGCCAAATCTGATGAGCTACATGAAGTATAACCAGAAAGGCTCCTACAAGGACATGAGCATGGAACTGGAGAAAACACAATAGCAGCAGTGAATGGGGCTGGGGCCTGGGACAAAGGGCATGGAAAAACCTGTGGTGCTCAATATCCTTTACTGCTGAGACCTTCCCTGAGGAACCCCGTTCGGAGACCACTGGGGATGTTTGGAGCCAGGCTCCCCCTTGGTGGGTTAGGGAGCACTGGAGCAAGCAGGATGTGTCCAAGGCCACGGGGAACAAACAGGCTGTGCCCAAGGGAGCACAGAGGTCACTGCCTGCCAGCCTGGAAACACGGCACTGGGCACCAGAGGTGCCCCGACACTGACACTCTGCTCTCCCCAAAGAAGGATGATCCAGGGCATTACAGGTGAGCAAGACTCACTGCAGTCCATGGGAAGGTGTTGCAGCAAGTCCTCCTAGAACCACTTCCAAGGCTTGCCCTATCCCTCCAAAAACTTGCTTCCATGGCTTCTGCTTCCTTACCCAGTTCTGTTCTGTTTCTGTCAGCTCCTTTCCAGGAGTCCAGTTTGAAGTCCTTCACTTCAACACAGACTTCACTGGTCAGTATAACACCTCCTGCCATACTCCTCTGAGCTGCCTTTCCCCTTTCCCAGTAACGTCACCCAAATTCATTTCCTTTCCTCATGTTTCCACTTTTCCCCATCCCCAGTGGCACTTCCCGTGCCTTTCTCCCACCTTTTAGCTGAGCTAGACTCTGTCTAAAGCCTTCTCTAGCTAAAAATAAGTCTCCTGAAGTAGAGTGGGGAAAACATAACTCACGTGGTTGGAGTCTCTCAGTGTTTGCAGTTGAGAACACAGTCACAAAGCAGAATTAAACAACCCTAACAAAAGACAAACACACTAACACACCAAAAATGTGCAGGAGTCGTGAATGTTGACCCAAGCAGCTGATGCCCACCGTTGCACAAGACAGCACATTTGCTGCCCATCCATTAGAGCATCTGATTTAAAAAGCAGGAATTGTTCCAGACAATACATGGAAATAAAGAATATTTTAAGAATTCAATGGCTCTAGTTATAATAAGCATCATAAAGCTTCTCTTATTCTAATGTCCAAGATATCGACAACCAGAACGTACAACCAAATATTGCTCAAAGATTAACAACATAATTCTGCCTGCAGAAACACACAAATCCCACTGATTTGCATTGTTCCTAGAGTCCATTATTTGGGGCTCATGTCTGCAACCATAAAGTTGCATTTACAGTCTTATTTGTGTGAAGAAAATTAACTCCCAACGTAAAGAGTATAAATTGCTCTATTAAAACTTTTATAAAGTGTTTGTGAGAGCAATAAATGAGTTCAAGAACAGCCAGAAAGCCACAATAATTTTTTAAAGAAGACAGTAAATTTTATAGTAGAAATTATTTCCATGGTACTGTTCACACATATACACATATATTAGGTAAATAATAAATGTTGTGTTAGGGGGCAAAAGAAGATTTTTAGGATGTTGTTCAATGGCTGACAAGGACAAAGGCAACTGAAATGTATTTTGGACCAGAGGATAAATCTTGTTTGAAGGCTTTCTAAAGCAACCTTATAAATTTAGACCAAAAGCCTGGATTTATTTTATGTACTCTAGATGTCACTTTGGCTTCTGATCACAAGGAAACTGGTGTAAATCCATAATATCTCCTTTGAAACCAACTCAGGTTTTCGGAATCCATGCTCCTCAATCCAAGAGAAGAATTTAACCCAAGGGCCCCAAGCCAGCTTTATTGAGCAGGAGACATTTGGTGTGGCTGCAGGGGGGAGAGGCTGTGGCAGCTGGCCAGTTTTTCTCCCCAAGAAGTGATGTCAGATTAGTCCCTTTGGGCATCAGACCTCATGGGGAATAGCCAGGCTCTGTTCTGAACTGGAGCTGCTGGAGTGAGACAGCTGAACCTCCTTCACAAGGCTCAGGGGACACGGGCACCACCTAAAAGTGCCTTCCTGCTTACTGGCCTCTTGTCTCAGGGCTGCTGTGACTTGCTCTCAATCCTCATTTTTTACAACATAATGGAATTTAATTTATGGCCGCAAAAAAAATGAAACAAGAAAGGGAAAAGATGAAAAAATATTGTGCGGAATAGAAGCAGTCGTACACTTGAAAATGTAAACATCAAACAATTCCCTGGATATGTAATTACAGGCAGCTTCAAAGAGGGAAAGGCACTTTTTTTTTTTGCAAATACATCATATTTTGTATATACTGCTTTTGCCTGAAGGATAGTCTGGTTTTCTAGAGGAGCACAGCAAACTGCTTTTAAAGGGATCATCAACCAGAGTTTGTGGCTAATCACTCAGTGATCCCAGGAGACATACAGAGGCATAACATGCGAAAGAAAATTAAAATACATAAGCCAGTGCTGCACATCTCCAGCATGCTCCCGTTTCCTTCCCAAGAAGCTGAAGGATGACGTGCCAACCCACACACTGGGGTGGGAGGTAACAGGAGGAGCCTTCCTCTGATGCATTCTCCCTTCGCAGCTCTATGGAATTAGAACTGAAGTGCCATCAGGAGGAAATACGTCTGCTCCCACTCTGTACAGGGAGGGAGCCAGACAGGCTGTGCTGGGAGCTGAGTTAACAGCACCAGCTGTAAATGTCCCCAACAGGTTCCCACCCCGATCCCTGCTGCAGTCCCCTCTCCTGGGAGCTGCTGCTCCCAACCAGATCCCAAAGTCCTGCCTCTGGAGATGCTCACGGCCTCCAGGAAGGCCCTTGTCTCCCTCCACACCTTTGGAGTGCACTGCCAGAAGGAGCCCATGGTCCTTCATGTCAGGACGAGTTTCCCAGAGTGTGGGAGCAGCCAGACCACACCTGGGAGCTCTGTGCAGTGGCCTCCATCCAGGAAAGCTCCAGTCCTCCCAGCAGAAAATTCCCTTTCAAACCCCAACTCGTTGCCTCCTTCTGATGGTCTCAGTCCTGTCCCCTAGAGAAAGGAGAGGCCTCCTGTGTGCTGTGGCCCACACATCAGTTTGTCACATCTTTGTCACTAAGAGCAGAGCCTGTCAGAGCTCTGGGGAGGAAAGGAAACTGGAGGGACAGAGTTCTCTTCCCTCGTCCCAGTTTGCTGCCTCGGGCAGCTGCCAGCTCTGTTCCATGGGAGAACCCCCTAAAAGCTCTGATGAAAAGCTTCCTGAATAGACATCCAGGCAACTTCTAATCATTTTCTAAAGCATTTTTCACCTCAAATAAAGGAGCACAAAAAATTCAGTACCGACTAAGATCTGGAATGTTTGAGTTGTGTGCCCTTTCCACCACTTTTTGGTTTGTGAAACGTGTCAGCGTGCCTGTGAGGAAGAGCAGACCCTTCCTCTGTTGGTGTTCTCTGTACCAGATAAAAGGATACCTTGGCCAAAATATGCCAAGGTCAGGTTCTAGAGGATTCTTTAAGGAGGAAAGAATATTTTTATAATTTATAATTTCAATTTAGAAATTAAGATATTTTTAGTTTATTTTTTCTAAACATTTTTCTTTTCTTCTAAACAAAACAAAACAACAACAACAAAAAAAGCCAGTAAGGATACAACAAAAAAATCTGGCAGTGTAAAGTTGAGCTGCGACCAACTCTCTTTTGAGTTGCAGTGCTCATGTTTGGACAACACAAGAAGAGTCAGAACAAGAGTCCAAGGCTTCCTCTGTGAGTAATTTAAACTCGTGTTTAAATCTCCCTTGTCTGTGGCAGATCATTTTACCTCTGGCAAGTAGTTTCTGGTGTCCTAATTCCTAAACAGGCATTTATTTTCTCCAGGCCTCTGTACTGATGTTCGTTTCAGAGTGAGTGTGAGGTTCTATGTGGCTGCATTTGATTTGATACTTGAAAGCAAAGAGACTAACTTAAAACCAGCAAAACTATGTTCTTAGAACTGGGAAGAAAACCAGTAAAACTTCATTGCTTACGTATTAGGAATATTTCTTCAGTCATTTTTACTTTTAAAAGTTAGCAGTTAGCAGCTGGAGTTTGTCAGTGATTAAATCATTGGCATAACATAGCATTTATCTCTTTTGAATATTTGTTTCCATTAAATGACCTTCATTTCTCTTTCCTTTTTTTTTTTTTTTTTTTTTTTTTTTTTTTTTTTGTGGGCAACAGTGGAGCAACATCAATATTTTACATTTCAGAGAAGGGAATCAGGTTTTTTTTTATTATTACCCCAAGACATTTCTGCAGAGGACCTAAGGGTAAGTTTTATAGCAGAAAAAATTAGTAACCACAAATAAACCGCAGGTTTGAAAGGCAGAAAACTCTAGAGGTAATGTGTGAAAAAAAAAAAAAGCTATATGAGAGAATCCACTGCTAGCCATATCAAAAATTCATTCTGTTGAAATACAGATTTAAAAAAAAAATAGCATGAATTAATGGGAGTTTCTGTGCAGCAGTTGGATAAAATCCATGTTCTGGTTTACAAATGCATTTGTATATAAACAGAAAAACATATGCTAAAGAAATATAACAACACAGGTAAACAAAATACAGTAGCACATACACACAGATTTCTTCATTCAGCATGGCTAAATTTGATGTGCTTTTTAAATAATATTTGCTATTTATCTACCTTTTTTTGTTGATTGGGGGATTGGTTATTTCCCAGTAGTTAAATGCCAACACTCATTAGATGATTCACGGGTTGGAAAACAGCGTCTTCTTTCCTTACACCACGGAGTGTTTGGCTGACAGAGTCCCTTCTGTGAAAATGTAATGGATAAATATTCCAAAGCAATGGTGTTGCTCCCAGGGTTTCTTTAGGCTGATGAGTGAGGCCGGACCCAAACCTGGTCACTGCAGGGTCACAGCCTCATCTGGGGACCCAGAAACACCAGCTGGGGCTCAGGGGACAGCTCCTACAGTGACACTGAGGAGGGGCACAGCACGTCCTCCTGAGTGCCAGACCCTCTCCTGCTGTCCTGGGCTGGAGTTTAGGATGTGTTCTATCTCCATCTGCAGTCAATGGCCCATCAATGCCTTGTGCATGACTCACAGATAACTGCCTCGGGGGTTATCTCTCTTTAATGGGCCATCAAGGAGCTCCTGGATGACTCAGCATCCCATTGGGAGATGCTCCGCCCACGGGGAGGAGCCAAGCATTCTCACCTGGATATAAACTGGGATTTGGAACAGTAAAAGTAGCCTTCACCCACTGGATTCCCTGAGGACTGGAGCTACCAGACTTTTCTACGAGATTTCTGTTTCAAGAAGACCACCTCGTCTGGACTGCTTCCATCACCCTGATCAGGTTGTGTTCTGACTCTGTCAGTGTTTTTTTCTTTTTGTATTTATTTTATTTTATTTTATTCTATTCTATTTTATTTTCCTTTTCTTCTCATTAAATTTTATTTCTGACTTAGAGCCTCTCACTTGGTTTGTTTTCAAACCACAACACCTGCCTGCCTCATCGGGCAGGGAGGAGGAGGAGGAGGAGGAATCCTGAGTGTGAGGAGCAGCAGAGCTCCACAGGACTCTAACATCTCAAAGACACAAGGCAGGCAAGGAAAGGGTTACCTGACCCTGTTCCTTCCTCCTCCTGAGCGTAAAACAATTCTGTTTGCTTGCCAATGTAACACCAAACAATTCTGTAACACAATTCTGATGAACAATTCTCTACCAAGAAAACAGTGATTCATTCCTGTGACTAAAACATGAGTTGATCTTGTCCACATTCTCTGCACTCCTGCTTCATTGCACCGACTGAGCACCTCTCCCTGGTACTTACAAAACCTCCAAGAGGTGAGATATTATACCCATCATTATGCTAAAGATGCAAAGCAGCAGAGTAGGGAAAAGTCTAAGGGATGCTGTTAGCTGTCTTTTTGCAAATAAATCCAGTGTAATGCAGCCCAGGAGCTGCCTTTCAGAAGCTCTACTCATTCTCCTTCCAGAGGAACTGGATTAAAAAATAGTTTTTCAGCAAGAGCTGCCTTCAGAAGTTCTTCTTCAGTGAGAATAGACATGGAAACTCATTCAGTTATTCCTACCATAAACCAGTCTTCATTGGCCTGTACCAATCCTTTGAACCAGTTCAACTTTAATCCCAACAACACAGGAACTAAAATTAAAAATGTTTTTCCCTTTTTGTTTCGTTCTTAAAGGGAACATCACAGAAAATATTTAAAGTGTAACATATGCCTGCAGATATCAACCAAGAGATTCTTTAAAATTTTGAGAAATTATAAAAGAATTGCACCTATATATGCTCTACTTTAAAAAAAAACTTCTGTTTTAAGCATAAATTCTCAGTTTCCAAATATCCGTCCCCATTACTCAGAACATGGGTAAGGAGCCTTTGGTGACTGAAAAATGTTCTTTAAATAAAGACTCTAAATATCAGATAAAAGAGCCCGAACACCTTGGATATTACCTTATTTCTACACTGCAGATTGGTTTTCATATATATTTTATACTGCTTTTTATCCTGTTTATCTCAGGTCTGTGACTCTACTCCCAGTATCTCTGAAATCTCAATAAAATGTGAGGAAGCTCAATGCTATTTTGATTTAATTACTGCCTTCAGACTTCAGAGTGCTCCCATTCAAGGGGTTTTGGCTGAGTCTAGTTCAAAGCCATGGCCCCAGGTGTCTAGGGGCTGGATCATGAGGGGAGGGTGAGGAGGACACTTTTTGCGGGGTCTGGGGCTCCCTCAGTCAGCAGCAGTTCATGGAAGCTCAAAGTCAGAGGCAGCTCTCATCAAAATTCACTTCTGATGGGCTATTTTCTTATTTTGCATTTGTTTTTGTTTTCTGCGACACCTGTGCCAAAACACTACCCTTCTCTCTAAGTGGATTCTGAATTTTACACCTATATTTAATCCTGAAAAGTCTAGAAAACTATAGCCCTTCTTGTATTGGTTATTTGGGATTTATAAGACACTGGAAAAGTCTTATTAACATCAGCACTGTAACTGTGCTCTTAATGGAGAGAAAACCAGTTTGGTATCAGAACTTGCTCAAGGCCACTGGTGTGGTGTCCTGGGAAAGATGCACCCAGCAGCAATGTGAAACTTTAAAATGGGGAGAGGAGACAAGAAAAGGGCACTTCTGAAACCAGAGAAATACAGTAAAGTAGGTGCAGTCTGGAGTGTGCCACTGCAGGAGTTAAAAGTGTGCATGTGGTTTCTTTAAAGTCTAGTTCTAAGTATTGTTATTATGATGAGTGCAGAGAACTCCCAGGAATTGAAACTCCATTAAAAATTCAAACCCTCCAATATCAATATCTGTTGCTTGATAAAACACCAAACAGTGATTAAAGTATGATTGATAACATGCAACTTCAGAAGTCTGTTTCCTGAAGCTGGAGAAAGCAGTGAACACGCAGTCAATGGAATTGTTTCCTGTGGCAGCTGTGGGATTGATTTCCAGTCATCAGTCAAAGTGCTGAAAGCAAAGCCAAAACATCTGTTGTCATTGTTCCTCCTGAACCTCTATGTCACAGGGAGTCTGTCAACTCCAGGGTACACTCCAAAGTTGTATATTTTAATACACACTCTTCAATTATCAAGCTGTACCAACAGCTTTCTTTCCTAAGGGTCGTTTTTGTTTCCTTTAATTGTGAGACACCTCATCAGCAGGTGTCTCCAGCTCATCTCTTTATCACCAGCCCACTGAAGGTCTAAATTAAATCCTGGGTGAAATATAAGAAATGCAACAGAGAATTTTAATTTTGATTTGTTTTGGTTTTCTTCTTCAAGATCAAATTTGCCTTCAGCAAACAAAAGAATTCTTGACAAAAGACGCTTTGTGTTTTTATTTTGGCGAACGTGGGGGAAGCGTAAGTTGGCAATTAAATCCTTGAGGATACTGTGCTGGATAAATGTGCTTCTCCAAAGAAATGCAATGAGACAACTTGTGTATACTACAGTCAGCAGCATTCCTTTCAGGAGCTTTGATTAATCTGCCACTGGATCCTGGTAAGATTAATGAACTGTGAAGGATATGTGGACACTGTCTCTTCATTTCAAAGGAAGAGTGTGAAGAATTTAAATAAACATAACATTTAGATGGTCTGCTTTATGAAGATCTGCTGGACTGTTTCTGCCTTTCTAAAGCCTATGGGGCATTTACTTGTTTTCTGAGGGAGTTTTGCTGGTCCAAGCCAAGGACAAGCTATTATTTCAATGAGCAATTAAAACTTATGCCACATGAGCTGAATAGATTTGTATCAGTGCCAGGTATTAGTACAACATTTTAGGGGTACTCTGAAAAGACAAATTTATTGTAATATGATTTCTCTGAGAGCAGGAGTAAACTAGAAGGGTAAATGGGAAAAAAACCCCCTTGAAGTTGAAAAGAATTTTTTTAAAAAAGTATGGATGCAGCATTAGATTTCTTTTTTCTGTTACATAACAATCATAAAGAAAATTTTACTGTCTATCAATGAACTGTAGGTCTAATACCAAGGGGTTTTTTTCACCTGCAATTTTTGGCTTAGGTATTTTTTTTGCCATTGGAATCTTCCACAGTGCAATCTCAAGTGACTACAGACAAAATACCACTGTCAACCACGGAGAATTAATGAAGTTCATTCAGTGACTAGGAATTGCAATTGTTTCCAATGCTCCTGACAAAATTTTGTAGACCTGCTGAGTTTAAACTACTGCAAATATTCATGTACTACTGGTTAGAAACATTTTTAACTGAAAAATATTTACTTTTTTAACAAAATCTTTCTGTTGCTTTTGCATTTGCTATACTACTTTACCTTCTGCTTTACACTTGATATACAAGACTAAAGCGTTACAAAGAATTTGGAGACTAAAATGATGTTTCTCTCTATGATCAACTGTATAAACTTGACCAACAAGCAGAAAATTCTCCTCTCTGTAATAATTATTCGTTGTTCTACACGAGCTGACCAGGTTTAGCCGTCACTAGAAAAGCTTTCACACCTGAAAAAGCAGCACAGGCGTCTATGGTTCTATCTATTACCTTTTATTGGAGCTTTGGTGGAAAGTTTATCAGGTCAGGGGTTGAGGATGCTGAGTTCCCTGCTCTGAGCTGCTGGCTAGGGGTCTCACACAGATATATTGGCTATCATAGTACAGGAAAAACAGTTCACAAAATTTTTGCTGGATGGTCCAACAAAATTTTTGTTGGAGCTCTTCCTCCCTAAAAGCTCCAGCAAAAAATTTTGGTCTGTGGATCTAGTTAATCCAGCTGATTGCCAAATTTATAGGATGAACTTCTGGGTAAATCTAATTTCGACCAGTTTTGACAGGTTCAGTCATTCCTGAGTGAAGCAATTGATCAAATATCCCAAAGAGGTGAAGGGGAGAGAGCCCCTGGAACCAGGAAGAAAGATTTTCCATGTTCATCATGAAATCTCCAGCAATCAGCTCAGTATGGCTAAAATATTTTTAGTCTTATCAGTGCTTTTAAAATTATTATGTTTTATGTTTTACCTGTTTTATGTTTATATAAAATATATATTTATGTTTTATATTATGATCATCAATCACAAAGCACAGGCCACAGTCAGGAGAAAGGTTTAAGATCATCAGGCACAAGACCATAACCAAAGGCCTTTGGATTAAAACTTAAATATATTTGTAAATTCCCTTCCCTGACAATCAGCAACACAAAATGACAGAGCTAATGACATAATATTTTGAAAGCCTGAGGAAACTCTTGTCCTGAATTATCCTGTGTATTCAAAGGTTGGCTCTCTAGGTAACGGTGTCATTGTCACAGAGCAAATACTTTCTCTGGTCAAAAATCTGAAAGGAGGAAAGCTGGGCTTTATCAAGCTTTGAACAGAGTGGGACTTTCTTTCCTAGGATATTCTGACAGCCTTCTTCTTTTTTTTTTAAATCTTTGCTAACTTTGTAAAAATCTTGACATTAAAGAGACCCTCAGTTGTCAAATTAGAAATATTTGCTTTGCACAGTTTCAGGTGAGTTTGCCAGATCCTGCCTTTTTCCCCTCAGGCTGGTGGAACCCCTGGGCCAATTTTTTGCTGTCATCTAGAACGTATTTAGTGGAATAGCAAATGTGTCACTTAGCCATTCATATGAGCAGTGCCTGATGGTTCAGAGGTAGATAAAACATGGAGTTATTGCACTCGATGCAAACCCACCAGACTGAAATAATATTTTAATATTAATGTGTATTAATTGCCACATAAAGCCATCAGTGAAAGTTTGGCCCTTGGAAAAACAAGGGCAAAATCCCTGCTGCCGTCAGCAGAGCTGGGTTTTCAGGCAAAGTGAATAGAAATCCAATCCAGTGGTGATGCTGATACCCTAAAGGACTGCTCTGGAATAGTGTGAAGAACTCCAAATGGTTCTGTCTAAAAAAAAAATGCTGCTTTCTCCTCTCTGTGTGTCCCACAGTATGGTCTTTGTTATCATCTGTGAATCACCAAACATCCTTTGTGACGTTTATATGGCATAGTTATAAATAACTCCAACACTTGCACGTTAAACAGAAGGTGATTTACAAAGTGCTGCTCAATCTGACAGCTGTTACTACAGCACAGTCAGAGTAGATTACTTGCAAGTTTATTTTAATTATAGATAGGCCTACACAGAAATACTACACTCACCTATCCTGTACCAGCACTGCAAAATACTGGTAAATAATAGAATGAGCTCTGTGTAAAAAATAGAGCCTTCACAAAGGTAATTTGTGTTCAAACGTCGAATTGTCACCTGGCTCTTCTAAGCAGATTTCTGATCAAGCAAATCCACACACAGAATCAGTTAGACTTCTACTCAGAATGTACAGACCAATCAGGAAAAACACATTTTAAAAATTATGAAATGGATTTCAACCTTCACAAGGCAAAATTCGCCCTTCAGTCTAGAACCAGACTTGTGCTTAAATACTAATGCTAGCAAATTTTTCTTTGAGGAAAAACTGTCATCAGTAATGAGAACATCCATCAGTAATGAGTTCTGGATTCATCCTATGGAAACAAAGGATGAAATGCATCAAAACATGTTAAATTGCATAAAGCCCTCCAATCACCTGCATGATTCAAAATAAGAACATTATGTGATATGGATTGTAACTCTGACCATCAGCAGTGACAGTTATGGGACCAAGTTTTGAACAGTCTGAATTCTAATCTCTAGAACTTTCTTACTTAAAGTAAATACTGGAACTTTGTAGCAGTCAGGAAAAGTTACACTGTTCCTTCATGAATATGTAATTGTAATAACCTATCAGAATAATAAGTACTTCAAAAATAGTAATGAAGGACAACTTCAGTATATGCATTGTAATACTTGTAGTCTGTTTCCTAAAATAGCTCACAGACAGAGAATCTCTGGTTCTGTATTATATGGTAAACCTTGGTAGGAAGTGCTTCACTTCTCTGAAGGGATGGGAGCTTCTAACAGAAATTACTCAAGACTAGTTTCAGATCCTATATTCAGTGACTCTATACTTGGGCAAATGTTGTCATGAAGTGATTCTTACAATTGAACAGCACAGCAAGGTTACTGATGTGTTCTGGATTCAAACTTCCAGCTACAGTAAGTTCTCTGCAGTAGCCTAACTTGGACATAGGAATGTTTTTGTGGAAATCTGTGTCAGTCTCTCCACATCCCTGTGGCCCATCAGGGCTGACTTGTTAATCCTCTGCTGCTTTGTAGGAACGGTCATTATAAATCACTTTGTAACCCAGTGCAGATACAGATGGAATCAATTAATTACTGCTCTGCGAATGATCATGGATGCAATATAGCTGAGGCACACTCATCTCCAGTAACCTTCTGGAACCATTAACACAAACTGTATCTTGTAGCCCAGAGAGGCAAAACTTTGGGAAGCCCTTGAGGCAGCTGGCCTCCCTGAGCTGCCTGAGTCACAACCAGCTGATAAAAAAGCCAGGAACAAGAACTGGATCTTCAGCAGAGCTTATGCTACTTATTCCTTTTATGAAGAGCTAAATGGGATTTTGGGATATAGCGTAACTGCCAAACTCAGATTTTGGTGAAAACAAACAATTTCATTGAAGGAATTAGTAACTTCCAGGATCAGCAGAGCAAACAGCCTGCTAAAAGCCTAGGCATGATCCTGGAGGGTCCAACAACATGCTGAAGGTGCAAAAGTTTGGGGTTTTCACCCTAATAAAAGATATAGTTTAGCATTACATGCTCTGATAAACCTCTGGGGTTCTTGAACTCATGCAGCAGACAAATCCTGCTGGATCCAAGGATCTCCAAAGGGAAGGAATGCACATTAACACAGATCTGCTCAGAAAGACAATTCTAATGCACTCTTTTGAGGGTAGTCCTAAAACTACATAAAGCTGTCTTCATTTCTAGACATAAGCGCAGGGAAAAAAATTAACTTCCAGTCGGTGTATTGATTCTTTGGTCTGAAAACAACTGGTAATTATTTAATATTATTTACTTTACATTATAATTAAGACTGATACGCTAATCAGCCTGCTTCAAATCCTCTTCTAAAGTGTCTCATAAATCCTGCTTGCTTTCCTTTTCTAATACCGATAGGAAAAAATAATTACATTTACAAAGCAATCAATCTGAATTCAAGACATTTAATAAAAGACAGAAAATCTATGGGCAGGAACATTACTTTCTTTATAACCTGCTATGTTCTGCTTTCCTCCCAGACTAAATAACTATGCACTAAGTGCAATGCCCAAAGGTTAGATGAAATTTAGCTTTTACCACATGATCCAGCTCGTGAACCAAATTACCCTCAAATCAGGTGTTTGACAAGCTACAGCTTCCCCTCCCTAATTAATCCCAAATTTCAGCTCTGAGGCAAGAGCTGAGACCTCCAAGGTGTGGGATCCTGGTGTCCTTGGCAATGAGCAAACTCCTGTGGGGTTACTACAGTGTGAGCAAAGCCCAAAGGGTTTTGGCTTTATTATTATTTATTATTCCCATTTTTATTATTTATTATTATTTATTATATTTTATAATAAAATAAGTGTATTATTATTTAATATTCCAAAGCCATCCCATTCTCCAGCCAGGGAAGTCACTGAGAATCACCTGCTAGGGTCGGTTATAACCATTTAGCAAAGGCTGTCTGTGACTTTGAAACATTTACCTCAGAATAACCTAATCAGACAAGACACTGGCTGAAAGCCACAGGGAGCTCACTGAATATATTTTACTAACACAATTAAATACTTGTGAATTTTACAGTATGTCAAATATATGCACCCTACACTGGAAACATGCCTCCTCCAATTTTGCCTTCGTAGGAAATTTCTGTCACAAAACATTTTATTCAGCACTTAAAGTATTGTACAGATATTTTTTTTTTCATCACAAGAAAATCTGTTGAACTTGAATATATTTCCATCAGCCTTAATCTCTGTGCAATATTGTATAGACCATTTTTATTTCCCACTTTGTTCAGTTTTATAAAACTATCATTCTAAACAGAATGATAAACAGAAAACTATCATTCTAAACAGAAACTATCATTCTAAATTATATTTCAGTTTTATAAAACTATCATTCTAAACAGAAGGGGTTTATTTGTTAGGAAGAATTCTGGTCATCTAGCTAATAGACATTTACACACTCCAGAAGGCAGAATTCCTGTGGTTTTGCAGAAGGGGCTGTGGAATGGGAAGGCTGACAGGACACCACGGCAGCCCTTTTCCTCCTGCACTCTCTCCTATCTGCAGTTCTGTTTACAGCACATTTTTCACCCAGAATTCCTTCCTTCACTTGGTCTCCCTATAAATTTTAAGAATCCTTTGCTCTACTGTGGCCATTTGGCAAATGGCAATAACCAGTTTTGTCCCTGTGATTGGTGTGAAGTATTCACAGTGTTTAGCCTTGTTCCTGATGAAAAGGTGATAAATTCTTAGTGTCGATGGTGTGTAAGGTTTGTTTGTCACAGTTTTTCCTGCACTGCTTTAATCACAACTTCAGTTGTGCAAAAACAACCAGAGCTGTTATTCTGAACACTGTGGGGAGTCTTGATTTTTTCATGAGGCTGCAGTAAGAATACATTTCTATTTTGAAAGAGGATCTGTAGATATTTCTTTAAGTATAAGGATTATGCTATTTGCATACTGCAAGAACACATGAAGGATCACTTAGACACCCATACTGTAATGAAGTAAATAAACACTTTGTGTTTCTAGCATAGGAGAGAGATTCATTTGAAAAAGGACTTCTTGGCACTGTCTTAGACAAACAGCGCTTTAAAAAATTGCCAGATGTCAAAAGTACAAAAAGTAAAAGTAAGTCATTACACTTAAACTACATTATGATGTTTGGCTATGTTGCTTTACATTTAAAATAGCCAATAATATGCAATTATCCAAAGCTATCTAGTGGAATGCAGAGTATCATTCTAGAAGAGGAATCCTTGTTATGAAGGCAACCTGAGTTTCCAGTAGGTATTCTTATACCCCTGGACATGTGATTTCTAAAATGCTGGAAGACTTGATGCTTCCACCACTTTAACTCCATCTGCACACAAATATCCATCTGGCAATTCACCCAGTGAGGTTCCTGGAGACACAGGAAAATACTGTCCAAGAAAAAGTGAGATCTATCCTGTCATCCTGGATTTTCAGGTCTCAAGGAAGTCAAGACAAGTCTGTCCAAGTCCTGCTGAAAGGGACACAGGAGCAAACACAGAGCAGTGAATTGCACTGTGACTTCCACAGATCTCAAAGGCATCAGAGCTGTAAGCAGAATGTCCACCTCTGCCCTTCCCCTGAAGTTTCCAAGACGGCTTCCTGCATCCCTAAAATGGAATCTCTCAGAGGGAGCTGGGGTATGGGTGCCTCTCAGTTCTTCACCACTTTATGCAGTGGCTTGAATAAGTGAAACTTCACCATAAGTGGGTAAAAAAACCTTAATAGTCAAAAATAATGAGACAGTAAATCAAACTATGCAAGTAAAATGAGTATAGCAAATAAATAAAAGATTGTTTGGGATTTTTTCCGTCTAAAAGTTAAAAATGCACAGCACCGATTTTTCAAGAGATTCCTTTCTTTACCTTTGGTTTTATCATTTGTGACACTAATAACCAACCTTATCTCCTCACACAGAGTTGAGAATATCAGGTGAATATAAATCAAAACCTCCCTGCAAGGCCTGAGCTCCAGAGAAGTTCACCTTCAGCTTTGATCCAAACCCTGGAGATAAAGCTCACCTCCACAGAGGATCATTTTGGTCTGAGCTCACAGAGAACTGCTCACTTTGTGTGGAATAGAATATGCAGGAGATATCCAGGCAAAAAGAGACTCCAGATGTGTAGAAGTCCAAATACCAATACTAGTACAAGTATTGAAGTGTACAGTTAGTGAATTAAATTAGAATTACCCTGAAAGGCTTAAAAGAAAGGCTTGAACACCAGCAAGTGTTCAGTACAGAGGCAGTGAGACCTGTCCTGCAGTGTGTGAGGGATTCAAGCTCTTGGACGTGTGCTGTTGTCTGGCAAATGGAGTTTCAGATATTCCAGCTGCTAAGAATTATTTAGGAAAAAGGTAATCTTCATATCCTTGCCTTCCATTCTAGAATTATAGGAAGCCACTGAATATTCGATGTATATGAATCAGAAGACTAGATGATTTGGTTTATTAAATAAAATTAATGGTCAGCTAACATATAATTAATCAGTTATTTTATTTTATTCCATGTGAATTTTGAAAGGCCAGCTCCTGAAAGCAGGCTTTAGGAAACGATCTGTTGACTGTTGCCTGTTGATGGAACTGAAATGAAATGAGGCCGGAACAATTCTACAAAAGAAGTTTTTCTGTGTAAAGCGGGATTCTCGAAGCACACGGTTGCTGACAGCCCTTCTGAACACTGCAGTGTGCACAGCCCCGGGTTCCCTGTCAGGTTAACCCTCATTTGGGGTTTAGTGTGCTGTCTGTTGGTTGGTTAGGGGTTTTTCCCAGGGGTTTTTCCCAGCCGCTGGCATCACTGAGGAATGGAGTTTGTGCAGCAGGAGGGTTCTGTGCAGCACTGACTGCAGGGCAGGCACCCCCGGGGCCCAAGAGGAACACCAGGAGCTGCTCAGGGTGTGCTCAGCACCTCTGCAGCTCCCAAACCTCTCTGGGCTGCTTTGGGCTGGCAGGAGGCTCTGCTGCAGAGAGAGGAGGCAGCTTAGGGGGCACTGCTGGCACAAACCCCCAGCCTTGCCTGCTTCTGCAGAGAGCTCCAGAGAAGCCAAAATTCCCACAGCCACCTGTCCTCAGCTGTTCTTAACCTCAGACAGGGATCAGACACCATATCCCCTTAAAAAACCACTTCTGCTGCTGCCAGGTCTGGATTCAAAGTGCATTTCACTTTAGATTAAGTGGTACAGACTTTAATGATTTACTTCAAAAGAGTTTGCAGGATATAAACATTAATGCATTAATTAATAGAAATCATAATACAATGCAAATACAATTAGTTTAAAGCCAATCTATGTTTAATGACATAGCAGTTATCAAAGCTCAATTACTCTAATTAGAATTTTATTCACTGAGGCACATTTCATTCAGTAAGTGTTTGCTCAGCACTTTACAGAATAAGTCCCAAAGACTAACAGTGATTTAGGTTGCTTTTTTTTAACTGAGTTTCTTATTTACATATGCTCAGAAAAGAAATGAGATGTTATTTAACTGCCTTTTAAAAAAGCACTCAATAATTTACTAGTAGCGAAATACCTCCATTATAACAGCCTGTGAAATCAACTGACTCATTTTTATCTTGTATATTTGATAATATGCTGCTTCTGTCCCTCTTCAGTCAGGGAGATGTTTCTTGCCACCAACCTGCCTGTAGCTTTTTTATATCCTCAAAGACACTGACGGGTAGTACTAAAGTACATTCAACTTATTAGGAATTTATTCCGCATCAGATTTAATTTTATTTTTCCTTTTTACTGAATGAAACAGTAACAACTTTTTGCAATAAAACCGTGATTTGCTTCATCTTGGTGAAGTTAGAGCTTTTAAGGGGATTGGCCCTTTCTCAGAGGAGGTTACCAGCCATGCAGAGAAGGGGAGCACAGTGGATGCTGGATAATTTATTTTCCATCAGGGCCTTTGAGCCAGGCTTTCATGGGCTCCTTAAAACCAAACTCATGAGAAAAGGATGAGATAGGGAGGGATGAAAAACTGGCTGAAGAGGTACAAGCAAAGCCCTGTGACCAGTGGTGGGGTCCCTCAGGGATTAGCAGTGTCATTTAATGTCCTCAGCAGGAGAAGGGGATGGATCCTCTCAGCAAGGATGAGCATGGCCCCAGATGGGGAGACAGGGAACACACTGGACAAAGGGGCTGTGTAGGTGAATCCGTGGACAGCTGGGACAAGGAATTCTGCCCACATGGATATTCCAGAACATGTGGGTTTATTGCAGGGTAAAAGGGTCCTGCCTTCAGCCCCCAGCCTGGGCTGGAGGGGAGTCCCAAAGAGAGAGGAGAGAGAACAGCAGGGGGAGAGCTGAGAGAGAGCAAAGGGCAGGGGAGAGAGCAGGAGAGTGAGAATAGGGGGAAGAGGTAAGAGTTAAGAGAGCGAGGTCCTTGTTACAATCCATTACATCTCCTTTTGTGATGAATATTCTAATTCTCAGTGACCAACCAACACGAGACACAAAATCCTATAGAATCTACACACAGCCTATAAGAACTACTATATCACCATACTCTGTTATATTTTAAACGCTAAAAACTACTCTTTAAACTTCTGTTTTGCTACATTGACCTTTGGATCCCTGAGCCAGCAGAAAGGTGTTGTTCAATCCAAAGGGATTCTCCTGCAGCCAGACCATTGTTTTCAGGTTCTAGAGTAACTAAGACTCAGTATCCTACAACTCAAAGTAAGCTTTCATTTCTATTTCCATTATAGGTTTCATATTTTCAGAATCTTCGCTAAGCAATCACATTGATAAGGTTTCCCTGATTCACCTTCCCCAACGGGGCTGTCCTCCAGAGACCTGGGCAGACTGGGGAAATGGGTTGAGCAGGACTCATCCAGTTCAGCAGGAGCAAGAAGGGTATCTTCCATCTCTGAAGGGATCTCATCTGTGCAAGCTGCTGCTCTGCAGAAAGTGTTAAATATTGCAACAGGGTTCCCACCGAGGTTAGAGAATCCCTGTCCCCTGAGGTGCCGTGGACATGGCCCTTTGCTACCTGATTTAGACTTGTTTTGAGCAAAGGATCAAACCAGGTATCCTCCTAAGGTCCCTTCCACAATAAATTTTGGTTCTATGACTTTGTATTGCTTGCTGTATAGTGCATTTTGTATGCATGAAGACTTTGAAGAATGCAGGATCTTAAAAGGTGGGGTTTCTTTGGGTTTTTTTGGGTTTTTGGGGGGGTTTTTTTGGGTTTTTTTGTTTAGGTAGTTATTATGCAGGATCTATAGTGTGGCTACAACCATGTCATTTTATTTCTCTTTTTTCCATGAGTCAGAAAACTCTTCCCACTCTGAAAAAGTGACCTTATCCCCAGGGTAGTGGCACAAAAATGTTTTATAATTTCTCACTAAAATGCAGTGGTTTTGATGCAATAAAAAGGCAACATAACATTAACTGTATGAGAAGAATATGAAAGAAATAGGAAAAGGCTCTAAAGTCCACAGCCCTTGAAAATGGGCTTCTCATTTTAAAGAATGAGCCTCATCAATTTAAAGATCCTCCTTTAAAATAAGAAGTAATGAAATAACTGACTTCACAGCAAGGGTTGGTGCTGTGACCCTCCAGGTGTTACTCTGTGCCACCATGTAGAAGTCAAGGTCTTCCTGAAACAAGTGACCTGTAGCAAATTGTTCATTACTCCCCTTTTATCCCTGGTAATATTTGATCCCCCACTTGCAGTGGGTTTTGCAACTCAGCTGTGAATATTCTAAATGGATTCCAAGCCACCTTTCTAATGGAACCAACCCCACTTCTGTCTGCTGTGCAAATCTCATCTGTTTGTCATAAATGACTATTATAAAGCTGGCCTTTCACAAGACGTGTGCTATATGATTGATAACTTTGTGGCAAGGATGTAAGTTTTTATTTTTGTTGTTAGTAAAGAAAATTAGACACGGTGGTAGTAGTGATATAATATGCTGAAACTGTCTGTTTGGCTGGGATAACATCCAGTGAAGATGTAAAGAACACTCTGCTATTGATACACCAACTATCAACATCTCCCATCTAAAAAAAGCACGGACCAAAGCCCAATCTGGAGGTGATGATGAAGACACAGCCCAGAAACACGCAGCTCTAAAAAGGCGGACCCAAGGCGGGGCCATGCAAAACAGTCCCTGGAATATGGAAACTAGTTCATGGAAAAATATGAATATTCAACAGACTGATACAACAGAAAGGGTATTTAAAGAAAGCCTGTGAAATAGCAATTTGTGGCTGGCCGTACTTTGCTTTTTTTCCTTATCTCCTAATTGTCTTATCTTTTATTAAAACCTATTTCTTAAAACCTACGTGGAAAGCGAATCTCGTTTTTCACATGTTCATCCAGGTGGATCCTCAGTCCAGCCTGGCAAGGTTCAGGCCTTTTCCTCACAGAAGAAAAGCGGATTTCAATAAAATGACAACGGCAGCCAAAAGTCCTAGGAGGTGTTTCTGGCAGCCAGGGGTCACTGAGTCCCAGGATGTTCTGGCCACACGTATTTCTGCTTTCCCAGAAATGCCACCTCCAGCTGCAGGAGCACGGGGACACAAACCATGGGACAGGCTGGACACTGTGCCCACAGAATCCACACAGCCGAGGGAAAATAATGAAAGAGTTCAAATTAGTGTACCTTGGAAAAGAGAGCTGGCTAATAGGATTACAAGCTCAGTATTACTAGAAAGTATAAAGTCGGTTATAAAAAATTTTAGGAACTCTAGTCAAGCATTCCAACTTTTTTCCTATAAGCTATGATATCATTTATTAATTTTACACAGCAGCTCTGCAAAGTTGTTAAATAACAATCAGTGGTTTTGGTCTGCTCAGCTGCCTAATGGGCCTGAATTGGATTTTTTTACTGGCATTATGGGCATATTTTCTGGAACAAGGAGAGCCTGTGAAAAAGGGAGGATTGAAAATATGTCTTAGAACTAATTTAGTTTAGTTACAATGCCTTTAAGAACACTGCAAAAGATAGGATTTTGTATTCACAGGTTAGGCATGGAATGTTACATCACCACTAAAAGATAACAGAGAATCTATTGACAGTAATAACAGAAGTGTCTTGCTTTTAAATATATATCTACTTCCATTGTGCACTTTTCACACTGTGAAAAACCTTCTCTAAAATGCATGTTTTGACCATGGATTGATAACTTTCCTGAAATCAAGTCCATCTATTGAAGTCTAAGTAGGATTATTTTCATAAAAATAATGTGTGTGTACACACATTAAAATAGACTATTTAGTGATTTAATATATTTTGCACGGCTGATAAAAATAGTATTGAATAGCCACATATAATAATAAAGATAAGTATAATATTCAAGAACTTTTCTCGAGAGAAGCTGATCTAATTCTTTTATACTAATAAATAAAATGTGAGGGGAAATTACACCTGACCACATTTCATAGTCACTGAATATATTCCTGTTTCTGCTCTTATTGTCACTGTTGGTGCCAAAAGACTTTAACTGCAGGCAGCTTTTTTTGACAGCAGATGCTGCATGTCTGCAATTTTGGTTTTGTCAGGGTGATGCATCTTGTAGCCTGACAGTACAGAACAAAGGGCACTTTCTGTTCTCTGGGTCTTTAGATTGGTCTGAACCTGGCTTAAGTCATGAAGGACTTCCTCCATTCATCAGATGGAGTGCTCTGCCATTAATCTTCTCAATTAATTAAAATCAAGATCTTTACAAAATCTGCTATTAGAAAAATATCATGGAAAGATCCTGTGTCATAAGTATGTTCCTTGGTAATAACTGCCATGCTGCAAATGCTGGTATAGAGTAAGTTCAAAAGTTACCAACACTTCTAAAAATGCCATTAGTAAGGCTTGTCTGACAGGGAAAAAAAAAAAAAAAGGAAAATTAAAAAAAAAAAAAAAGAGGGGGAAGCAACGTATTGTTTTTTGTTTAGAAAACATCATTGTGCAAATTATTATCCAGGAAAGACTGAATATCTGCTTTCCACAGTGTGGTCATTGAGATGCTCAGCCCCTTCCCTGATTGCCTGCAAAGGCTGGAAGACAAGACAAGAACAATCAAAAGGACCAAGTTTGCATCTTGCAGGATAACGGGAAGCGAGGCTGCCAGCTCTCTTTGTGCATGGGCACTGTTTGCTTCTTTCCAGCGTGTTCTGTGAGAGCTCCTGATGGACAGAGGGTGGTCACTGTGGAGTGTGCAGCTCTCACAGCCCTTCCCCAGCCTCCTGCACCACTGCTGCTGCTCTGCTGGCCATCAATAAAAGGTCACTGGCCGGGAAAGAAACATCACTTTGTTTCCCACTCAGCCTTTTATGCCTTTTGAATTGAAACCTCATTTCTATTGACCACCGTTTGGATGATTGTTGGTGTTTTTCGGTTGCACAAACGGGGTTATTTGCGGGGTTTATGGCACTGCTTTTCCCCAAGCTGCCTTGCAGAGCTCCTAGGAGACTCGACAAAACCACTGCATGGTAAACAATTTCTGCATATACTGGGAGTTATTTATATCGAAAGGTTTCTAAGCCAATATCAGAAAATTAAGAGGGGGGAAAAAACACAGGCATCACATTTCTCTTGTTTGTCCCTTGTTTTGTTGAGGAAAGAAACTATTTTATCCAAGGCATAGAATGAAAACAGTTATTTCAAATCCCTGTGAGGGCAAGCAAACATGTTGTTTCATTTGGCTACGTCCATCAATCAAGTACTTGTAAAACACTAGTTCACATTACTAAAACAATGAAGAGATTAAATTTTTAATAGGTGTATTAGGCTGACAAAACAGAAAGGATGATTGTAAAAGGAACTGTTTAAATTAGAACCTTTGATTATCTCTTCCAGGAGGAATTACTTGCTTCGTCCATTATGTCTGTATACATACTTGAAGACCAATGGATTAATGTACAGTTTCTTTATTCCTAAGCAACTTCTGTTGGTATATTGAAATATATGAATGTATTTGCTTTGGTTCAATTCGGAGCTATTGAGAAATCAGTAAGAAAGGAAATCAGAGTTCTTAAAGAAATTAAGAGTCCTTTAGAAAACAGCTATGACTTCAGGGGTGCCCAGTGTCTGCCTCAAATGTATTAGCAAGTTTATTTCTCTCGTATTTCAAACTCGGAAGGACATTAATGGTTGAAAACAAAGCTTGTGTCTACAGAAGAAGCACGAGCTGCCTGCAGCCAGCAGTGGAGGGGTGCCAACAGAGGAGCTGGTTGATGGCCCAGGCTGTAGCCAGTGGCCCCAGTGGCTTCCAGCCCCACTCTGGGAAGCCACACTGAGGGAACTGGGAGGGAACAGACCTGGCTCTAATCCACACACTGCAGGAGTCATTTTAGAGCCAGTACAGCCTGACTCTGACTCTGCACTGGGGGAAGGAGGAGGGTGGCAGGGAGGCTTTGCTTGTACCTCTTCAGCCAGTTTTTCATCCCTCCCTATCTCATCCTTTTCTCATGAGTTTGGTTTTAAGGAGCCCATGAAAGCCTGGCTCAAAGGCCCTGATGGAAAATAAATTATCCTCCTCAACAGGGAGGCAGCAAAAGGCAAATGGCCAGGGCTCAAAATGGGCTCACTCTGAGAGGAGCCACTGCTGAAGCTGTGTTTAAAGATGTCAGAACTCTGGAAACTCCAGTATCTCTCCAAAACTAGGGCAAAAATCTCTAATGCATTGAAATAGAAAATAATGAATACAATTCTGCTAAAGTTCACCATCAAAACAAAGAGCTAAAAGGACCATGAGCCATATGCTACCTAGATCAGCCCTTCTGCTTTACATTTCCAAACATTACGTGATGTGCATGAAACTGCTGCTCAGGCCTTCAACAGGCAGAGAACTGAGCACAATTCATGTCAGGAAACTAATAATAATTAGCACATTTCCTAGGTAGGGGCAACCCAGACAAGGAGGTCATTCCTTCAGGGAGTGGAGAGAATAAAAAGAAATCTGTGGCTACATGATACAAAGGTAACAAAAACTACTTTGCACTTATGTGGCTGGTGTATAAATTTGGATAGTTGCCCAAAATTGGCACTGGCTGCAGTCCATTTTTTTAAACCCTGAAGCAAAACTGTGGGATTGCAAATTAATTTGATATTGAATTCAGACAGCAGGAGAGAAAAGAAAATAAAAACTAGGAGCCATAGAAATTGTAAATAAAAAATAAGTCACGCCTATCAAGCGATCCTAAGTAGAGTTTTTCCTGTGAATTCACTGCACATTCATCCCCTGCCCTGAAAAATCAAACATTTTCATTTCATCAGATTTTTAGAAAGTATGTGGAGTGTGTACATTGTTTTTTCCTATATATTACACTGACCAGAGCACAGGCTTTGGAGGAAAGAAAATACAAGAGATCAGAAAATGTAATTTTAATTTTTTTCCATTATTAAGAAGTTGTGTAATTTTGTATTTTTTTTCACTGTAACCAGGTGGAATGGAAGAGAGGATTAACATTGTCCTTTGAAGAGAGTCTTTTTTATTATTTTTGCATATAAAGGACTACTGCTTGTAGTAAAGGACTACCCTTTATGCCAAGAGTGTTCGTAAAGCTGGAAAACAGAAAATGGAAACAGTCATCTCTTGCCTTTCTCTCATGAAGAGAGCAGGCTCTTATGAAACTACAAAATACTCATTGAATTGCACTTCAGAAACACCTGGGGCTTGTAAACTAAAGTGCTTCAAAACCAGTTTCATCCTAAAGATAAAAGCTGTTACTGAAATGCTCCACAGCCCTCAGAAGAAGCCCATCCAGTGCCCAAACAAACATCCACTGTCTCCTTCTTTGGTAACCTGAGGGGAAGGTTCTGATCCTGGCACAAGACTTGGTCTCTGTGACAACATCTGGTGTTGTTAGATAAGGACCTCTGCCACAGGTGACATCTGACACAAACCCTCACAAAATTCCGTTTTATTAACTAGGAACAATTTTGGGAGGGGTGACAGGTGCTGCCAGCAACTCGTATCCACTTATTAGTCCACAAGTTATGTAAAGGAAAGTAAGTAAGAAGTAACCTTAATGACTTGCAAAAAGGTGAAAAGAAAAGATAACCCAGAAGCAGTCCTGTGTATTCATTCCTTTCCAAAGGTTTGATTTGTTCCCATAAGAGTGTGCTTTACTTCGCTCATCTTCCATTAATCTCCATGTAGCTTGCTAAATAAATGAACAGTATAGAGTCCTCATTTTTAAATGTCAGAGACAAGGCAGATTTTAAATCATTTTCTACACAAAAAAGGCCACGTGAATTTGAAATTTTGACATAATTGAGAGCACCAGACTGAACTACTAAATAAAGCTTTTTTTCACACATGTGCACTAATAACTTCAAGCAACAATGGACAATTCTTTACAGATTCAGTAATTTTGTTATTGCCTTTGTGATAGAAGACTAACCTAAGGGGCCTGGGTGTCTAAAACACATTTTTCAGTGACAAGGACAGATGATATATTACCATTAGGCATTTTCAGTAAGCGGTTTGTATTTAATGAAGATTCTCATCTCAAAAAACGTTCGTTTTGTCATCAGTATTTTTAAGTGGACTTGTGGAAGATTGTTCACCAAAGCACTGTAAACAGTTTTGTCTTTCCCCAAAAGCAGTGCTAGGTCTGCTTATTAAAACTTCAAATGATATCTATTAATGCCATCATGTATTGTGACAAGAACAATGCACCCTGCTGAAATAAACAGGTCACTTTTTATCTCTAAAGGTATTAAAATGCCCAAGGAAGACATCACACTACAGTTCCCTGACTGTACCTGTATCAGAGGAGACATTAAATAAAAAAGCAGCCTTCCCAGCCCGCACCATTACCCTTTCAGGTGTGAAAGGATGCATTTGAGAGCTACTTTGTGCCCAAGAAGGTCGGTGAAAGCACCTGTAAAAGCAGCACAGGGAGTGTGTTGCAGAAGCAGAGGATTGACCACGGCTTTGGAAATCACTGCTCACATTCTGCCTGGAAGCCCTCCACAGCACCACGTGAGTTACGACAGTGATGTGGGCACAAAGTAGATATTCTATTAGATCCCTTTATGTAGGAAGCTGAAAATTATCTGACTCAAGACAGCTGCCTTGACTGCCTGGACTTAATAGATTCCCTGATCAGGCAGAAAGCTGCAAAGAAAATGAGATTCAGTGACTCGCAGTGGTGCAAGGAGATGTCAGTGGCATATAAGGGATGTGCACAGATAATGTTTTTATGGCACTGACTGTCTCAGGCTTGATCAAGAGCTGCTAATCTTAATACACCTCTTTTCCTTGACTTCAATGAGCTTTGGATTGGGCCCTTTGAGAGCAGATACCAGCTAAAAATATTGCAGCACCAAGACCATGCAAAGTCAGTAGAGAAATATGATCAAATTTATCATTATAATACTCAGCAGTTTGTAAACTCATTAACATTTGCAGAGAACATGCTGTTTTACCTGTGACCTATAAATTCTGGAAAGCTCAGGAGAATTGCCACTCTGAGAGATGTTGATGGCAAAGGTATTTTGGGGAAAGTATGATGAAGCCATGTGGCATAGTTTAATTGTAGCTGTTATGGGATGCAAATGACAAGTCACTCTGCATCTAAACAGTCAGAGAGATTCCACAGAAAGGGCTCAGGTTTGTGAAATTCCACAGAAAAGTGGGAGTCAGGTTAGCAAGATACAGCCTGCAAATTAAAACACATTCCATAGAGGAGGGAGCAATGACCCATTAACAAAAGAGTCAGTGATATTAATGTCCAGCTATGTCAAATGTTGTTTCAAACCTGCAAGTCATGAGAGTGAAAAGTATAAAGTGGGGGTTAGAAAAGTATAGATGTGTGTTAGATCAGTAATACCAGATGCAAACAGGGATCTCATGTAGGCACTAAAAAGAATGTTGGAGGACAAAAAATTGATATAACAAGCATGAAGCTATTTGCAGACTGAATAGAGAATTGTGAATCCTCTGCTGCAGCAGAAGGCATTGGAGAGTCAGCAGCCATTGTCTCATGAGAAAGAACATATATAGTGCCTGAAACATTTTTACAGGAAAAAACCTTTCCATTAAGATTTTTTTTTAAACTTATGGTTTTATCAATATGTCAAGATGTTTTGTAAAAAAGGCATCATAGGCTGTTGACAGCTTTTTTTTTTGCTGTTGTTGAGTTGCATATCCCTGTCCTGTGTATGCAATATTTACAGTTCCTTGTCGTTAACAATTGTCCATAACTAAAGGAAAAGCTGAAGAGACTTTTGTATTTTCACAAGGTGCTTTACAGCAGCCTCAAAGTTCTGCCATCCTGGCTCCTGGAGTTAAAGCCCTTCCTTGGGCTGCTGTTCCAAGGACAGGGTCCTTGATGCCCTGTGGTTATTCCCTGTAAAAGGGCTGCAATCCCTGGTGCCCACTACACATCCTAAAAAGGGTGGCACAGCTCCAGCTATTTAAAGGAACTTCTGGGCACCTGCACCCGAGTTCCTGGCCCTTCTCACCCCAAGCCATGCAGGAACAAGCCTGACAATCTTTCCCATAGTTGGGATACCAGGCACCACCAAAACCTGGTCCACATCCCGGCCAGGAGCAGTATTGCAGAGCAAAATCAAACTGGCAGTGTCCTGCTGGTTGTGTACAGAGTTGTGAGAGCCCCTAAGTGGTTTGCTGCACTGGGTATGTCAGCGTGGCTTTTGAAGTGCATTTGTGTAGGCAAAATCCAAATATAAGGCCTCCCAAATTAGGGCAAACGATTATTTTTCCACATCAAACTACCACAGACTCACTGTTTGTGTTATCCCATATACATGCCACATTTTCTGGGGAATTACCAGCATTAAGGAATCATTTCAATGTTTGTTTTCTAATTAATTAGTTCTGTGAACCACCCTGCATATAATTTATTCTCTGTCTTCCAGGAATCAGAGTAACTACTGAAAACTCCAGAACATTATTTTATTCTCAAGAGACAGAGGATTAATCTGGTATCAAATTGGCAAATGCTTTTAGGAAAACCTCAAAGTTTAGGAATATGAGAATAGAACTCCTGGAATAATTTGACAAAGGCATGTGAGTTGATCAGTCATGCACAGATGTTCAGGAAATCAACTGACATCCTGAATCTCACAGCCATATATGCACTAGGAATGTATTTGTTGTGTGCATACATTTATCTACCAAAAAAAAATTAGAGAAAAATAAAATAGCTTTGAAAATGTAGCCGTGTCTCTCTTAATTCAGCTCTTGGCTTCATTGCTGAAACTTCCCAATCTGCAGCTGGAGGAAGAGAGAAACAGGAATTTCTGATGTACACATTTGTCCAGTAGGAACTAGATGGAACTGTCAGCTTATTACACATGGACCATTGAGCACCAAGCAAACACTACTCCCTCCTGCACATTTGCAGTGTCTGTGGATTTCCTCATACAGTTACTTATCCTATCTCCTTAAGGGAAAAGCTCTAATTGCATTCACATGAAATCAAAATCTTCAGTATATGCTCCTTCCATTAGTATTCTTCTCCTTTTTCCTGTTATCACTTAGGGTTAAACAGTACTCTCAGGATTATAAGTATATTTTACACTTTGAGTCTGTATTATTATATGATACCAAAGGAAGTAAAGAAAAAAGTATTATATTAAAAAAATAGTCAGTAAAATCTGACTCCTAGTACAGAAACAGCAGCAGTTAGGCTTCACATGCCAACAGGAGCTACACGGTGAAATTTAGGACTTGGGTATTACAGAGGGTATCTGGATAGATCACAGATCTAATGGAACTAATTTCTCCTTTAAATCTATGAACCCACCCAGCCCATGGCACCAGGAGGTGGTCAGAGAAGGAGGTTGGTCAGTGTGAAGACATTGCTCCACACATTCACTTTTCCCTTTTTTCTCCCTCCAGCAAGGGAAATTAGCACTGCAATTGCTTTAGCCTAAAGCCCACTGTAACCACAGGGGGAGGAGAAAGCACCAGGACTCCCCCAAGAGCCCAGGGGCTCTGTCAGCCACTTCCCCCAGGTAACAACTCCACCTGAAATGCAGTCCCTCGGTATAGATAAAATTCTTCTGTTTAAAAAAACTCTATTTTCTTCAGTTGGACAGAGTGTATTAATAAATTAAACATTTGCTAATAAACACTCTCACCCCTGTTTTAGCAAATCTGTCTGTTTAAGAGAACAGGTTACTGACACTATTAAGAAACTGGAAAACTCATTTCTTTCCAGATTATTTAATGCTCAAAGAATTGGAAATCTAGTGACACACAGTTTAGGCTGCAGACTTACAAAGTGGCCACTGTTATACTCACTATGTGTTTAAACTGGGAGTCCAGGAGCCCCATGTTCTATTCCATCATCCAGTCTCTTAAAGCTTTTATTTTCCCTACAGCAGTAAGGCAATGCCTACATCCATTGTTAATTCCTGCATCCATTTTCAATGCCTACACCCATTCCAGTAGTAGGAGTTTTTTCATACAGTCAGATTTTACACCTGATTTTTGAACCACCAATGCTAACTAAGCTGATTCCTTCAGTGAATTCCATAAAAATTAATAAATTAGCCTTGGAAATCATTTTACACTTTCAAAATATTATACTGCTCTTATTTGAAGCTTTATGGATATTGGAAAACTTAAGGTTCTCCCATTCTCACCCTAAAATGAGCTCCTGATTAGTACCAACTCCTAAATTTTTTTCACAGTGTTTATTTTAATAACTGTGTTAACCTGGAGCTGCAAGGAAACTGGGAAGTGTTCTCCAGTCAGCAACCACGATCGTGGCAGACTGCCAGGAACTTTGTGACCTCTAGAAATCCTTAAGGTTTTGATCAGCATTTCCTTATCCCCAATACTCTGTTGTTTCTGTTTTAAATTACATTCCAGCATCTCCAGGGTAGGTGATGGTGTTAATGTGAGTGACACAACAGATTGTTACAAGCATTCCTTGGATCATGAGATGGGAATTTCTTGACTTTCTAAGCAATGATAGTGTTTATTGTATTATAGCTCTGAAATTATCATAGTATTATGCAGGTACAAATTACACGGCTGCACATCAAGTATTTTTTTAAGATACAATGAATGGAATTCAAAGACAGTCAACGGCAAGGAAAGACAATACCTGACTGTCCCCAGTTTTGTGTCAGGATGGGAATGCTCTTGTAACCTTCACCTTATGTTGCACCAAATCCTTAAATCAGAAGACAGAAATTTCCTGACTTTTCTGTGCCTGTAGAGTTAATAGTTACCATAATTATAAAGCGTTGTAAATAATGGGTGAAAAGATCAGGCTGCTGCTGCTAAAATATATTTTTTGCTTCAAAATGTGCAATGAGTTCATCCAGGGCCTCCTGTGATTGTAGCTGCAGAATAGAGCAGACAAATGATCTCTCAGAAGGCACTTTTTTTGTTTATATATTCATAAAAAGGTTCTTTCCCCACTAACACTCTGAGGCAAGACAAGGATTGCTCCAGAGCTGAGGAAAAATCCTCCAGTGTCAGTGCTGCAGTGAGCATATCCCGTGCTGTGCATGTTACATATTGCACAGCACATGTGGGGATATAGATCAATGGATCTGCTATGTAAACTGTGGCAGCTTAAACACACTTCTGTGTGCAACTGCCCTAAATTCAGACATTTGAAGTGCAATGCCATATTCTGTTGTAGGACACGTATAAACTAGCAGGTATCCTGAAGTGATGAGAATATTAAATTATGTAAGAAAACACAATTATTTGTTTAAAAGTTCCATATTTGTTATTCTAAGTCAAGTAGCACAACTTCAAGCTTTTAAAAATTCCTAACACCTTTCCAGCTAGAGCTGGTGTTGAAGCTGAGACAAACATATGCTGTCTTTTCCCATATCACCTTTAGGATCCTTATGCTGCAATGACATTTTAATAGGAAGTTGTTTTCTTCAATGCATTTATAAGCATTTTCTTTGATTCTTTTAATTAAGGGTGACTTCTAAACAAGTATAATTTTTCTGTAAATTACAGAGCATTACATAAACTTATATATAAGTGATCATTTCCAGACCTCAATGTCAGGTATTAACTATTTCATTTCATCTCCTCTGCCAGAATTTCTCTAGAACACTTGCCTCATCACCCAAGTGGTCTATCTTCATTACAAGTGTCAGACACAGAAAGGCAGAATCACAAACATGAAGGCAAGAAAAGCTTTGATGGGCAAGAAAGAGGCTGGGAGAGAGAGTGCTGAAACAATTATCCCCAAAACTCTGTAGGGTGCAGAGACTGAGGCTTTGCCTGGCCTGCTGGGTCAATCATCAGTACATTGTGTATATGATGACGCTGGTTTTCAGGCTTATTTTTGCTTACTCATTTTCTGATATTGTGGCTTAAAAAGAAAAATGTAATGTAGCTATCACCCTGACCTCTACTGAATGAGTTAAACTGATACAGGGTCAAAATCCAGTCCAGGTAATTTCACCCATGTGGATAGTGAGTGTTCTGCAGCCATGGCTGTGTGTCCTGAAAGTTCAGTACACCTGGCTACACCTGGCTACACCTGGCTACACCTGGGCTGTGCAGGCTGCTCCAGGTGTACCAGACTACCTAGCTCTCAAATTTTGAATCTTTTTTTTTTAAAAAAAACAATCCCTGTAACATCTTAAACAGAACTGACTCTCTCTGTGTGCCGTCTGACATCTCCTTTGTGAAACATGGCTCTTCATTGTCATCTTCCTTTGACAGCTTCTCTCATCTTGTGTGTTCAATACATCCTCTCTGAGCAATTCACCTTTTCATCTGGCATTCCTTTATGCTAAGGCTATGCTGATCCTCGCTGGTGAATTGGATCTGCCAGGCCTGCTGATATTGGATCCTGCAGTTTGCCAACCCCGGTTTGCTCTGACTGCTGGTGATAGCGGCGCACAGCACTTCAGACAGCAGTGGCAGCAGCAATCTGCACAAGCCAGTTGTGGGGATCTGAACATAAATATGATAATGCTGTAATGCTGGACCACAGCCAGCTCTGCCCTGGCTTCTGCAACACTGCTCTACAGTATGAAGCACAGAGATAATCTGATGCTCAGAGGCTTGCAGGCAGGCAAAAAAGCTCAGGTTTGCTCAAATGGCCACAGCTCCAGCTGTGAGGCCTCATGTTTAATTAATAAATTAAACATTTCTTATACGGAGGGGGTGTCAGGAACTGTTTCAACGTAAGAATGATGTATGATTTTTAGTCCTGTGCACAATGTGCAAAAGCTCTCCACATCTTAATCAGGGGTTAGCTGGTGAAAATGACAATTAGGAGCTTTCAGTGATGGCAAATCCACAGGACAGAGCAAGCAGTCTGCACGCTGCTCACAGTTATCTCACACAGGTCAAGTCCAGAGAAATCCCTGGCTGCAAGTCACTATGAGAACAGTTCAAAAGGATTCTTCAGGTGATGGAGTGTTGATCATGCCATCCTGACTGCCAGGATTCACTCATGCATGTGATGTTGGACTATGACATGCATATATTCCAGTTTCAGTTTACTGGGGTGATAATTTAGATTTAATTATTCCTCTTCTGTTAATTCCCTCCATGCTGACAAGACTTGTCAGGATCTATATAAGAAGAGTTTTCTCAAAGTTACCAACTCGCAGGGTGCACTTATCTCAAACTCTAAATAAGCTCCAGGTATATGGGGGAAGTTAATCCATTTCCACATACAGGGATTTCCCATAGGGAAATATGCACTTAGGACTTTGCCCTTTGTAATTTGCTAGTTGGCCTCAGGTTGCTTTACACCTTTGCATCCTTGAAACTGTGCAGTACCTTCCCTCCCAAGAGTGTCACAAGCCATAAAGGAGGATTAATGCAGCTTTTGAACTCCATTAGCTACTGCAAGTATTTTCCACTTGGAAGCTTCTAGCACACAGTTAATATCATGTAAAGCAGAAATAAGAATAATTAGCAGCTAATAAGCCATCTGCCAAGTTTTGAGCTTGTATTTTACTCCGTGATCTGACCTTCTGACATATCCTGACTTATTCCAGACTTTCCTGGACAATTAACTTAAGACACTCCAAAGCAGGCAGAGATGCTCCTGAGAAGTAACTTCTTTGATCCAAACAGAAAAGGATGCACCACAGATTATTCTATCCTTGTTTTTTTGTTTTCCTGGCATTCCCAGACTTTGATCTAGATCTCAATGTTTGATGATTACAGACTCTCAGAGCAGCATCTCAATACTTATGTGATTTATGGATCCAAAATTTGTGCTCACAATGCCCTGCAGCATTTTATTGCGCTCACTAAATAACTCAAGGTTTGTTGCTCTTAAAAGAGAACAAGAGTAATGTAATTTTTATTTTGTCTAGCTGTCTGTTACTCCCTCTAGTAGCTTTTAACTCCTTTGCCCTTTTCGGTGTTATTGAGATCTCAAGGATGAGATGTTTCTACAGCTGCTCGGAAAACAAATGGCTGAACGGAGACAAAAAGCTGAACCAAGGTCTCTTTATGATTTCCTTGGCTATTTCTGCTTGTTGATCAGCCAGGGTGTGTAACCCAGGATGGGCAACTCTGAGAAAATCACAGATTATTCTTTGGCCAAACAAAATCAAGGAGCACAAGAGGAGCCTGAGGTACTGCAGGTGTGTTTTTGAGGTGCAGAGGGGCTGAGGGGACAGTCCTCCCTCCTCCTCATTAACAGACACCAGAGGTGGTAAGGTGGAAAGGGAAACTTCAGTGTCATCCCAGTGGACAATTTCAGCAGAGTCAAGCACTAAGTCACAGAGACCAGATTTTCATGGACCGCTTGGTCTTCCTTTCTAAAAACATTTGGGTGATTTTGACATTTATAAAATCTGAAAATCTTTTCTTGTGCACAGGGCAGATAGGTGATTCACACTTTGCAGCACAGCTCCAGTTCTGTGCCTCTGGTTCCAGAAACATCTTCATCTATCTCCCTGTGCTTGTAGAAATGATGGAAAAGTGTCACCTAAGAAATAAAGTGAAGCTTGCAAATAAATGTTTCAAAGCAGATTTTCACAAGGGATGTTAATGGCTCTAAAATGCTAGATATTACAATGCCAGATCATCATATTATAAATTTAGTGTGTCATTTGAATGTGCCTGAAAGGAACTCTGCAACTCTGCTGTTCTCTACTGAAAATTTCTTAGTCTGAGAGGAGATAAACCTGATATATTTGCATAAAGTTATTTAGACCTCGTTATGAGAGGCATAGGATCACAGTCAGAAAAAAATTAGTTGGCTAATTATTAGATTAGTGCACAAAATTATTAGTATAATGAATAATTGTAAAAAGAGAGAGCTTAATAGTATAAATTGTATTTTATGTGCTTATCTTCTATAACTGCTAAAATTTGGACTTTTTCAAAGAAGCATAAATAATTTTAATATTCTTAAAGATTCAGAAGTTTCTGGTGTTTGTTACTGGCCTTGCTACAAACATTTTTATCCAGACTTAGTGCCTGGTCTCTCCATCACCACAATAATGTGCATGGTTGAGGCAGAATTTGAGTTTACTGACTTCAATGCAAAAACCTGTAGACACAAGATTAATCCCAGAATCATAGAAAAGAGATGGCTTTATAAGTGAATTTTGCCCTGATAGGTCTTAAAGAGGCCTTGATTCTAGTTAAACATTTAGGAAGAAATCTCCTGCAAATATCTTTTCTGATTTTCTATGGGTTCTTGAAGATCTTTTCTGGGGTTAATTGTTTCTGAGAGAAATTACTCCTTTTCACAGACCTCTTTTCTGTGGAGACCCTTCAGCAAGGAGGAAAAACAAGAATCCAAGAAAAATAACTGTTAAAATTGTGGGAAAGAGGTTATTAATTGTTAATGTAAATAATTCTGCCTTAAAAATCCTTATAGGAGTTCATTTAACTAAGTAAAGCATTTAATGGCAATTTCATTACAAAGGTATGACTAGACACTTGAAACTGTTCTAACCAAAGTGATGGCCAGGTTTGTTTTTCACAAATGATAAGGAATGTTTCCTTATATAATCAACGGCTGTTCAGAAATTAACTTGAAAGTTTAACAGGAATCTGGATTACTATAGAAGGAATGCAATTTTCCAACCTTAGATCTTGGAAAAAAATGAGAAATTGTTTAAACCGTTGTTATAAATGCAAATTATATTCTTTAAACTAGAGTTAGTCATTTGACGAGGTAGAGGGAAAAAAAAAAAACCACATTTCTTTTTTGGAAGCTTTTTCTAAAATACCATCTCGTTCTTTTTAACCCAAGAATTCATCTATTAATTTGCTTCTGAATGTAAGAGCATGTCGTTTGCCACGGCCAAACCCCTCCATGTCAGAGCAGCAGAACCAGTCAGCAAACCCACAGTGCTCAGTGCCCAGTTCAGCACCAAAGGGAACACAAGAAGCTCCCTGGACCCTGTGTGCCAAGGCCATGGACTTTTTCCCCATCTGCAGATGCCCAAATTTCCCCAAAATCAAGACAAAAATGGAAAGCACATCTACCTTTCTACCTGAAAGCTCCTTCTAGCCTCTTGGCTTCTCAAGACACTTCTTAGGTATGTCCAATTTGGTAAATTATTTGGTAGTTTTCACTGCACTTTTCCCAACTAACTTCAATTGCTCTTGGCAGTGAACAGTTTTCCTTTTCCAACACTGAGCTGTTTAAGCTGGGTCTTTTTTTTTTTTTTTTTTTCCTTTTTTTGCAAAGCTGTAAGATAAATTTCCTGCATATCCCTTTATCTCTCTCCTTACTCCAGATTAACAACAAAACCACAATTCCTCCTCAATAAAGTATATATGAGGTCCTGAGTGAATTGTAGTGCCCCTGGGTAAAATCCTCGAGCCTTTAAAGAGGATGAAAGCTTTACCAGGACTTTTGACCAACCAGAATTTAATCCCATTGGCAGAAATTGGCCATTACTCTGAGCGCTGCCAAAACCCTGGTTTTGTTGCAAGGCTCAGAGACTGTTCCTACCCCCACATCAGAGTCACACCCACCACCATTCTGTGCTCCAGGGCTGGAATTCACTGGTTTGCAGTCCCCTGGTGATAAATGAAAGGCTGGCAGGCACTCTCTGTGTTGTGGCATTCTGTGCTGGGCTGGCCAGAACAGACTGCAGGCTCCCTGAAATCCCAGCCAGCATCACTCAGGGCTGGAGCAGCTCCTCACAGCCAGCAGAAGGGACAGCAACAGGAAACACAAGGTTCAATATGGGTAAAGGATGTGGTGAGAGAAAATAATAGAGCAGATCAGATTAGCCTTTGAAGAGCAAGGGTCTAATGGCAAAGGCTGGGGTTGTTTTTTTTTTCTCTCTTGGGTGCTGCTGTGGAGGGTAAAGGGTGAACTAACACAATGAAAACAAACTTCTCAGGGTAAAAACCGCTCTGCCTTTGAGTTTCCTGTGGACACTTCCAGCTTGACAAGTGCTAACTCAAATAATGCCCAAACTTTATTATGTACATTGCCTTTTGTGTATGCTCACGGCTGTGCACAGATAGATATTTATCAAATGTGCATTTCCTCTAACTGACAAGGAGGGAATGGGAAACGAGAATTGGATTATTTTGGATTATGTTGCAAATTCATTACAAATTCAGAAGCTAATATAGTTATAGCCTTAAGTTTGGGTGAACAGACATGTTGCTTAAATGTATGAGCTGAAACCAAAATTATCTTGCTGAAGGAATCTTAAAAGCTATTTAGATGTGATAACCAAAAGTTCAAGATTAAATTCAAATCCACATTGTGATCATTTGGGAATGATTATCAATGCAGTTTTGTAGCACGGTTCCAGAGATTTTTTTTTTCCCCCAACTATTTTGTCTATTATAAAAATCAACAAAAAAGTTAGTTCATAAATATTCAACACACTCAGTTCCCTTCTTGACTTTATCTTGTGATAATAAAACTGGAATCAGAGCCAATATGTACATTTCAAGGAGATTTATAATGTAAAGCAGAGAACATAGAACAAAGTACTGAAAATCGTTTATGATTGAAGCTGTAGATTGAAGTTGGCCTTCCCAGTCTCTCCCTGAGTAGCATCTCACAATTGCATCATAATATTGGGATTTGTATTCATAAGCTTTTTAATGTATGCAGCCAACCTCTTCTTCTTTATTGTGTAACCAACTGGACTGATTCTGCTTGAGAAACTTGGGATGACTGATTGAAAAATTAGGAGGGAATTGATTTTACGGAATGTTACATTTCTGATGAGAGCATTTTAACATCTAAAATACAGTATCAAAGTTTTGAGCAGCCAAAATGATAAAAAGTTATCTTTATAGCTGTGAATATACCAGTTTAATTCCTGCACCTGCACACACGGACAGAACTGATCTATTTGTGCATTTACATTTTTGTCATTTTTGTTACAAATCTATGACCTTTGAGACAAAATATGAGGGTGGGAGTTCAAGGATTTAGAGAGTTGATTAAGCTCTAAGTCAACAGTTAAGAAAAATATTGTTTTGGCATGAAAAGTGCAAGCACAGTTTGCACGAGAGCAAACTGAGAATGAAAGCAAAAGGTAGTTTTTGTTTGCCTTTCAGTGAGGCGACTTATCATATTAAAAAATAAAGTGTATCAGCCTCTACCCTCCTTCATTTTGATGAGCACAGATCTGGCAGAATACAAACATAAAAAGGTTGTGTTGATCCTTTGTGGGTTTTTTTCCAAAACATGATTCCTGCTAGTTCTCTGCACTAGTTTTTGACATTCAGAATCCCAGTGACATGAAAGATTGCAAGAGACATGAAGCACTGATCATTGACACTGCTGACAGCTGTGGGTACAAGTGGGAATATTTGGCACTGGAAGTTACTCAACAATGAAAATACTGTTATTTGGTGTGCCTGTCCGATGATTTAATACATAAATTTAACATAGAAAATACAATTTTATATCATAAATTCAGTAGCATAGAATAGGAACAGCACCTCATTGATCAAATCTGTTAAGTAAAATTTGGATTGCAAAGAGAAAGTGAAATCACAAGGGAAACACATCACTGTTTTCCAAAGATACTGACTTTTCATTTGGTCGATGGTAAATACATCCCTGCACCGTGGGGCAACATTTCAAAGCACAACTCTGCACCCCAATGACAGCAAAATGAGTCTCATCTTTCAGAGGTGTTATTGAAGTCTGCTGGAGTGTGACTCAAAGCTGCTATATAACAGTCTAGTACAGCAATGCTCTCTTTTGTCACACCAATACTTTTATTTTATTAAATAATCATTCTGCCTTTTAACTGCAGCATAAAATGCAAAAATATTTTCTTAACGTTGTTATTGCCATAATGTTAATTCTTGCAATAAAGGATAATGTCAGTGACTGGATTTATCTCTCCCAAATACATTTTGCATTGATGAATATGTTTATTAAGATATGTCAAATGATTTCCCTGAATTAAAAGCTGAATAGGAGTAAATGATAGGATGCAAGGCAGTAATCCAATCTCATTGTTCTTATTGTACAATAAATGAAGAAAGATAGAGGGAAGACTTCACTGTGCAGTTCCAGTGGAAATCCTTCCATGCAGCAGAGCTTATCAAGACCTGCCCAAAGCAACACAAACCTAAAATTGCCTGTAGGAGCCATGACAGTCTCAGAGAATTTCCAACAAAATCTAACAAGAAATATTTTACAACAAAGAAGGGACCTACTGAAGATATGGAATGATGTTAATTCGCAGTTTGATTTTATTCCAACCCAAATTCTTCAGCCCTGTTCATGCAAAATTTCATATTTACTATTGTTTTTGCTTTCTATTTCTTTCATTTGCCAGATTAAGCAAACAGGATGATTCCAAAAGTGTGGAATAAACTGTTTGGTAGCAGCAATGCCAGAGTTCTGATGTAGTACACTTTGTGAAGATTGGTGTAGTTATAAATAAATAGATATTGTATATGATATATGGTAAAATTTTCAAAATCATCCTGTTTTTTTTACATTTTCATTGAAGAAATCTACCAACAGTCAGTGACAAATGATGTATTTCATTTGTTTCACTTTCTGTATTCCCTAAAAAACCCTGCATCTCTCCTTCTCAGGTTGTAATTAACTTCCTTGCAAATATTCATTGGTGTTTCAAGAAGTTTCAGAGCATCTTCTCATAAATCCACATCATGCATCTGAATTAAAATCTGAATGTAAATTAGAAACGTTTTATATTAATGATTGTGAGGCTAAACACACATTCAGAACTGATTAAACATTACTGTCTTTCAGTGACTGAGTTGCAGAGGAATGGATTTTCAGACTCTATATTCATATGGGAAATTTGGTTTCCAGCATTGAAGCCCTGGATAGCTGGAATGCATTGCTATAGCTGTGGTTATATTAACAAAAATTCTATCACTAATTTGCTAATGCTTTGAAGTTTTACTTGTAGCAAGATTTCGGTTTAAGTCAGTAAGGAGAAATTAATTTAAAGGTTTAAAAAATTCTCAAGATAGCTGTGACAAGGCAGCTTGCAGCTTCTAAACTCAAACAGAACTTATATTTAAATACACAATATTTCTTTTGACGTGGCTGGTGATAGTAGTGTGGGCTTCAACTTGGATGATTAGTTTGTAAAATTTAAATGTGGACTTTGTCCTCTTTATTACAATCGGAATGCCATAAGGAGCTCTCTCGCAGGGTGAACTGAAAGCCAAATTTGTGTTTAGCTCAGGAATTTAATCTAAATTATCAGAATATTTTAGTGTTGTTTCCTGTACAGAAACCCCAGTAAGGTGAGTTTTTTACCCCAGCAGTGAAGAATAAGGCTTTAAATGTGAGCAAGTTCCCAGGATTGCTGCCCACAGTCCCCTGTGTCACAGCCCTGTACCCCCCTGTGCACCGAGGACATCCTCCAGATAAACTGGCCAGTTCCTTCTCCCTCCTTCTCCACTCTCTTGGAGCACTCCATCAGCAGGATTTACTCACTCCTCCTCTCCATCTGCTCAAACCAGCTTTTTCTTGCCTGAAAACTTATTGGTGTTGTCCATCTTTCTGCTCATGGAACGTGCCCCTGTCTCCACAGCTCAACTTTTCAGTCTCTTTTCCATCTAAGTGAGCAAATGGACAACCAGTTGAAGTTTATGAAGAGAACAGTGCAATTCCTCTGGGCTAAACCCACGCACAAAGCCAGGCCTAAAAGAGCACAAAAGATTTCCCTGAAATCAAACAACCCGGACACCAAAGGAGCCAAACAATGTTTTCTCAGCCCCTTGCATTTTGCATTTTGCGTTTTGCATTCCTCTGTCCCACCAAAGGGTTTGGTGGAGCTGCCAGGCCCCTGCCACAAGGTTACAGTAATGCTCAACAACTTCTTCAATATCATGCAATTAATTGTCCAACAGTCACTGTGTAAGCTAATGAGTTCTCGTGTTTGATATGCTCCATGAGCTCTACATTCTGAACAGCAGGACTTGTGTTTACTGAAGTTTCTTAGGAAGTCTCCCTGCTTCTTTCCAATGACCAACAGTAGGAATTATATTTAGGCAGTGCAAGACAATGAATCATCTGGTTTAAACATGTTATGTAGGTTAAACAAAAAAAAAAAAAATAACTAGTTTGCCAAAGACAACAACAACAACAACAAAAAAGCTCATTCACTAGTGATGACAGATTGAAAAATATTCTTGCAAATTCTATTTCCAGTGTCAAACTAGTGACAGCTCCTGTCACTGGAAAACACAGGCTGAGCTTCTATGAGCAGAAATGGGGATAAGAACAGGGACATGCAATACAGGATTTTTATTCCAATGTACAAGGACTTCAAAAAATACCCTCCTATTTAAGTGCCTACTGTCTCAACACAGAAATAAAGAAAAAACAAGTTAACTAATCATGAGGCACCAATCACAGAGATGGTATAGCTTTGTTTTCAGCATTAGCATTTGTTGTTAGTCAGTATCCAGGACAACTGACAATCGAATCCAGCAGCAAACACAACTCTGAATATATTTTTAAAAGGTCGTTTTAATCACATGTGCTGCGAATCTTCAGCCAGTATTAAAATTGGCCATTTGAAACAGTGCAACATTTTCTTCTTTGGATCATGTGTTTGAAGTCCACTTTTTAAAAGTTGAATTCAAAATAAAGAAATCTTTCATACACATCAAACTAACTAAAAGTCCTTTTCATCTTAAAAAGCTCCTTAATCTATAATTGGCTCCCTTTAAAAATCATCTTTACCTTGGGAGCTTGCATAAATTGTTTAAATTTACTAGTGCAAGGCTGGTTCTTGGGAAAGAGTTACAGAGCTTTTACTGATCATTAGGAAAAGTGACTTTGAATTGCACCAACTGAAGTATTTTTTCACTCTGCTATCATAGATCATGAATCAGAAATAATAGCAGTAATCACGTTTCAGAAATGAGGATGTAGCTATGAAGCCTCCTAACTCCCACTCCATCAGTGTTACAATCCCAACAAGTCAAATAAATCCCCTGCTTCTAACACAATAAGAAAAAAAAAGGGGAAAAACACCAAAAAAACAAAACAAGGAGAGAAAATAATACCTTGAACGCTGCTGCTTTCTTAATATACCTTAAAGTCAGAGATTAACACAACAACTAGAACTTTGCAGAAAGGTTTGCTTTTGGTTTGATGCTTTTTAAAATATTTTTTTTTTTACTTTCTTTTATTGAACATCTCATGTTAGAAGACTTGAATGCTCCATTTTGATAGATGTCTGCTGCCTGTTTACAAAGCACCACCACGTTCCAAAGTGTATGAATGAAGGGGAATAATAGAAAAGCAAGCCTAAGGAAAGCACAGTACTGGAAGAAAATTATGACAACAATCACTAAGGACAAAATAGCTTTTACTAAAAATCACCTAGGTTATTTGGATTCACATGTGCAAAGGGAAAAACCTGTGTTTTTTGGGAACCTCAAAAATGTCTGATTTTTTCCAAATATCAAAAAAGAAGGGATAAGAAACTGAGTAAACTGCAAGACTCTGAAAAGAGCTTTTGGGCTTCTACTGGCCTGTGAGTTCTGGCAAATAGCTGCAGGCACCAGAGAAAATCCTTGTCCTCTGGTGACAAACAGTCCAGGAAACAGAAACACACTCATTTTCAGTGTCAGAGATCATGTGAAGTTTGTCATTTTGACAAAAGAGCTTCTCTTCACAAAACACTCTCAGAACGTGTTGGCAACATCAGCAAAAGGTTTTCAAGAGGACACAAAGAGCAAATGAACATTCAAATTGGAACATTTTTAATAATGTTTGGCTTTCAAGAGTTTGTCTGAAAGGCACAGTAGGGAAGGGATATGTAATGACTAAGAAATTCCTCCTGCCCTCTTTGTATTTATGGATCAATGTGAGAAGCACATCAGCCTCAGGTATTTAAGTCTCACTATGAGATGGCAAGTAGATAGGAAGTGGTAACTTAGTGAACTTTAAAATTAGTATTAAAGTTTATGATGCAATAATTCTACACAATTTCATTTTCTCTGTATAGGTAAACATCTGGAATAGAACTTCCATGAAAGTTGTGATTCAGTTTGGTTTGTTTGGTTATTAAAAAGTACCTTGAAAAAGCCTGACATTTTTCCAGCCCTGGTGGTAGGTAATGCTTTACTGCCAAAGTTTCTGTCTGTAATATCCACTCTTGCAGTGTTTCAGAACTTCCCAGGAAAATTCTGATTTGCTATGATACTGACCTTGGAAAATTTGTCTTAATAGTTTTGTTTTTATAAAGAGATTTTTTTTCCTGCACCATGAATGCACATTTTCAATCACTTGTGATGCTGTGGCTAATTCTAGTAGGTCATTTAGTCACGTTTTACATAAGTTTATCAGAATAAAATGGCAACAAACACAGACCAACAATCCACTTGCTATGAAGTAAAATATGCAATATTGGTTATAAAACACCTTGAGTAATTTCACCACTTGAAGCTTTGCACTTAACCATCTCAAATTATTGACTTCATGCATAAAGTTGATTAAAAACTGAAACAATTACCATCAGAGCTGCTGGCTTCTGAGGTTTCCTTCAGCAGCAGGAATGTTTGAGATGCATAAGAAACATTGTTGGACTGTCCCTCTACATGACCCAAAAGATCAGGACACCTCCACAGCAGCAGCAGTGCTTCTGTGTTGTAAATTGCAGTGGTACAAGAGCTGCTTTACATATAATCCTTCCCTCTGTGCCACAGGGCTATATTCTGAGACAGAGGTGGTATGGATGTCTGGGGTCAGCATAAATCAACATCCCATTAAATGTTTGGTTTTTTTCCAGTACCTGTGTGGCTCTGAGTTGCATTTATATCCAAGAGGTCCTGGAAGCAAGGCTTAAATCTGGATTCAAATCCAAGAAACAATGACTTTAAAGGCTTGCTGTGTCACATTGTACATTGTAGTATACACAAAGAGTTTCAGGCAAAATACCTCAGTGTGATCATTACAAAAATCTAGATAAACTCAATGCAGCAAGAACCTTTTTACTTTGTGGCTGGTTCATTAGCTGGGATTCTGAACAAACACTTGACACGTGAGAGAAAATAACAGACCCAAACTTCATGACTGTTTGGCACCATTCCTGCAAACACGGTCATGGGAAGGATCAGACATCAGCAGGGAGCTGCCCCACAGAGCCAAGGGGTGCAGTTCACATTCCCATCCTCAGGAACCCTCCAGAAGCCAAGCTGCAGGCTGTCACAGCCCCCCTGACTGAGGGAGCAGCCGAGGTGCCCCTCCAGAAGTGCTGGTTTTACACAGGTAGGGTGTGTGCCTCCTTCTCTGCACTGCACATCTGCAGAGCCCCAGCTGGACTCTGGAGAGCAGGGCACACAGAGGAGGTGTCACACAGATGGGGTGTCACATCTCCCTGCATGTGGCACCTTTACCCCAGGGCACAGCTTTAATTCTCTCCCGTGACTCTGGAAGGAATGGCCATCAGCCTCTCCCACAAAGCAGGCACCAGCACGTGGAGCTTCCTCACAATCTTTGCACCCTTCCACAAAAAAAAAAAAAAGGCACCAATAACTGCACAGTGCAGTCTAAACAAAACTCCTTTCTTTCTATAGTTAGGGAAAAGATGAGTGCACATGTTTAAATGTTTCAAAATGCAAATACCAATGCAGTAAAAGTATATTTGTAGTAAAATGCACATCTACACTGATCTACAGCACAGAATGAAGTCACCCACTGCCTGACAATCTAAACTTTCCACAGTTAGACCTGCTTATTTTATATAGATACTGAACTTGATTTTGTAAATATATACATCATTTAAGCATGTATATATGTATGGTTTTAAGATAGAGTTCAGTATAAATTACATAAATAAGTATCCAAAATTGAATCTGCAGTGGCACTGTTTATCACAAGAAGAACAAGTATCTGAGCATGAGAAAAAAAATCTTTACTGTGCTCTAATAAAGACTGGGAAATAAGTTGTTTAGAACCACTTGAAATGTCACCAGATCTCATCTGAAGCTCCAAGGTTCACTTTTTTCTTGCCTTCAACAACATAAACACGTATCAGCAGATACAGAAAAAAAATATTATGTAAAACTTCAAACAATAATCTTCTCATCTTTCCCTCGAGGAAATGAAAACCACATACAAGTTGATGCTATTCAAGGAAGTATTTAATTATTATACCAGTGGATATGATCTAACAGCCTAATGAGACCACTTTGCTACTGGATGTTACAGCCCTGTGAAACATAATGTTAAATTCAGCTGTAACCACAACAATCTGTATTTTGGTACAACAAAACACAGAATAAGGCAAAGCCTGATGAGCTGAGCAAACACAACAGGTAGAACAAGACAAAGATACAAAACCAATATTAATCAACCAAGAAAACTAATTTCAACTAAATAAAAAAACCTAATTTTTCTATTCAAAATTAGTTTCTCTCACTGCTGCACTGATCTGCAGTAGGAAACTAAATTTTTCTGATCCTGAGAAAATGGGTATTTCTAATTTTCAAGAACTCACGTACTGTTGATGCTCATTTGATATTCAGCAATACTCTTTTCATAATGATAATTTCAGTGCCAGCATTCCAGCTATTGATAAAGTTAAAATGCAACTTACGTAAGTTATTTGGAGGAGGTCTGGTCTCCATGTTTTCATAATGCTGCACGTGTACTACGATGTTTAGATCTCTTTCCATGTGATCTGTGGTACAGGGACCTTGAGGTCGCATAACATCAGCGAGAGCCCTGAAAAACCAAACATAAAACCAGGATGAATCTGCAAAATCTGCCAGACGTGAACAACGTGTTCCAGGATCTATTTCAGTTCGCCATGCAGTCGATCACAATGTCTGCTGGAGAAACCAGCCCCCTTCACAGGAAATGCAGGGAAGTAAATTCATTGTGAGACTTCACACCTAAGGCTCTTTTTAGGCTGGCTTACTGTGCTAGAAGTAAAACACAGCAACACATTAATTCTTGAGGTATCCTGGCTTTGGAGGAACATCATTTAAACTGCTTGAGCCTTGCTGAGCACGTGCTCAGCAACATTTTGCCATCTAGGTTAAGCCCAGCACCTCAACACCCAGCCCATGGCTACACCTTTCACAAACTGCTTGTCTTCACACCTAGATGGCTAATATTCCACAGGAAATTCTCCCACGTGCAGTTGCAGTTAGAACACACAACACAGTGGTCTTCACGGGGTTTTTTATTCAAAAACGTCACTGAGGTTGAAAAGTCACGTAACTTCCACGCAGAAATCCAGCAAGCACGGAACTTTAAGGATTCCTCATCCAGATGGGGAGATCAAAAAAGTCTTTCACTAACTTCTGCGAGTGTCCTAGTCTTTAACACAGAGCAAAGCCTGCCCAGGAACCCGCCCTGCTCCTTTGAAGGCAGTTCAAACCAGGATGAAAGCTTTGTGCTGGTGAAGAGGGAGTAAGCAAAAGGCTCCTCAGTGAGGCTGTGCTCACCCAGCAGAGCTGCAGAAAGCCTGGCAAACCCATCCTGCTCTGGAAGGAGCAGCTGCACTGCCAGGGGTCCAGCAGAGGGGAAGGCACAGGGATAAACACACACACACCTGCCCCAGCCCTGTGGAGACGGAGTTTCTCACCAAGTTTTAAGCTCTGAAACTTCCAGCGTGTCAGTGTCTGTGAGGCTGTGCTACTTTTCCAGAGTTGCTCAGGAGCAGGGTTAGCCCTTAGCTACGTGCCAGAACCACCTGCTCAACTTCTGTCCACTAGGAAATAACTGGCCCACCTGCAGAAGCTGTCGCCGTAGGCAAAGGAAATTTATAAATGTGTGTTCCCAGTGTCTTCAGGGTTCAGTGTAAATGTTCTCTATTCAGGTTAATGCATCATGGACTGTTATTTACCTCCTTTCTGGTTTATTGTTTTTAATTTTTAGACCTCTTGAGCAATTTTTTTAAAGGGTGTGGACACATTTGCTGGGCACTACGCCCAGTTTAGTTTTCTTCTCTGCAAAATTGTATACAGTGTCCCAGCCACTGCATCAAGAAATAAAACCTTACAAACTAATAATAAATAAATAAAATAAGCACATTCCTTGGTGAAAGCCATGGGAAGTGCCATCCAGCTCCTCCACTGTACTTCTGTGATGTTATGATTTCTCAATCAAGCAGCACTATACTTTTAAATACTAAAAAGTAGGTAGTTTCCTTTAATTTACAGAGAGAAATCCTGAGCTGGATCTTGCTTTCAGACTGCCTGGGCACACAGCTGAACAATACTGGTATTTTCTTGTGTTTATGGCTAACATTATGTTATTAAAATATTAGTTACAGTTGGGATCAACACGTTAGAGAATACTGTTGATCCTGGAAAAGGTCAGAAGACAGTAACCACATGATTAATGGTATCAGAGTAATGCTCCCATTTGAAGCAGTGCTTATACAGCAGAAAGAGCAGAGCTGGCCTACATAGCAGAATAATAAAAATTCAACACGAGAGAGCTCACAAAGACATGCAGAAATTATGCAAAAGGAAAGCATTGTATTGCAAAAACAATTTAAAATAAGTGGGGACCAAAACCATTAATATCTAGATTTATGCAAATATGACTCTATACAGAGGAAATTATTGACATCAATATTAATTCTACTTCCAGAGGCAGCTGGGCACATTTCTGGGAAGGCAAAAAAAAAAGTAAATGAAAGTTCCTAACTCTAGTGTGGGAGTTAAAACTGTGAGATCTAAGTATTTCCCAACTTTGTGAGAGTGCATTTTCAGAAATCCTTTCCTCATTGCTCTTAATCTGATGGTAAATACTGTTTGCTGAAAACTTCAGATAACACTCTGTATGATGGCAGATGAACTACTGCCTTTCCATGAAAATGCTAAGTTTTCTACCAGTTCAGGGTGGCTTTTTTCAAATGGTTTTCAAGGAATTACCTGTCCAACTCCTTCCTCTGTATTAAGAAAAGATGAACTATTCACCATCAAGTTCTGTTTTTAATAACAGAGCACCTATACTGTGTTAGACAAAGTTGTACAATCTTCTCAGGGCAGAATGGCTCATCTAACTCAGAGCATGTCCTTGTTCTCCACTAATGTCAGAGAGAGTTAAAAATGTGCAGCAGCTTCAGTATCACTGAAGTACAAAGGAAATGCTGTACCTGCATTTTGTTCTTTTAGGGATTTGCCCATATAATGAAATGGATAAAGGGAGGCTTGTTCCCCAGCACGTGACAAAATCCTTGAGCAGATGTTTGCTTTGAAAGATTCCACATAGGCCAGAAGATTTTTAAAATATCTCCATGCATTTGTCTCACCTAAATATAGTCATCTAGATTTTGTTCATCACCTGAAGGAATTGCTGTAGTCAGTCCCATTGAAAAGTTAAACTTACACAGAGGGTCTTTACCTGCACCTATGATACCCTGGATGATTTTTTTTTAAGGAAAGGCAAAGGGCAAGATCACCTTCTAATCAGGGAGAAGTATCATTAAGACCTGTGCAGTGATATTGATTGTAGTATTACAAAAGTGAAGTGTTACCTACATAGAAGTTCATGGCCCAGAACTATCCTAATATCACAAAAGCAGCATTTTTCTTGCCATAAGACTTTTCTTTTTGGATATGTAATACTGGTTTGGGGTGTTATAAAGCCTGTGGAACCAGGCATTTCCCTTTATGGGTACAAAGTGAAAGAAGCTGAAACACAGGTTATTTTGTGAAAGGTCACTTGTCATATTTTTGCCTCCAAAACTGGGGCAAAACCCATAAGGGAAATAATTGCACAGACAGGATTCAGGATTCTGGCAGGTCAGGTTATTTTGGGCCTCAACTAGTTGTCTTTTAAGTGATCAATACAAGACTTCACTCTTGAGTTCAGCACTGGTCACCTCCTTCCTTGTGAAAGAAGAAAGAGCTCAGATGGTTCACAATATTTTGAAGACTGCTAACACACTGTCAGAAGCACTATTTTTAAAAAAATGGGAGTTACAGCATAAGAGCATGACTGTAAACACTGTCCTTTCAGTTCCTGGTTTGTTTGCACATTCTCCAAAGGATAAAGCAAGAAGACAAAGGTGGACTTGTATCTACAGAATAATATCCTCCATGCAACAGAGGTGAAGTTATTTTTTTTTTCCTTTTCTATTAATTTTTGAGAGAGAATGCTCCACTTGAGCTGATGGAGCCTGGCAGGCCCACTGGTGTGTCTCCAGCAGCAAGAACGTGCTGCCCTCACATGCCTAACAGAGCTCCCAGTCTGCTCCAGCAGGCAGATCAAATCTGTGTCCTCTCATGCACAGCACTGCCACGGCTCCCTCCTGCACCATCTGATTTCTGCTTTCTCCCCAAAAACGGGAGGGGAAAGGAAGAGCTCCTCTGGAGACTATTACTGCTTCATCCTGGGCACTGCAGCTGGAGGGAATACTCGTCTCCTTGCAGCCTTCCTCAAGGAACAGATTTTAAAAGGAGGAGAAATGAAATGTGCGAGGTCTAAACTGAAACACACCGTGCAGAGTTAATTCTGAGCTCCCCTCTCCACGTTCCTCTTCCAGGTTTAGTTCCTGCCAACAGAAGGAAAATGCCAACAGTGCCATGCCTGGCCTGCTTCCTCAAAACAAAAGGAAGTAACAAACTCTCTAACAAAGGACAAGTCTTGACTTTTTTTCTAAAGGGACTTGTGCAATAGAGACTTCTTCCTGTGAATTTTTTTTTCACTAATTAAATGCATTTCCACAATGCTTTTTTTTCAGTGTCAAATATTTCAGGAAAATTCAGTGAGGTTAAAGGAGTGTTCTTGGTTTGTTTTGGTATAGTAGTAAATAAAATCTAATAAGAAAAAAGGCAGCTGTATGGAAGCTATGCTCAGTTAATAAAGAAAGTTTTCTTCATTAACATTGCACTACTCTTACACACAACTGTGTCTTGCTTCAGCATCAGATCTACTGACTGCAAGATGAAGTAGTGCAAAGAATTAAAAAGTGTGGTACAGTTTTGCTTCCTATTTAGAAGTTAATGCTCTTATTCCCACGTGTTCTCATTCTCTGTTCATACTTTGAAATATTTTTAGTAAATCAAAACTGGAAATATATCATTTACATCAGTTGTATTCAGTTGTTCATTTTTCTTAAAAAATCAGCCCCCATTAAAAAAAAAAATCAGTTTCCATTATGCATTGTCCTTTTTGATAAGCAATTATGTCCCTTTCCTAGGTGAATTTGTTCATAAAAATGAAGGGGATTCGAATGTTTCATGTAGCCATTGATTAGGCAAGGGAAAGGAGACAATCTTAGCTAAGGAAATAGATGACAAATCATTTTCTGTGTGTTTCTTGCTGCCAGCCAAAATGGAGTAACACTTAGTACTTCTGCTTTGGCCTACCTAACACTCTCAATGCATTAAACTTCTGCTTATTAATAAGGTCCAGCATAGAAAAAAAAGGTAGGTGGTGCTCCTTTTTGGTTTGTTTTTCTGATATTGTAGTGGTGTTATAAAAGAAGGTGACTATGAACACAGCCTACATATTCTATCAATTGTTGGTATTATTAACTGTTGGAACAGATAAATTATTTTTTAAGCACTGCAGCCTTTTATCAGAACATCAATAGTGTAAAATGAGCTAGAATGGAATATTTTAGTTAAACACTCACTTGAGGACTACAGGGTTACTTCAATTCTTCACTCAATGAATATGTTTATGGATTGCCAAAGGGATTTACAAATCTAATGCCTTTTCAAATTAATGTTAAACTCATCCCACAACTGGAATAAGAGAGAACTTTAAAAAAAAAAAAAAAAAAAAAAAAAAAAAGCTATAGATCTTCTTTTTCAGAAGATGACTAGCTATTATGTGTACTGAGTGGGTGACTGTTTTTCCATGTGATCATGACTTTCCAAGTTTCTATATAATCCTGCCTGGAACAGTTTCATGTACAAGATCACAGATGCTGTTAAGTAATCAAGGTAACAGACGACCTTTGCTAAGACCCACTTCAGAAACCTGATCTTCATGCACACATGACTGAAGGATATCAGAATGATTTTCCAATCCCCCGTAATTCTACTTCCATAAACTGAGACAGAATGTCCTTCCAGAATACTTCACACCTGTACTTTAGATTGAAAATAGTTCTACTCACAGAGGCAGGAGCTATTTAAGCCATTCTTTGCAGGGATGGCTATAACTTCACTCTGTTCTAGGCTTTGTGACTCTTACCAGCCCTCTTTTTTTTTTTGCCTGCACAAAGACACTGTAGGGAGAGACTGAAGCTAGGGAGAGCTTTTTGCAAACAAGCTCTGTAGATTAAAAATTTAAAAAAACCCAAAACTGGGACCCATTTATTGTTTTTCTCGATTTATATTCAAAATGTCTAAAGGATTACCATACCTTCCTTATCAAAACCCATCTTTGCAGAAGTATCACTGACACATGCTGTTGACTAAGATTTCTGCCATGTGCTTTTTTCCTCAGTAGTAAAGCACATCGACATCAACCAGTTTAAAAAGAGCAAATAATAGCTCATGGACTGGTGATGCATTTTCAGGAGTATTTCTGTGCCTTTCTCTGTTCATTTCAGGATAAGGCGCTAATCAAAAAGTCATGCAGAAACTTCAGTAAAAATGAGGCTCCAGATGTTGAGTTGATCTCTTGGACTGTCTTTCAAAGGATGACTCTTCACCTAAGCCTTAAAGATTGTGAGCTACACCACCAGCAGTCAGGGCAAAAGGAAGTTTTCTGCCACACTGCACATCCAGTAGAAGGTATCCTCTCATTGCATTTCCTCGCTAAAGTTGCCCAATATGCTGGCATCTATTTAGACTCTTTAATGGATCTGTTTGCCTTTTTTAATGCCTTTCCCCCATCTGCTTTACTTTCATGTGCCTGGGATTAGCATAAAGAATCAGACAGGCTGCAAACTTGACAAATGTGTTATGCCTTGATTTTGAACTGCTGTGACAATCTGGGTTTGGAATATGTTGTTAAAGACACTGGGCTCTGTCCCGAGTTGCCCACCTGCCTATCCAGCACTAGGCAGCCAGGATCTGGAGTAGATGGTACACAACATGCCTAACTCTAGGTGGGGGAGGTTCCCTTTGATTTAACTCAGCCATTACACCGTGGAGACAGAGTTAAACACACACACACACACATATGGATGAGGCAAGACTTTCACATTCCATTTTTTACCTCTCAACAGTAACTGAAAAAAAATGTTTAAAAATTCTACAATGGCTTTTTCTTTTTGTGTCTTCCTCTTCCCTTCCACCCTGACTCATTTTCACAGCTTAGAAATTTTACAAATAGCTCACACACTTGCAAGGGCTGGAGGAGTAGGGAAGGTCCTGCCAAAATCATTTTGCAGCTGGAGAGGGAGGGTGAGATGGCATTTGTTTACATCCTTCTGTTGAGAAGTAAAAACATTTTCCCATCTTTGAAACTGTTGGAAGAGGGAATGCATCAGGCTTTCTATAATTCAGTGTTGCTGGTTTCAGAATTTTTTTTTTGTTTGTTTTTCTATTTATGCACAGTATATCTGGGAACACTTACTGGATCTTGTTAGGGAGAGGGTCAGGCACTGCAGATAAAAATGGGCTACTATCTGTGCAGACTCCACAATTATCCCCAGCCTTCCTCAATACGCACGTTCTGTGATAAGCCGGGCTGGGGGCACCACGGGAGCTCTGCTCAGCGAAGTTGGCGTCTCTGGGTCACCTCGCAGGGGAATGCAGGAGTTGTTTGTCTGTCTGGCAGGGACACACGGGCTCCTCTCTCCTCCCTAGGGGCTGGGGGAAAGGGGACCCTGCTGCCTGGCACTCAGCCTTACCTGGACATGTGCTCCCGCTGGGGTCTGTGCGCCTTCTCCAGCCCCAGCTTGGTGAAGATCCCCACCAGCACCATGACTGCTACAACCCCACAGATGATGTAGACAATAAGGTTGGTTTTATCCCGGGTAGGGTCGTGCAGAGGGTCGTCTATGCGGGAAGGAGGCTTCCCGGTGTTCATCCACAACGGCGTCTCATAGTTAGTGCAGGTGCTTTGATCCAGCCTCGTCTTCTTGAACTTGCAGCAAAACCTGAAGCCACAAGTGCCACAGCAGAAGATGAACTCGCCCGAGCTGCAGTTAAAGGGGGGGTCCCACTGCCCCATCACGTCAAAGTAGCCCCTGCAGAAGTCCGGGGTGGGAGGTGGCTCGGAGGGGTCTATCTGCTCCCCGAGGCTGGAGTGGTTTCCTCCCGAGAGCACCACAAAGCTCCCCAGCTGCTGGCCAGCTTTCTCCTGAGCCCGACACACCAGCGTGAGAAGGTCCGCCACCAAGTAGCCGAAGAGCAGCCGAATAAAGCCTTCCATTCTGCCTCCCAGCCCCGGCTCAGCGATGCCGCCGCCGCCGCTCGAGCTGCTGGATGCTGCGCTGCGCCAGGAGCTGAACATAAAGGGGCTCGGTCAGGGGCCGGGCGTCCCTCAGCCCGCGCCCGCTGCAGCACCACGGACAGCCCCGACCGGGCCGGGCAGCGCCCGCAGCCCCGCGCAGGGTCCGCAGCCCGGCCCCGCTCCGCTCCGGAGCGGCGAGCGAGCGGCACTTGTGGAGCGGAGTGCGCCTCACAGGCAGCGCGGGAGGAGGAGGAGGAGGAGGAGGAGGAGGAGGAGGAGGAAGAGGAGGACCGAGGGGTGGAGGTGGCGGCGTTGTGCGGGGCAGCGCGGCGGGCTGGCGATGAGGGGCGTGGAGGGGCCGCCGAGCGGGAGGGCTGAGGCCAGGGCGCTGCAGGGGCGGGAGGAGGAGAGAGGGCGAGGCGGGAGCCTCTCGGCGGAGCCCGGGGCACACACCTTCCGCTGCTCCGGGGGAAGGCGGGCTGGCTCGCACAACTCCCTCAGACAGCCGGCCCGGGCCGCCAGGGCAGGGCGCGGGAGGACGGAGGCATCCAGCCGCCGGGGAAAGGGATTTGCGCCGTGGCGAGCGCGGAGAGCACAGCCCGTGCTCTGAGGCGGCCGCGGGAAGCTGCGAGCCGGGGACGGGGCTGTCCCCTCAGGCGGCCCCGCTGAGGGGCCGGAGACTTCTCCCTTTCTTTCTCTCTCTCTCTCTCTCTCTCTTCCTCCCTCGCAGCCCGTGTGCAGGGCTCTGTCTCCTCACAGCGGCCCCGCCGCCCGGCCCCTCAGCGCTCCCCTCCAGCCTTACATAAGAGCCCGCCGGCCGCTCCCCACAGGTGCGCCTCCCAAAGCGCGGGAGCTCCTCCCGGCCCCGCCGCCCTCAGCACGGCGGCGTGAAGGGGCAGCCGGGCCGGGGGCAGCCCCGCGGCAGCAGAGCTTCCCCGCCGATAAGCAGAGCGCTCCTTGTGCCGGGAACTCCTCTCCGGAGACGCACTCACCTGCGAGGCAAAGGCAGGTGCCGCGGGCGGGGCGGGGAGCGGGGCCGCGCCTCAGCTAAGGCCGGCGGCAGCGGGCAGTGCCCCGGCGGGCCCGGCACAGGTACGGCGGTGCTCGCAGGGCGTGCTGCCGAGCCGCGCTGTGTCTGCTAAACGTGAGCTGCTCCCGCACATCGTTTATTTAAAAATCTCCTTAAAACGTCAGTCAGTTGGCTCCAGAGGACACGGTGAAGGCAGCGGCTTGTTTGCGAGATACAGAATTGAAATAACTTCCCCCAAACGGAGAACTGACTCTGGGAAAGACTTGAGTGATTCGCTCTCCATCGCAGTTACTTAACTCTCTCATCTCTGCCGTTTGCTTCGGCGGTAACCTGTGCGAGCAGCAGTAATATTTTCCCGAATACTATGCTGCCACCAAACGTAGGAAATCAGCCGGCTGTGGGTTTAACAGAGTGGGCTGGCGCTGGAAGCCGCTTGCCTTGTCCCCGGGGCACAGTGCCTGTCCCCGGGCTGCCCTCGGGCCGCTGTGTGCCGGGGCTGCCTGCCCTCTCCCTCCCGCCGCTCTTCAGGAACCCGGGCCGAGCCCGAGCGGAGCCGTTCCACGGCGAATGGACGGAAAGGTGAGGCAGAGGACAAAGCAGACGTCTGGAATCGGAGAGGGCTGCAGTTAGCTAATTGCGATCCTTTGCCTCGCCTTAAAAATAGACTCTGAGTACGGTGATGATTCCGCTGAACGGTTTGACAGTAAGCCTGGCATCTTTTTGTCCGGGAGGTAGGTTAGAAAGCCCCTTTATTTCTCAAGCGGAGAAAAACAATCAGTTCAAGGCAAAAAAAAAAAACCCAGCCTTTCTGGGTTTTAATATTTAATTCTTAAAACCTCCACCTCATCAACATCCCCTTTCAAGTCTCCTCTGAAATCATATCACTCCTCCCTTGTGTATACTTCTTTCTGCTATTATTTATTATTTAACACTTTGTGATGCAGTTTGTGCTGAAAATACTGCACAAAATGAATCTTTCCCATACTTATTATTGCATCTAGAGACATTGAAGGTCCAGTCTGTCAAGCACTTAAGATTATGCAAGTTTCCCTGTTGATTTCATGGCTAAAAAATTGTTTAAATACTTTGGATGATTAAGGTTATACATGTGCAGAAATAATAGCATCCAAAACGGATTTATTTTATGGTTTGTAAATTCTCAGTAAATATGGTACAAGCTTCTTGTTTTGCTGAGTTCCTAGGGTTTTCCTTAAGAATTCTCCTGCAAAAAAAGAAGTCTGCAGGATTTAGACTAGAACCTGACATCAGTGGGACTCAGGTCCACGAGATCAGGACTCAACCCTAAGTGGCATGTGCTTTGGAAAAATAGTGAAGTGGTGCTGTTCTAGACTGGGGCACAAAACCTTTTTACTCGACCTGTGGCACTGTGCTTTAATGGCTTCTTAGCATATAGTTCTAAGAACATCTGCATGACCAAAATATAAACCATTAGTTACAATAATGGAAATCAAACTAGTTGAGAGAAATTAGTGTTACGCAGTACTGAGGCCTATCATGGGTCATTGTGTGATTTTAGGAAGCTTTTCACTAAAAAAGTCAGTCAATAAATGTCTCATTTATTTCAGTTGTGCTTCACAAGTTGAGAAACATGGAAGACTTCCCCGTTTCACACCATCATCTTCCACTTTCAAAACTTCAACCATTTCAAGACTTCTCGTTTTGACATTGCTTTAAGGCAAGTGATAATTACCTACTTATCTATAGTTTTATCCCATAAGGAATGTTCTTTGCCTCTGAAGTAACTGAGAGGACAAACGTTGCAACCTGAACTTACAAAGCTCTCTTTACTCAAGTGTACATCCATTTAATTAAGAAAATAAGAGAGTTATTATGAAAATAAGAGAGTTTGAAAAAGAGCAAAATGAGGACAGAAAGTCAGTGACTTAACTTGAATGTTCAGGTGGTGGCAAATACGAAGAGTATAGAACAATTAGACCATATGGAGGAATTGCAATTATTATGTTCAAAACTCTGCATTTAATTTTTTTTGATAACAACAGCATTGATGCAACCTTTGAGTATTTCCCTGGGACTTCCCTGACAGAGAGAACAGTCCTTTGCTGAGCACTGAGTCAATGGAGCATTCTAGCCAATCATTAATTCCCAAGAAATGCCCTATAGCTCCAGCATTATTATAAACAGACATTCCAGAGCTGTGAATATCTGTCCAAAAAAGCACTAGACAGGCCTGATCTCAGGCAGTATTGATGGGAAAGGTATTTTGTGATAAGAAACGTCATGTGGAAACTGTAATGAAGCAGTCAGTGTCTGTTCCCTTGTTTCATTTCATGCTGTAGTGGGGTGTCTGGATGTAAATACAAAATGTTTCGTGGCTGGAGAACAGAAGAGGTGATGATTCTTCTGTGCCAGGCCAAGTGTCAGCAGGTTTGCAATCTCTGTCTTTAAAAGAACAAGGAAAAGTTTTAAAAAGATTTAAAAGATTCAAGAAAGAGTTTAAGAAGTGTGCTTTACCAAGGAGGCTACAAGTGACGTAATGATTATACTGAAAAAAGTCCTATGATTCACAAATACAGCAAACACCCTGAATCACACAGAAGTTTGTTTTGAACAGCTCTGCATTCTTGGATTCGTGTGGATCAGACAGCCCCATTTGCTTCTCCCAGGTTCTGTTACTCCTCTGTGAGCAGTGTCCTTCCCCAGTGGTATTAGTCTTGCTGGGTGGTTAAAATGCATTTGGTTTTAGTTACATGGGAAACACTTCGTCAGCCTTTGCTCTTTTAACCAACAATTGCATTCATTAGTGTATCAGTACAGAAATGTGTGAAATCCCAAGCTGCATTGTGTTGACACTAAATACACTTCTGCATTTATAAGAAGTGAGCACACATCTTCTAACCTTCTAACTAACCTTTCCCTTTTTGTTAAAAAGGATGCACATATGGACTAGGACAAGAAGCAGCTTGTTCTTACAATTTCATGGATTCATAGCAATTTTAACAGGAATGTCTCACAAACATTGTTATTGTCATCAGATCTCAAATAATACACTTTGTACATAGCAAAGAGGTCACCATCAAGAGATTTTAATGAGCCAAGAGGCACTGCATGAATGAGAAACCATGAGATATTTGATTTTATGGCTTACTGAGGAGAAATGTATAATTTATTGCAATTATATAATGTAGAAATTACCTTTATAACGTAACATTTTTCTCTTCAGTCTTCTTGTAAAACCCAAACCGTAGCAATTTCATGGTTGGGTTTTGAGGCAGGCAGTAACAGCAACCACATTTGGAGTGGACTTCATGAAATCCCAAGAGTTCTTGTAGCTTCAGCTTAATTCAAAAGAAATTCAGAAAAAAATCAGATATATGTAGAAGGAAAATAGAGTGCTTGCAAATAAATATACAAGAGGAAATGCATGTATAGTGCAAATGTCTTCAGTATACAGCAGTGGGAAAAAAGTGCCAATGTGTCTAAAGCAGCTTCCAGCAGTGTAGCTGAAAAATGAGCTGTGCCCTCGGGTTTGCCTGTTGCACAGCTCCTGCTCTGATCCTGAACAAGAGAAGTTGACAGCCAGTTTCTCTCTTTGCAAAACTGATGTTGCTTTTGAATTGTAGCAGTATTGCAAGTACCTGTGAACAAGGGATGTGTCTGCTTGTTATAAATTATACTGACACGGAATTTAGATCTGGAATGATTGGGGATTACTGCAGCTGACAAAGAAGGTTCTGCAGATCATATCATTGCAAACTTGTGCCAACAAAATCTTTATCTTGTTAACAAAAAAAAAAAAGGCTACACAGGATCAAAACAGTTGGAGCTGCTTTTGTATCTTTCCAACTGAAAAGAAAACCACCTTTGTTCCCATGAGTTCAAATTTTCAAGGCAGAAAGGAAGCCTTTCTAAACAGGCCTAAAATAGCATTAAAAATTGTCAAGGTGAAAGGGAGTATCATAGGCTGTACACTGTGCCTGAGCAGAGAGAAGCTGCTCTTAGATACGGAACAGGACACATAAGAGAGAAAATTTTCTGATCCTCTGCTGTTTGACCCTGGCATATGTTAGACCAGCTGAGAGCAGATCTAACCAATACCTCTTCTACAACTCCTCAGCAACTGAGACAAAGAGGTAACCAAGTTTAGTCTACAATGTGCATTCTTTGGGCCTGAAACATCCCTGGATGGAGACAACAAAGAGTCAAATCAACGAGTCAGTTAAAGTCTGCCAGTTTCAGCACTAATCACCCTCAAGGGCTCTAGAAGTGAGCTGTAAACCTCAGAAGTGAACAACTTGCTCTTCACAGCAATGTAAAGTTGCTGTATTACTTAACTGATAAATATTTTAGCCACCACATACTTTGCATGTCTTCCAAAATGTTCCGTCAAGCAACCAAAATGAAAATTTCTTACTGAAAATTAGACCTTTCTCGTGTGCTTCCCTGATAATAAGCTTTAACGATGTCTCCCTGTATCACTGTCACAACATGCCCATCAGGAGCTTGATGTATTTTGAGTCTTACATATAGTACTAATATATAGATGCAGGAACTTTCAGATTTATGAATAAGAAAATTTCTTCTGACAGTTCCATTTTTAAAGGATGCTAACTGTTAGAAAGATGCTCAGGATTTTAAAATGCGAAGTCACGAGACAGATTAAATAAGTGGTGCAAAGTAATAATGGTCAGAGTTCTGTGATACCTTTTTAGTATCTATGACACAGTTATCAGTGTCAGGTGATGCTGTCATCAGTTTTCAGGTGGCTGTCACATTCACTTATGTGACAAGAGTGTCAGATGTGGTTGCCAAAGGTTAAACATCCATGGACCTACTCAGTACCTACTAAATTCAACAACTGTCTTCTCACTGATTTAAAATGGAAAGTGCACTGCACTGAGTGATTTTGCTCAAGAGATGCTGAATAATCACAGCTTCCATGAAACCACCAGATGTCTGAGTGGTCAGTACATCTGAAAACCGGGTCACATATTTGAAAGCCCAATAACGAATTCAGAAACTAAATTTAGGCCCATATGTTGGAAAGCTGTTGACGTGCACAAATACACACACAGGTTCCAGACCATGCTTTTAGGCAGATGGTAGCAACTGTCCCTTCTTGGCTCCACTTGACAGCCAACTGTAAAGAGCAGTGCTAAAACTGGCTCCAGAGGGATTTGCTCCTCTGTCCTTCAGATGATAGCCAGCGAGGAGAAATAACCTATCAACCAGCTATACTGACAGATGGGTCAAAAACCCAGGAACTTTTCAAGGTGGAAGAGTAAATGCCACTCCTGTTTTCTTTCTAGACAGCATTCTGATAATGCTAACAGCATTCATCATTGGTATTTCTGAACACAGTGCAATTCTGTTACACCTACAGAAATGCAATATCTATCTTGAACATCTGTCTAAGTACTCTGTTATACTGTCTTCAATGAAAAGGCATCAATCTAATTTCCTTGCTCTTTGCATAAAGCCGATACGAAATGAAAATTTAATGCTTAGAGTAAATAATGTGCAGCAGAACATTTTTAATAATTTTTTTGTTGTTTTATAGCATGTATTTGCCTCAAGGTTTTTTTATTCTTGTGAAAGTGCAGCAATCCCACAGCTGGATAAATAATACGACAAATAAAAGGATTTTAACTGCATTGTGAAATGCACATCAGGGAGTCTTAAGAAGTGCTGCAAAAAGGTGCTGACAGCAGATTCTGGTGGTATCTTTTTGTTGTAGTGTTTACTTAAATCAGCAGATTATCTCTAACCTGCTAAATATAATCTAATGTTAATAACATATTTGGGAGATCTGTTCCCTAATGCATATATTTTGGAGATTATTGAAGAGTACAATAAGGTTAAACACAGTTTTATCACGAAACATTGGTATTTGAGAGTACACTTTCAGAATGGATTGTTTCATCTGTAATCAATATAGGCAAGTAACTCAGGAGTAAAATGTAAAGAAGATGTAAAAGGAATATTTCAGTGAATTATGGAAATCATAAATACATGTATATACTTATATCTATAGTTACATATATACACACACACAGACACATCTATAGGGCCAGTTGTAACAGAATACTTGGTAAGAGGACACCTCACAATTTTCTTGGGTGAGTGTGGGAATTAGTCTGTCATTCACTCCCACACACCTGACAGAAAGCTGGCCTTTTCAGAGGCAATTTTGTAATTTCTGTACACCTTGGACCCTTAAATGCAATTTTCCAGTTTAACAAATTCTCCCTGTGAATTTAGGACTGATCTTCTTTAAAAAGAAAAAATAACAAAATTTAAAAGGAGATTGCTTGTAATTTCAATGCAAACTAGAACAGTTGACATGAGCTTTGATAATATGATTAACAGAGAGATAATTTAGATGGCTGAACAACAGGATCACTTCCCTACATAAACAATGCAAATATTTCCACACATAAAATGACCATAAGTGAAAAAGAGCAGATACCTCATAGAACTGAATTATCTCACTTGTTTCTGTCACAATGTTTAGCTCAGGTTAACAAAAAGAAAAGAGAAAACACTAAAAGACCTGCACAGCAAGATCAGAAATAGATTCTCCATGTAAAGGATGGAGGATAAAGCCTGGGTCCAGTTTTCAATTTTTTTGTCTCATTGCACAGGATGTTTTTAGTATTAGGTCTGTTGACTATTAATTATTAATTATTGATAGCTGGATGCAAAGTCTTGACTTATTATTATTAACAAGACTATCAGCATTAAATTCAATTGAGTGAAGATTTCACTCTAAGGACCAAGATTTTATACGTTCATTCTCATGGAGATGTTCTTGATAGGACATAATATTCTATTTGTTTCAATGGAGTAGTTTTATAATGCTAGTGTCCTTCATAATGAAAGCAAACCCCAAACCTAACATTAAAGGCTGCAGAAACAAAAGACACAGGAAAAGTCAAAGACAAAACTACCAAGGCCACAGTTCTGATGCTCGTTATGTGAGAAAACACAGAAATATTTAAGGAAATAATACTTCCACATACAATCCAGCTTTAAGCTCCAGCACATCTGCTGCCTGCTCCTGCAGCTGTATCCAGCCAGCTCTCAGGTGTCTCTGTGCATCAATCCAGGGAAGCCCAAGGGAGGCACGTTCTGCTGGCACAGGGATCAGGGGAGCTCTCTGCCACATACGTTCAGGGAGGCTGCCTGCACTGCTGGGGGAACCAAGGAAAATCAGCAGTGTGTTCATCAACTCTTGTTTCCACCTCCCTGCCTCCATCCACCTAAGCATCTTCTCTGTGCCCTGTGTAAGAGTCCCTTCATGACCTTTCACTACCTCCTGCTGGAATTTTCTGGGACAAGAGAAAGATCATCTCTATGCCACGTGCAGATAAAATTTTCTTGGCAACTGACATACAGCTGTGGAGTTGATTCCCCGAGGAAGCTCAGCTCCTTAAGAATAAAATGTAAAATCCCTGATTTTAACTTGATAAGAATAATAATAATAGCAACAACAACAACAAAGCCTAGTGCCTCCTAGGACTCCAGGAGAAACTACAGCTCCTCTGCTGTGGTTACACTTAGAACTTGTAAAGGTGTTTTGATACCATGGTGATGAACACAGCATAAATGCCAAGATAGATGATGGATCCAGCTGGCATCTCTCCCTCCTCCCCCACACATCATGGTGTTCACCACAACAAGTTTATGATTTTGTCCTAAAAATCTGTTGGGTCCTGTTGGTCTTTATGAATTTACTTGCAGAAATCACAAAATGCTCTCTTCATTTCAATTTAGTCTAGACTGCATGAGAGGTGCATGATTTTCTTCAGAAATGACACCCATATGATATATTCTGTTGAAAAAAAAAACTTCCTCTAAAACCCTAGCTGATAAATAAATGCGAATTCTCCTTCTTGGAGAAAAAATTATATACCTGTCTGCTCAGTCAGTTTAGGAGAGTTTTCCCCAGGATGGTATTATTATATTTGTTCTGGTGAGATTTATTGTTCAGAGGCTCAAACAGAAAGTCCTCTAAGTTAACTTCTACCTTGTACGTTTTCTGTTTACTTGGATTTACTTAAGGATGAGGGGGCTTGATTGTTTTTTTATCTAGAAGATGAAATAAATACTTGCTAGACTAGGTTATGTAAGAACCCAGAAATATTACAATTCTCTTTTCTTACAGGAAAGGTGTGAAAAATAATAACAGTCTCATTGATTCACTAAATCTCTCTCAAGATATTTACTAACTCTAAGTTTTAAATAGTAAACACTGCTATTTTAAATTTATAAGGAGGTAAGAGAAAAGTCTGGAAATTCTAGTGCCAGCCTGCTTATATTATAATTATTTCTGGCTGACAGCAAGATAACAGATGCTTCTTCAGGTCAGGGTTTCCCAACCTGTTCCTAGGCAAGCTTTCCATCCTTTTTCACACTAGCTGGACTTCAATTACTGTGGCACATCAAGGGCATGAACAGCCCACGTGCAGATCTCTCAATCCTTTAAAATGCTCAGTGGGAGGGTCCCTACTACAGTTTAACAGTACTGCCCTACAAAATTGCACCTGCACGGGAATGAAATTTAGCCTTAAACAAATAGTTTGTTCAGCCCCCCAAAAAAATTTGTTGGAGAAAACTTAGGGCAGTCAGAAGTTAGAGTTACAGTTTGCCTGAAAAAAAATAATGTAAATCAACCTGGTTAAGTTTGATTCCCTGGGGACAAATTAGTCTTGAAGGTTTTTAGGGAAGCAAATGGAATATTTGCTTTCCCACCTGCTTGTTCCAGCAAGGAATGCAGTGATCCCCATCTAGGTAAGCTTGGAAGTATAATAATGAATGCTCTTTTGCTAGAAGTTCAGCACTGGCAAATCCTCAGCAGTTCACAATCCTTTAACACTTTTTGCAGAAATTATCATAGATAAGACTAAATTAGACTAGAATTGGCTGAGAACTGATGAGTTGAAAAGGAACTGTCATAAATATTGTTGTTCAGTGCAGCTTGTTGATACAGTATTACATCACATTTTGTACATCAAATAGACATACTAAGATCTTCACCCACTGAATCCAATTAATCAGTCACAGTTTTAATATATCATATACATATTTTGCATATATATACATTATATATGCATAGATACACCTTTTCCCCAAAGTTAGTTGCTCTCTTCTAAATGTCTGATTTTAAAATGTTTTTCCATAGTGCTTGTCTCGGAGTGCAGATTCAGATACATTATTATATTCTTCTTAGCATGCTGAGCTCTTATGATGTTTAGAAATATTGTGGAACTGCAAAAAAGGCACAGTCAATTAATTCCTTCATTTAAATAATTAAACATTTTAAACACTCCCTCCATACCTTATGTTCAGCTCTAGATATATTTTTAACAATAGCTTTTACTGTGTGCTGCAGGAGACTGTCAGGCACATGATTCTTAGAACCTGGGGAGGAGAACATTTCCTGACACTACAAATTTCCCTACCCAATGACAAAGTTGTCTTGTTCTAATTCAAAGGTGTTTCACACCACAGTAATTACTCCATATGAATGTTGTGCTTTTATTTTAAAATAAAAATTCAGCACAGTTAATTGTTCCAAAAAATGTTGTTACGGTTGGTGAATCCATCCAATTGCACTCAACAAAAATGCTAATTTTTGAGCTGTTTCTGGTTTCCCAGACATTTCAGTGCCGTGGTCTATAAAGTAAATGCACAGGATAAGTTAATGAGCATGGGTTTGTGGCCACACTCTGTGTTGTCAGGATGGCTCAGGAGGGTTTGTTCCATCGCTGTGGTGAGCACATCCCTACAAACAGCCTCCAGTGTCCCTGCTTGGTGGGCTGGTGCCATTTGCCCACCCTCAGGCCCACTCTGGGACACTGTGCAATGTCCACCATGCTTTTTGAACGAGCCTCACAGCAGGGAGGCCTTAATTCCATCTGACTGTAAAGCCAGAGTGCCTGAAACAGAAGTGGGTGGCACCGTTTGCTTTGCAAGGAAACTGGGTTTATGAGCCACAGAGTCCATTTGGAAGGGCTGGATGTAGCATCTTCTCGTTTGTGGCCACGCAGCCTTGTGCAATTCCTCACTGGGTACTGCTGCAACCAACTGGCAAACATCAAAATGGTCTGTAAGGGTTCCACGTCATCTGCAGAAGAGCCACTTCAGTTAATTTCTATCTTTTGCCTCATGTACAGGGGACATTTTATTGTGGTCATCCTTTAGCAAATGTAGGAATGGATCAATGAAAGCAAGCAATATTTCCATGAATAAATTTTTACTTCTGCCTTGTTTCGAAAGCAGAAGAAATTCAAAGACTGGGAAAGCCACTTTTCTAGTGTCAATTAGTCTGGATTTTTATGCTTGGACATTGGACTCTGTTACATTTGTAACAGAGATTTAAAAAGTACTGGAGCGTTAAAAATTTGAAAGAACACTCTGGGAATACAGACAATGTTTGCTGTCATTGACTTGGTTGTTATGAATAAGTCCAACTGGAAAAAATCCTTGCAAACACAGGGAAGGAGGCTGGCAGTTGAAGTGAAGGGTCGTACAAAACAGGTGGATTACATTTGCCTTGTAGGGCATGCAGTCTTTTCCTCATCTATTATTAATTTTGGAAGTAGAAGCTCTGTGGTGCATGTTATGTCTTCACTCATAAATCAGCCTCTGTGCACCTCTACCTATGGCCAAATTTTTTGTTATCTCTTTTTCCCCAAGACCTGTAAAACACCTACAGATCTTTAGACCAGGAATCCGAGGGAAGTGGAAAATGTAATTTATTGCTGAGATAATACTGTTGAAAAATGGATCCTTCTGGGTATCTAATACAATCACTAATGTGAAAAGAAAGGTCCTTGAAATTCTGAGAAACAAAAGTGCTAGACACAGCTAAAAGAGAGTCCACACTGAGACCTAAAAAAAATCAAGTACTATTTAATTTTCAAATCACATTTCCTACAAATTAAAATAAGAGGTTTATAACAGCGATAATTACCTATTCAGCATCCTTCATCAGTCCCTGAACTAATTTTCTTCAGTCATTACTTGAGTGAAAAAAAAAGACTTAAATGGGTCATTTATGGTTAAATTAATCTGTGTTTTTCCCGGAGTACCTCCTTTGTTCACCTCCAGCTTTAATTACTGAAAAACATTTTGTTTTATAGAAATCTGTGGCAAAATAGATGCATCCTTCATAGTCACCCTATTGCAGGAAGTTTAGTGACTGCTATATTAGTGACATCACAGATGGTAAAGTCAATTTTAAGATCTACTTCACATGCAAAGCCTGGCACACAATATGAGGGAATACTAATGTGCAGAAGAGTTCTAGGAAGAGTTTAGAGAACATAAATCATCCTCCAAAGCAGCAAAGATTCTCTGAACCCCTGATGCAATTTACTAGGCTGTATTTTGAGGGGAGAGCAGTGGCAGAATGGGACTCAGGAAGGCCAATCAGCAAGAGGGTTTATTTGCCTGATTGATGTACAACTCTCTCTTCCACTTCAGAAAAACGAAGTGGAACCTGGAGGAGATTTCTGTGTTGTCAGACTTCACTCTGACAACTGCAAAAATGTAGCAGAAGCTGCGTCTTTGCAAAGTGGTATGACAATGGGTTCTGTTTCACAAGTTTTTGTAGTCACTCTTTCGTCTTCTGAGTCCTCTGATGTCACTGTTTCTTTATGTCCAGTTTGTTACATCCTGTCAGATGGTGATGCACCTGTGCTTCTGAGAAATATGGTTGGCTAAAATTTAGGTGAACAGAGAAAATTCTCCTTTTCTGAAAGAGGATGGAATCTCTTTAGAGAAGGAAAGAAAAAGGAGGTATCAGGTTTTTTCAAAACACTCAAATTGCTTGTATGTCACCTGTAGTGCAAAAATTAGTTTTTCCAGCTGAAAAAACCAAATGCTTTGAGCAAGGAAACAAAGAGATTCATCCAGTACAACATATGCAACAAATTTTGGATAAACCAGTGGAACAGGAAAAGACCAATGCCCTTGTTGTATGCCTTGTTGAAAAGTATCAATGTGCTGTGATTGTTTATTGAAATTTAATAACTGCAAGGTTGTTTGTTTGTTTTTTGTTTTTTTTGCAGAGATAGCAACTGTGGTCAATGATCATCAGGGGGTTTATTTTTTCTAATAAAATGTCAGTTATCAGCAAAGAAGGAGAGAGGAATCTCAAGAGTCATCCATACAGATCCATTAACTAAATATTAATTTTTCTTCAAGTTTTCTGGTTTTGGTTGTACATTAATGGAAAATCTATTTGTTTAAAATAAGAAAAGTCCAACCAGTCCAAATGTGAGACCAAGTTGTGAAATAAAAGGTTTTAAACCTAGATTTCCTTCTTAGACCAAGCCAACCAGTATATATCTGAAACCTGTAGTACTCTAAAAACACACAGATGTGTATCTGGATATACATAATTAATAGTTTATTCAAATTCCTTCCATTTGTGACTAGAGAGGTTTTGATTTGATGAGCAGCAGAAATCATAAACCTTAGATAGTGGGCAACTGCTGCCCAGTTCTGATGGGAAAAATTCTGGAGAACAGTTAATTCAGAAAGTTCTTAGATAGTTCTGGATGAGGTGGCAATCAATCACAAATATTCTGCATAATTTTGGAAATAGATACTTCAATTAAAACACCCTTTTTTTTTTTTCCCACTTCCTCTAGCCCTGCTGGACTCCTGTGCAATTTTTCTCTGTCTAGCAGTTTCAATACAAACTCATGACCCAAATATCCATGACTTTTCAGGAGTAAACACTGAATGTGTCAAATAATTCCTCCTAGTCTGGGTTTCATTCACTGGAGTCTTTACTAGTCATGACTTTCAAATTTACTGGTAGCTCAAGTCTCAATCACTCAATGAAAGTTCTTAGTGTACCTGGAAAGGTACATTCTCAGGACAGGGAATTCCAAAATCAGAGGCCTTGAATAAAGTAAAACTCTTGAATATTTGGGAGCACAGAAAATTAACAAGACATCTTAAAAAATGAGCAGTAGCTCTGGATAGAAGCTGTATCTGTGTCAGAAATTGGAATTCAGTGTGCAAAACAAATTGAGTTAAATAGTGTGTTTAACTCATTACATCAACTTTTATATCTCTCATAGTTACAGTGATTCAAGGAATATATTACAGGTTTCTTGAACAAATGGAGCCTGCCCACACTAAATGAGTCAGATAAAAATCAATTACATTGTGGATTTTTAGCTGTGGAAATAATCAATGTCATCATTGTTCCCTTCCTAGCAACAAAATATTGGTCCTGGTCAACCAATCCTTTTAAGCTGGTTTGGGAAAAAAAATTTTAATATTTTTGATATTATTCTGTGGGCCTTTTGAAAATGGAAAGCCACTTGGTATCAAGGCCAAACATTAACAGAGCCTTTTGCCTGTTTTTTTAACATTGCTAGCAGTATTTCATTTTTAGTGTGATAATTCATTTTTGTTTGTATTGAGCATTGGATCTTATGTTTTGCCATATTCTGTGATGTTTTAGGCTCAGATTGCTGAATTTACCTGTAATGGCACAGCCATCCTGGAGTCTCAGCAATGCAGCAGGACACAGGAGTGTACTCAAAGGAGTTACTGCTGTAGGTTTTCAGAACTCACTGATTTTTATCCATTAGCTGTTCTTGGGGAAGGAGAGGAGCTCTATCCTATGCCAAACCTTCCAAAATATTGCATCTGCTATGAATACCATCCTGTTCAAGGACTCACAGGGAGAAGAGGTTCTTTAAAAACAGACAATACACTGTATGCACTATTTATTTTTAGTGTGAGTAAATCCATAGTCTTTGTAAACGAATACAATTATATGTGATCCTTTTTCTATCATCAGGTTTTATCAATTTTCATTATTTTCTCCAACTTATCCCTCAAGGACTCATATATATCAGCAGGCACTGAAAACAGATGTTGATACTGCTGTGTGTGTTGTTTACACCTCCAACTTTCATTGGATTCCCTGAGTTCCAGATGGCACATAGTCATTCTATTCTATATATAAGATTTAAATGGTTTAGTTTCAAATCTGCATATCTGTGTGTGCTTTGTAATTTTAATGCCAATGTATAGACCAACCTTGTTATGTCCTTTTCACCTTTTGTGCTCTTCTAGTTTTATTTTCTGTCATCTTGTCATTTGCTGAGGTTAGAAAAAAGATTCCCCTTCTTCAACCACTGCCTTGGCTATTTTGCTCTTTATTTTAATTTCTCAATAGAGATAGTAAATTTTAGAATCATTTACTTGTTTTATTACTGCTTTTTCTAGGTCTCTCAAGGTGCACACAGTCTTACTTTAAACTGCAGTAAAAAATAAGGTAGCATGCCTGTTACTGGATTTTTCAGAACTTCCAAGAACTGTCAGTGTTGGCAGCATGATCTAAAGCACACTTGAGCAAGTCTTACAAGATCTGGACTCCACAAATCTGCACTATTCTATTCACAGTCCTTACTAAGCTAAACCTTATATAAGAATTTGATTTTCAGTGCCTACATTTCCCACTTTTAATCTCTTATTTTCGAGATACTGCATGCCCTCTCAGAATGGTATATTTCCCTCTGTATGTTCACACTAACTTTATAAAATTAGTAAAACTCTCAATTTATACTCTATAAATAAGAGGAGACACGTGCTACTGTAAATTATTTATTCAGTGCCATTATATTCATGACACTTTGTATTACAAATCAAGTCCTATGACAAAATTCTGATGCTTTATCTAGGCCCAATCTGGAATGAGTCCATGAAAATCTATAATTAAACCAACATAGATCAGTAGTAACTTTAAACGACTTAGTCATAGTAAAACGAGTTTAGCTGTATAGCATTTGGTCCATGAGCTTGGCTTCAAAAAGGCATACTTCAAATTTGGCAGAGTAAAAGAAGCAGGAGAGAGCTGAAATCCCCCTCCTGCACACACAGTCCTGATTCTCAGTTCTCACGTTTATAAGCAAATGTTCCTTTATTTCTGCAGATGAAAACACTTCTGCACTCTGTAAAATCACCAGAAAAACGTGTTTAAATTACAAATTTAAATTTCTCGTGGCCTCCTCATTCCCACGAGTAATGCTTAAGGTGATCTAAGATCAAAGGATTCCATTTGAAGAGGAGGCAACGCAGGCAGGCTGCACACTCACCACCATGATCATCATCACCTCGAAGGAGCTGAGCATCCTGAGGCTCATCCATAACCCATCCTGCAAAGACATCAAACACAGTACTGACAGCAGAATTTCCTAGAGGAGAGCACCCTGTGCATGTCTAGAAGAAAAGAGCTGTGAAATTACAGACTTAGATAAATCTAGAAGATTTTACAATCCCCATCTCTGCCAGGTCTGATTCAACCTCTCAGGCATGCATAACTTGACAAGAAACAGGGTTGCCTTTAGCAACATCAGGTTAAGACAAAAGTAATTCAGGTGCTGATCACAATCTCATGTCTTTGTGCTCCAGAACCACACTATGCCGCCTTGCTAAAACAACCTACATTTTTTTGGCCTGATCTTGATGTTATTTCACTTGCAGAATTAATCCAGAGTTTAGCCGAAGTCATGCAGCAGTCATATATTCTGGTTTATAGCTGCTCAGCCCTATTAAGCAGACGAGAAGAAAACGGAAAAGAAACAGAAAAGGTAAAAAATTTCTTTGCATGACTGAGCCAACTACTCTTATATTAGCACAAGCAGTTCCACCACGAGACCGTGATCATCTCTTCCTATCATGGTGTTGGGATATTTAGATAGTCTGCACCTGAGACTTAAAAATGCACTTTAGTTTTTATTTGCTTAATATACCACATGCTGCCTCATAAAGAGGGGAATTGACAAAAACTACTTAATAAAAAAGACTTCCCCCAGCGCTTCCCATGTAACGATCATCAAACAGTTTACAAGTAAACTGAAGAAGCTGGTTTTACTTGTAGATAATACCCACATTTTACAGATGGAAAAGCCATCTAGCCATAGGAATGCCTTTTAGCTGACAACATTAACCTTACCTAGCCCATTGCTGCAGATTTCACAGGAGGAATAGAGGCGTTCAGAACTCTGTGTGTTGCACCATGCAGAATAATGGGGTCCCGGCTGTTCAGCTGGGAAACCACAACCGAATTGTTCCTGTATGGCTGGGTCAAAAAGGGATTCTGGGTCAGGAGAGATTTGGAAAACATCGCCTTGGAAGGGCCACTCATGTATTTCAGTCATCACCTCACTGCGTGTCTTGGTTCGGACAGAAATAGGGACAGTGTGGGGCATGTTCCACAGTGCCCACAGCAGGGCAGGGCAGGCCGAGCTTTTTTTGGCTTTTTCTGCACAACTTTTCTTTTTCAGAGCCTAGTTGCTGGTGATACCTCAATTCGGGAGCACGTGTAAACAGCGAGGAAACCTGACGAGAACCACCCGTGAAGGAACAAAGGAAGGCTGCCAATGCGTTTAGACACGGGGGTTACTTCAGTTCGCAGGTTAGGAACAAGCTGAAAATGATGTCATCTATGACTTTATTATAATTCATTTAAAAACTAGTACATCTTCGGGGCACGTTCCACTCGAAGCCGTACGTGGCGGGGCGAGCAGCCCGGGCTGCAGGGCTACCGCAGGGCTACCGCAAGGCTATGGCAGGGCTATGGCAGGGCTACCGCAGGGCTCTCCCCACAGCACCCGGCCCGGGCTCCCAGGGCTACCGCAGGGCTACCGCAGGGCTATGGCAGGGCTATGACAGGGCTATGGCAGGGCTGTCCCCACAGCCCCCCGGCCCTGAGCGCCTCCGGCTATGGCAGGGCTCTCCTCAGAGCTCCCCGGCCCAGACTCCCAGGGCTATGGAAGGGCTATGGCAGGACTCCCCCCACAGCCCCCGGCCCTGAGCCCCTCCGGCCCGGACTCCGGGGCTATGGCACGGCTCTCCTCAGAGCACCCCAGCCCCGAGCCCCTCCGGCCCGGACTCCAGGGTTATCCCAGGGCTCTCCCCACAGCCCGCCGGCCCTGAGCCCCTCCGGCCCGGACTCCGGGGCTATAGCACGGCTCTCCCCACAGCCCCCGGCCCTGAGCCCCTCCGGACCCCGGGGCTATCCCAGGGCTCTCCCCACAGCCCCCGGCCCCGAGCCCTTCCGGCCCGGACTCCAGGGCTATGGCAGGGCTCTCCCCACAGCCCCCGGCCCTGAGCCCCTCCGGCCCGGACTCCGGGGCTATAGCACGGCTCTCCCCACAGCCCCCGGCCCCAGCCCCTCCGGACCCCGGGGCTCCCGCCCGCGCCAGGCGCCGCCCCCGGCGGAGGCGGTGCGGCCCGCGGCGGCCGGGCCCGGCGGTGGCAGCGGCCGTGCGGGCCGGGGCCATGGCGGCGGCGGCGGCGGCGGCGGGGGACGTGTTCCTGCGGGCCCGCGGCAGGACTCTGAGCGCATTCCGCCCAGGTACGGGCAGCCGAGCCGCGGGCTGTGCCCCGCCGGGCGGGACGGGCGTGCGGAGGGAGGCCCCGGGCGGCGGCGGCGGCGGGAGGAGCTGCCGGCGGGCCAGGGGAGGCGGGGAGCGCCGGGGCCTGGGCTGGCTGTGGCGGGGAGCGAGGGGCACTGCGCGGGCGGACGGGGCTGTGGCCGCCCCTCCGAGCCCCGTGTGACGGGGCCGCACGGATTTATCCCCGCGCTCCGCGTCCCGGGGAGATCCCGGCAGTGTCCGGCGCCGGATTCGCTTTAAAATGCTTAGCATGTCCGTGCTTAGCATAACGTGCCGTAGCAGTTTCTTGGCTGTGCTGTTTTTATACCTGCAGGGTGACCTCGCAGGTTGCCGCTGGGTCGCTGGTGCCCGAACGAAAAGCAGCCGTGGGGTGGGTGTTTCACAGCTGGGTGAGATGCTGCTTTCCCTGGGTAAGATGCTCGGCTCAGGTGCTCCCCTGGCCTTTCCCCACAGCTGTCGTGTTCCCGCATATGCATCTGAGCAAATGACAAAGTTACTGCTGCCTCTTGGCTGTGGTAATAACACCGAGCCTGTTGGTAAAATCCTCCCAGGGATGGAGGTTCTACGGCGTGCCGCGGTTTTTCAGGGATACAGCTGCTTAAGACATCATTTCCTACGGCCACGCATAGAAGGTCTTCTGTTTCTCTGTATTTGTGAATTTCAGATTGTATTGGTTTGGTGAGATCAGCGAGGGCTGTTCCATCCCAACGATTTTGTGGTCTTTTCTTGGGTTGCACTGGAAATATTTGGCTTTGCTTGTTGCCAAATAAAGAAAAATCACCAACTCAGAGCATGTGAAGTATATGTATACAGCCGTTCTGGCAACCTATTAATTGCAGATGGTCTGCTTGGTTTGGAACAGAATGCCTAGCATGTGCTGAGGGGACAGATGGCAGACAAGCCATCAAGTTAAATCAATTGTATAGTGAAATTTTGACAAAAGGAGTGTTCAACAGCAGTGTAAAAATTCCTGAATAAAAGCTGTATCTAACTCCTTCAAAATTTCCTTAAACATGGAAGAAAACGTCATTTGGGAATCTGTTTTCCGGGTGTGTTTCTTTCTTCTGAGGTGTCCTTGTTCAGAATTTTTAAAGTATTGGTTAAGACATTTCTTACCAGTTGATTGGTTTTGATCTTGTTCAGATTGTTAGGCTGTCATAGTCCAGTCCTCAGGTGGAATGTTTTTTTGTAAATAATTTACTTGGGTCTTTCTTAAGAGGCTAAAGTTCAACATGTTTTAATAACAAAATGATTGGGAAAAAAAAAAAAAAAAAAAAAAGAGAACCAAGGGATGTTAAAACGGAGGCAAATTTTCATGCAGTTTAAGAGGAAAATCAGTTATCTCTGTTTTGCTGCTTTTCTCAGTCTTAAGGTTCCACTCCTGTTCAACCTGTATCCACATAAAGCATGTACTGCCACAGCATGGTGCTTCCTTTAAAAATTTGAAAGCCACTATTGAGAGCTGAATTTCGGTTTTTTTCTTACTACTCTTTCTGCAAAGTCCCTTTTCCACTTCCTCTTCCCTACTGGTGATTTGTTCAGTCTGCTTTTACATAGCATGGAGGCTTTACTTTCTAAAATAAATTCTCTCTTTTCTACCCATGTGAAACTTTGCTTCAGTTGTCTTCTCCTTCTGTTAGTATTTGAGTGAAGAAACAGGACCATGTGTTTGGGTAAGTGCTGTCTCCACCACTTCTCTCCAGGAGTCAGGGGTTATATTGCTTCAGAATTTTTATTTGTTTGGTTTTTCCTGGTCCCAAGTGTGTCAGCATGCTGTGCAAAGAATTTCTGTGAAAAGTGCTAGAACACTTTTTCCAAGTAACTAAACAAGTGATAGTCCTGCGAGTTGAACTGGTTGGGAAGTGTCTGTTTGAACCTGTTTTTTGCTAGTTTTAGTTGATGGTTCCAAAACCTTTCTGTGGAGCAGGCGAATAGCCAGTATTGCATCCTCACAGCCTGAGTTCCACATGTGATTTGTGTTCCTGTCATGCCTCCCTTACCAATCTTTTACATACTGTCAATTCTCATATTTTTATTTTGCTTTATTCTCTGTTCCTTTCCAATCTCTGATTTTTTGCCATTTTTGAATATTGAAGTAACGTCTTGGTAGCACTTGGTAAAACTCCTATGAAGCTGGTGATGTTTTTCCCCATGTGCACTTTGCTGCACTTTTTTTTTGCACAAACTTCATCCTTTTTTTGAGCAGTCACTGCACAGGAAATCTCTCCTCAGCTCTTCACAACCAGGCCTGATTCTCATGCTGCCAAATGGCTTAATTTCAGCAAATTCCCCTTCCTCCTGCTCAGTTGCTGTGACAGATAGTTGTGAGTTTGTTGAGCAGTGTATAGGTGCCTGTACAGATCCAGGTGGGATCTAGGTCTCTTGTCCATTTACCAGTTTTCTGTGCATACAAGGACTTAATTTCATATTTCCAGGCAGCTTGGCTTGGTTAGAAGCCTCTTGGAGATGGCATCAAGTGGATGTCCCATGTCCCTGTAAAAGCTGTTGATTACTCCTCCTGAGGAATCAGTAAACACAGGAGCAGTCTTGGTTAGCATTTCTATCACTTGTCTGTACAGATGCCACTTTTTTTTTTAATAGTGGTCACCTCCCTGTTCCTTTGGTGCAAGGGCAGTTTTAGGGATAAGTCCCCAGAAGGTGACTGGTTTTCACTTTTGGAAAGGTCTGTGGATGCCACCTGATCTGGGTGGTTTGTCAGTGCCTGTGTCTGTTTGTTGAATCATCAACTGGTATTTTGATTTGAGGCAGATCTGATGTGCTATCTGTCAGGAGGAATTATCACACTAGATCTTCACAAGTTCCCTCACAATACAAGTGGATACAAAAATGTACCTTCTTTTTAGCCTTTATTTTTGAGTGCATCTTGCATGTCTGGAGCATCTGTTAACTTCAGTGAGTGTCTGGCAGGCTACCTGCTCCTAATCCCCCTGCAAAGTGCTTTATTAGTTCTCAGATTTATGCTGTTTCAAGTTCTTCACTTTTTATAGCTTGACTTCTTGGACTTTAGCATCCAACCCTCCCAGTGTAATTATCGTTCCTGTTTGTTTTTTTTTTTGGTTGTTTTTTTTTTTAATTTGAATGCTTTAGCTTTCCAAAGGACGCTGTCCTGCTCTTACCAGCCTCCTTATGGCTGTTACATAAGTAGTTCAGACAGTCTGGATTCTTTTTGGTCTTTCTGAAGTCCTTAGTAAGTGCTGTGCATATGGCCTGAGCCTCTGGGACAGTGTATTTGAATGGTTACCATGCTGCCTTCAAGGATTTTTGCACTTTTTAAAAGCATCATAATTATATATAATTCGCCTTCCGTTGAAATTAAATACAACCGCAGTTGATTTCTTGCTTTCAGAAGAGTGTTGGAGCTTGGCACATTATGATTACTGTTCTAGAGCTCCTCAACAGTAATATTTTTGAGCACTGATCAGAACTGCTTCCCAGCTTGCATATTCCATTCCCAGTACTGTCTCCAAGTCTCATATGAATTAGGGAAATTTTTATGTGGGTTTTGAGAAACTTTCTGTGACTTCACCTTGTCATTATGCAAGCCACCCCCCTTCACACCTACAGTTCTGGGCTGTAAAGTTTTTGTAACGAGTTTACATGTTAAATCTGGGAGTGGGCATAAGGCATGACTAGAATTTAGCTTCTGTAGCCCTCAGTACAAATAAACTGTATCTGAGGGGGCATTTCTTACCTTGATGGTTATCTAAGAAGTTTGAAAGTATGTCTTTGGATAACAGTAGCAATGTCTCATTTATTTGAGAAATCATATTTTGTCATTTAGTGTTTCTACTGACAGTATTTTTAATACATAATTTCTGGAATAATTACTCTTTAAAAGGTTTTATTTTCTCTCTGAAAATGTATTTCAATACCTCTTTTTGAAGGGTTTAAAATTGCATAATTCATGACAGGTTGCCTTGGTCAGTCAACAGAACCTTCAGTAGCTGTATCTTTGGTAGACTCCCAGATTCACATGGATAAAAAACAGCTGAAAGACATGCGCATTTCTTTAGACTGAGATGTTTTGTATTTAGACATATAAAAACAATCAGTTTTCTACGCCCTATGTATTGATAATATTTTAATATATTACAGGGAGTTATTAAGAATGTAGTGCAATTCTTCTATTGGTTTTCAAGCTGTTTCAGGACTGAGAGTAATGGGAACAAATTGTTGCTGTTAGTGTTTTCTATGATACATACTGACTTCACTTAAGAGATTCCATTTTCCTTCCTGCATGGGGCTTCTTTGGAAAACCAAGGTTGTGCTTCCTTTGCAGTTTTACCCAGAAAAAGAGTGGCACACTTTGTAGGCACAGACAACTCAGGGCAGGGATCCATGTTCGTGTTTCTGCTGTGCTGTGATTTTCAGAGAGGTGATATTGATGCCCCTGTCAAAGCCAACGTGGCAATAGGGGCATTTTTGTATTTGTTACTACCCGTGCTGGACTGAGCAGGCACTGGAGATGTGTCCATGTCCAGACTGCTCTGACACCACAGTGTCTAAAGGGAGGTTATGGATAGGAGTAACTTTCCAGAATTAATTTATTTGCATTCAATTCTGCAGAGTGTAGAGGAAGATCAACACCAGTATTCTGTCAAACCCAACCAATGTACTTATAAAAAATCCCACCAGGGAAATACTGGAAATCCCACCAGTATGATGTGCCTGTCAGAGGCCAGTGGTTTCTGTGAGCATTCTCAATAGATGTGGTTGTGATCCTTGAAGGTGGAGAAAGAAAAGAGAGGTGAAACTAGGAAAAGCAGAAGGGGAAGAAATGAAGGGACAGCAAGAGATTAGCTGTTGTCCTTTAGAAGTTGGGAGATTTGGCTGAAACCCCACCTAAGTCCTTGAAGTGTCTTTTTGCCTGTGATGACAATACATGGCTGAGGTTTTCTCTGGTGAGTTGCTGCTGACTTCTTCAGTCCTTCACAGAATTAATCCTTAGATAAAATTAGAAGCTGGCACTGTTTTTCAGCCAGTGCTACTAAAAATACATTGCATTGATCCTCTATCTGTACTTTGGCATGCATGGGAGCAGAAAAAGGGGAGGAAGCTATTGAAACTAAGGCATCACATGTTTGTAACTTGGACTTCTTCTCTGGCAATCAGCTGTGCTTTTGAGGAGGTCTGGAACCAAAACTCACCTGAAATAGGAGTTTTCTCTTGCTTGGTGTGTAAGAGCAGCTCCACAGACATAGTTTGGAGAAATGGAAACCATATGTACTTCAGTTATTGGAGAAGTCTGTCAACCTTGTGCTGCATTTGTGTTTTCTTACTGTTATGGCAAATTTACTGTTATTCCCACAGAAGTAATTTGCTGTGTTTGAAGGGATGAGTGCCATTGTAGGTGTTATTGAACTGAAACCTTCAGGAGTAGCAGCTGGGACCTGGATCATGACTGGAGAATTGCTGCAAATTCGGCTGTGCCCAGTGGTGTTTGTTAGTTCTCTGGCAGACTCGGGCAGCCCCCAGCACGGGAGCAGAGCGAGCTCCTTCAGCACTGCTGCTGAGATGCAGTGCAGAGACAGAGGAAGGGGCTCGTGGGGCTGACTTCCAGGGCAGATGAGGTGCATTTGGCCTGCCCACAGCGTCTGTTCTGTGCGTGCCAACCAGCAGCTGGTGGGGGAGAAAAGGAGGGTGCATAATGATCTGAACAGGGTCTGTTGATAAACCATTTCATTGTAAGGCAGAAGACTCCTGGGTCCATCTCTGGAAGAAGCTTTTCCCAGCTGTTTCTTGTTGCCATCCTCTCACCATAGTGGTTTGTTGGAAGAGCACTGGTGCAGACCGGGTCCTGGGGTTTTCAGAACCAGTGAAACTGCACTAGTAGCAGCACCTGAAACTTCACCCAGACTGGTGTCACGGCTTGCACAGATGAGGAAAAACTTGCAAAAGCAACTCTGAAGACACACCAGTGAGGGCACTTCAAGAATTACCTCCTGGATGAGCTGGATTCAGAACAGGCTTCAGATGGGTGCCAGGTGCCAGTTCACACCAATGGTGTTGTGCTTATACAACTCTCACCATGATATTCTGGTTTTGTATTTGTAGTACTTTGCAGTAATTAAAGCACATCCCTGATTTTAAGTAAAAAGTTAAGTTGTAAGTTTAAACAGTGTCCTTACATTTTTTTGTTCCCATATATTTTTTGTTTCATGGAAACAATATCAGTGAGTACCAAGTGATAAGCTAATGGAATTTGGTTTAAGTACTAGTAAGTACTAGGGGGTTTTTTTAGTTTATTTGTTTTTAGTGTTTCTGGTTGGAGTGATCAAATAACAAGACAAAGGTAGGAAATATTTATTCAACCTTGCTGTTATTTTTGTAACTATTTGATGAGTTATTGAAAACCACAGAAATAGCTATTGACTGAATTATTTGACCAAGACCAGTTAATTAAACTAACATTTTAAGTAAATGTTGTTTATGTAGTCCTGATTCCTGACTCTCTTCTGATATCCCTGCTTCACTTTCTTCATTTTATCTTTTTCTTTCCTACAGGAGAATATAGCATATACCTTTGCATCATTTTCAGTTCCTTTCTTTTTTCACCTCCTATCTCCTTCCTTTTCTCCCCACTCTTCACCACCTCCACCCCTGCATCTTCTGTTTCTCCTTTCTTCTGCCATTTCTTGATTCTGTCTGTGTACTGAACTTCTCTTTTGAAATCCATCTTCTCAGTCTCTCTCTTTGCCTCACATGACCATCACTCACCCACTCAAACCAAAGCATCTGTGCACAGTCTTAGAAACATTCAGGTGCTTCAAACCTGGAGAGTTACTGCATTGGCACGGATGTAAGTCAGGAAAATTAAATATCCCTGAAACATATATAAGAATAACCCCTGGCTGTTGTAATAGGTGGTTTTCCCACTGCCCCTGTGCACTGTCTGCTCACCACACCTGTCTGTGTTCAGGTGTTCTGTCTGAGGCCCCTGGGAGCTGCTGCCTGTGCCACCACCCACCATCACTGGGCCTCTGAAAGGATAACACAGTCCTGTCCACACTTGAAACACAGGCTTTAAAAACAAATGCTAGCTCTTTGTTCTAAGTAGTCTCTGTAAAAATAAATGGATGTAACTGTATTTTATTTAGGCTGCTATGGTAAAAGGGCTGGCTTCAAATTAAACAGTACAAAACAAGTAGATTTTCCTCAGCGTTGATGTATCAGTATCAAGTTGCTGGAAAAGGGACAGGTATTAGTAGTCCTGCCATATTGTTCAAAGGTTTGATCTTTTTTTCCCCATGTAATGAATAAATTGGGCCACTCCTCCAAACCAAGTTCCTGTTTCAGACTTTCCCTTTTTTCATTTTCATTTTGTAGGGGTTGTAAAGGGTTTCTGATGCAAGCTTCCTTAACTGATTTTTTCCTATAGCTTTCCACCTATAAAAACTGTAAGTTGATTTCTCTGCACAGGCAGTGCCTTTACTGCATCATGTAAGCTGCCTTTATGGCAATTTTACTTTTTCATGCAAGTCATAAAATAAAAATCTAAATGACTTTGTGGCATTCAACTGGTTCCATAAAGCTCCTACTGCAAACTCCTGGATAAATGGATCATTTCACTTCTCTGAACAGTTGTGTAACTTGAAGAGTAACTTTTATTTCAGAATTAAAAGCCAATGAGTGGCTAGAAGTTTCTGTCTATAAAAGATGTGATTATTATTTAGAGTAAGTCAGTGCTGGTATATAAATAATTTTGTTTAGAAATGAAATGTTAGTTTAACTAAAGTGCAGAAGCTTTCATTTGGCAAAAAGATCTGATGCCATAGCAACAGATGACAATTACAAGCAGCTTCCGGGAGTTGCCTGCATTCCTCATCCCTCACTCCAGCCTCTCCATACCCATGGTGCAAGGGCTGGATTCTGCACTCTGTGTTCTACCCTTCCTTCAAAGAAACACACTCCTCCTCTTGAAGTGTGAAGCTTCAGCTCTGGAGCTTGTGGAAGGAAGTCAAGAGTCCATCCGTGTGTTGGACATGCTACTTCTCTGCTGTTACTAGAAGACCAGTTTTGCCTCAAAACGAATTTCAGATCAGACTGACATCGTATGAGAGTATATTTATGGATCATATTTTCATTTTAAATAATTTATATCTTTTCTTTTTAGGTTCAAAAGATGAATGGCTATAGATGGATGTAGTCAGTGAGTTTTTGACTAAGTGTCTTAACTACTGATTTAAACCCTCCAATAACAGTAAATGTATTAAGCCAAATAGAGCTGTCAAAACTAAAATATTCAGGTTGCAAATGAATGCATATAGACAGCTGGAGAAACCACAGTGTACTTGGGTTTGTACGTCATTTCCAGCTTGAGACATAAGTGTAGGAAACAGGCTGCCCATTTTTGTTTTACATTTGTAGCCAACTGTTGTTTTATTTGCCCACTGTTGAGATTTCTTTTCCGATAGGGCTTGTAGTCACATATATCATCATTTGTTTGTTGTGATTGGTATTACAGTGCTGGAGAAAGAAGTTTACAGAAAATGGTACCAGTACCAGTTCTGTCTCACTCTCTGCCTACACTGACTCTGTCCATGGAAATTTGTTTTTCTGAGTTCTCACCTTTGTGTCACAGGTCTTGGGAGCAGTTGTGGCAGCAGAACATTTATATTTGCATTGTTCCTGATGAATTCAGATGTTGCTGGGTTTAGTGTTTGCTGACCTTGGTCCTGCTGAGCAGCTTTGGTTCTGGCTCCAAAGGATGTGCTACATCCAGGTTTTCTCTGAAACTATGAGAACAAAAAGCATCTACCTCGTTAATAATTTAAGAAAAGGTCTACTGGAACCATAAAATGTGAAACTTGTTAATTAAAGAAGCAATAATTGGAATCTTAAAAGAGTCGGCTGAAGTCTAATGTTACACACTTGTGCTGTGTTGTAGTCTTGTAATTTCCAGCACTATTTGCTGAATTCTTCACATACCTCTCTTCTAATCAGTCTGTAATTACTATGTGGTATAATTAGATTAGTATACTTTCATTTATTACAACTACACATTAGAGGAAAATTTTGTACTTCTGCCTTTATATTTGTCCTGTATGAATGAGTGCAGAATTCTGTACTTGTGTTGGAGCAGTGTCAACCTACTGAGGTGCAGAACAATCAATTTAATGATGCGTGGAAGCTTTCATTCTCTTTTTAAGTGTCTCTACTGGGTTTGGGGTTTTTTTTCCTCTTTTTTTCTTCTTAGATGCTGAGTACCAATGGAAGGGGCCCTTCTACTTCATCCAAGGAGCAGATCCTCAGTTTGGACTGATGAAAGCTTGGACACATGGAGACACTGAAAATGGAGATGATGAATGGGGAGAAGAAATTAAGTTAGCAGAGCAAGCAGTGCAGGCTGTTAACAAACTAAGCCCTAAACCCAAGTTCTTTGTGCTGTGTGGAGACCTTGTCCATGGAATGCCAGGTAAGGCAATTAAAAGTGCAGAGTGGAGGTAGTAACTCCATTTTTTTAACATTGGTAATTGGTAATAAGGCTAATTTACTTGACTTCAAAATAGTCTTTTGTAACTATCGTTAGTTCCTGTTTTGGTGGTTTTGGGGAAAAAACCTGTCATCTGTAGATGATTCTTGAGATACTATTCTGATTTCTTCATCTGAATTCCTGTAGCATTCATGTTAAGGCTGTACTTTCATTAATTAATTGCTTTCTTTTCAGTAAAAGAATTTTTTTTTAAAATAAGAGTCTTTTGCCTAAACAAATTACTTTGAGATTACAGAGGGGCTCTAGTCACTGGGGAGAAGTAATGCCAAGAAAATAGTAAAAACTGGATATGGTTTTTTGAGTACCTAAAGTGAGTAAGGCTTAGAGAACTCTTCAGATTTCTAGTGCTTAATAAATTCAAATATTTAAGTTATTAAAATGCTGGAGGTCAGTGAGATGAAGCTCTAGCAACTCAGTCCAGTGGCTGTGGGACTCTGAGCTCAGTATGTTTCTTTGTACCCTGAGAAGAAGAACAACAAACCACCCAGAAAGGTGAGTTACAAGAAAAGAGAAGCACTTTTCTTGGAAGTGAAACCCAGAAGCGGTGTTACCTGCTGAGAAGTGGTCTGCAAAGCAGATCTCAGCACGGTGTCTGCCGTTTGTTAGCCCTGATACAGACAGCCCTGCCTCTGTCGCTTGCCAGCACCACAATCCACCCAGGGAGCCTTGCAGGCTTTTTGTGCTGTGTGCTCCACTCTGCTTCACAGCCCACCTGCACCTGAGGAGCTGCTTCCAGCCCCTGCTCACACAGCACACTGGGGACCTTTCACTAATCCCTGCAGTGTCCCACTGTGTTAATTTTAAGACGTCAGCTGTCAAATTGATTGACAGTATTTATGGGCTTTCTTTTGATCAGAACACAGTTTTGCTGAAAGAGTGGGGAAGTGTAAAAACCAACAGATTTGAGCTTGGTTGAATCTCCTGTGTAACACTTCAGTAGCTTGGTGATAAAGTATGCCATGATGCAGTTTTATTGGCCTGTGTGCTTCCATTAGTTTTGGAATCATCTTCCTATAGCAGAGTTTTAATAAATATTTTGATTAGCAGTTCTAATTTGTGTAGGTGTTCCAAATATTTTGGTTTCAGTATCCCTTGTAAGGTGAAGAAAAGTCAGGACGAATAATGTGTGTTACACATCCTGTCAAGAAGGATCTTTCTCTCAAAAAAATATAAATAATCCAGGAAGCTAAGTTAGTTTCTTTTTACCTGGTTATTTCTCAAATACTCATTAAGCAGTGCAAAGTTCTGGGTAGTTTTTGTCTCTTGGGACTTGAAACAACATTATTCTAAGGCTTCTCTGTTGGTAGAGTTTTAAGTGTGAACTAGAGAGCCAGCAGTCTTCTGACTTGCCGTGGGCACTAAATGGCTGGATACAGTAAGTGTATGATACTTCTTGTATTTGATTGTTTGGGTTTTTTTCTGGCAACGGTTCTCTGTAGTCATGATTGTCCTCTTACTAGTGTATGCCTCAGACTTCATAATGTTTTAAATGCAAACCTGTTAGGGCATTGCAAAACATCAGCATTGTTTGTTTTGTTAACAGACGTGAAAAAACGGAGTGGATTGTACTGGTGAGATCACCTACATTGTGTGGTGGCTGTGCTGTGTCTTGTATAAATATTTGAAGCTGCCTTGTGCAATTTCCAAGAAATTGCAGGAAGGAGCAGTTCATTACTCAGTAAACTTAAAGGTCTTTTCCAGGCTAAATGATTCAATGATTCTGTGATTACCTCACTCGAGGCACCATATTTTAACTTCTCTAATAATTTCTTGGTGATTGAAATTATGGTAATAGTTTTCAAGCCTGTGTTATCATGTAGTTATATAAAGTGGTTAAGGAAATGCACTATTAAAAGGAACTGTAGAATATTCAGCTGGAACAATTACTTACTTCATCATTGCCTTTGTGTTTATACAAATGGCTTGCTCTGCCGTGTGTTGATAAACACACAGGTACAATTTAACCATCAGGTTGTACATAAGAATACAGTTTTACAGCCCTTTGTCTGTCTAAACTGCTGATAGAGGTCACAGTGCTCTGTGGTGCAGGTACCTGTGGATTAGCAGTATGGGACTAAAATCGAATGGGCAACACAGACCTTCCTCTCTTCTCTTAAAATATTTTATCCTGGAGTACTAAGGGTGAAATTTTTGATGGGACTGTTTTAAAGCATGCACTGTAGTCATTTAGGTGAGCCAGTGTTGAAGGCTTTTGCAGCGGAACTCCCAAGAAATCTCAGAATTCCAGCAGCTAGAAGTGATGAGGAGAATCCTGATCAGCTGGGAAGCAATCAGGCACAGCACTTGGAATCCATTACAGATGTCATTAGAGCAACGAAGTAATCATATCGTGGTATTTAGCTGCTGATTAAAAGTAGTTTGTACTCTGAATATTTTTTCCAGAAGTTTTTCTTGATTACATAATCAAGAATAGGATATCTATTCTTGGTAACACTAATATTGTGGTACAATCACATCAAGAATTTAAAGCGATACCTTATAGTGCAACTGTGTCACTGAATATCATTTCTGTTATCCTGAGGCTTACACTTGGATACACCATGACAATGAAGGACTTCCTTCTGAAGGCATTTGTATGCATTAAGTATCATATCATTTAGGATGACCAAAATGGTAATTTATAAAATATCATTGATCAGATTATATGTTTATTTAACTGCATTTTTCTAAAACTCTGGAAATTTATTTCTAAAAATGTTACTGTTCTCATATAAATTTGGAACCTTCTGTTTGCTTTTATGAAAACTTCCAGTATTGTTTCATTACTAATTCACTCAAAGCCCAACAGTCCAGTTGCAGTCCACTAGCCAGTTCCTCACCCATCTTGTTCTCCAGTAATCCAGACTGCAGCATCCTGTGTTTCCTGTGCTCCTTTAGCTCTGGGAGAACATTTCAGTGCAGGGAGGCCAAGGAGGCTGTGAGTGCCTGGCACTTGTCACTGCCCCACACAGCAGTGGGCTGTATTTTATTGTTTTATTGCATAAGTAGCAGTAGAAGCTTTTGCTGCCCTCTACTAGTTGCAGCCCTTAGAGCACTTTTCCTGACAGCAGCCTTGCATACCCAGGTACCTTTCAAGTATGTCTTTGGTTCCAGCTCCTTTCTATGTCCTTTTTTCTTTGGTTCTTAGGCATGAGTTCCTCATTTAGCCAGATCATTTTCCCTATAGCCTGCGTTTTTCTGTCTCCCCCTGCCTTCCCTGAGAATCCAGAAGGACATTCTTGTGTTCGTAGGAGCTTGTCTTTGAAGACTTGTCAACCCTCTCAAACTCTTGCTCTCAGAGCTGCCTGACACAGGATCCTGTGTAGCTGGTCCCTGAGTAAGCCAGTCTGCTGTCCTGAGGCCCCAGGTGTGCTCTCTGCCTTTCCTGTTCCCCTTGGGATCCTCCACCTTGGAGGCTGCTGGAGCCAGGGCTGCCAGGATGAACTCGTCCCCAGCACTGCTGTAGTAGCACCAGCAGAGTTGGCCCTGTCTCTGTCAGGGGATTGTCCCAGACTGTCCTGGTTCCAGGTCTGCTGTCAGCAGGTGTCGGGGGGTTAGTTATCACCCGAGAGCCAGGGTGATCTAGAGACTTTCTCAAGTTGCTCACAGTAGACTTGATCCATTCTTCTGCTCTTTTTGGGCGGTCTGTAGCAAAATCCCACTTTTAGTGGCTGAGCTCTTCCTGATCCTGCCTCAAGTTCAATGAAGCTGGTGTCTGTTCCATACAATAGTGCCCTCCAAACATGGGGCAAACTCCCCCCACTTCTTTCTTGCCTGTTTCAGTTTGACATGAACGTGGTGCTTCCTTCTCCATCCCATGTGGAGTGTGGATTGGTGTCCAGGTAACAGCATCAGCATTTCAGCACCTTTGTTACAGCAGCACAGAATTCAGCTGGTGGCAGCCAAGGTCACCTGAGAAACACTCACTGTGAAGTTGAGAATCCAGCAACTATTTTTAAGTGGCCGGATTCCTTCGGAGGAAATTATTTAACTGCATTTTTTTAATGATGCTACTGCTATCAGTAACTTGATAGTTCTGGCTAGGAAAGTAATTTTTGTGATGTATTTAGTGCAGGTGTTTTTTGTTGTTTTTTTTTTTTTTCATGCATTGTTCTGGCTACACGAGTAAAAGGGCAAAACATCAAGTCTCTTGCAAACTGACTTGGCTCTGACTGCAATAAAATGTCAGTGTTTAGAGACTAAATGAAACGAGACTTGTGTAATAATGTGTATAATCACAAAAAAACTGATAGAATTTGATTAAGCTCTATCTGTTAGCAGTGTGATAATGGATCAGTGAGCAAGTAATGTTTATGCTTGCAGTTTTAAATTCGTTTGTGTGTATATGTTAATTACAAGAAATCAAAATTATTGGGATTTACTATGGTGGCACTTCAAATACACTGTGAACACTTGTACTAATTGTTTTAGTTAATGTGAAGCTATAATAATCTCTAATATACACATTCCCTACCCAGGTCATGCAGTGCTCTATAATCTCACATCAGCCTTTTCTGTCAATTAAGCCTAAGTAGTGATATTTTTCTGGTTTTTTCCTACCTTTGTTTTACATTATTAAATTGTTTAATTAAGGGTTTTCAAATCATTATTTATAACACGTTTCACCATTTGTGCTTTTACAAATGTATCTTTTCTATATGGATCAGCCTAAAACATCTGATTGTTTAATGATCTTTACAGAGCTGCAGTCATATTTAATAATGGTTTTTTACTGCTCCTTGGTTTTCTTGCTGTCTGTGTCTCTCACTCTCTTTTTTGGGCTGTACTTGAATTGTAAGACCTTTCAGGACTATGTCTGTTACATATTTTGATGTTTTTCCCGTGCCATCTAATGCGTGTGTCAGGCTGTGAGCCCAGGCCTGTGTTGTTGCTGTGAACAGTTTAAACAGGAGGTGACAGAAAGGGCCCTGACAATAGACAAGCTGAAAACAGAGGTGCCCAAACTCTGCACAGCTCATTGCTGATGTGTTCGTGGTCACTGAGGCACTGCAGCCTTGAAGGCTGCCAGAACAGTAGTGCTTTGTGTCATGGGGGAAAAGCAGCTGGGCATGGTCCCAGAGCTGCAGCAGCTGGTGCTGGGGAAAGGTACAGACTCACCTTCGACATCTGGCATCCTGTAAAAAGCAGCCATGAGTTTGGGAAAGAATTGTCACTGACACAATCACTGTGGGACTGCAGGTGATGCCTGTGCTCTCCCTGCCCCAGGGTCCTTCCTCTCTCCCTGCTTTTTCTCCTCCAAGCGTCGAGGGGCCCTGCCTACAGCCAGGATGTGTGTGCTGCTGCTGCTTCCAGGGGCCCCAGCTCTTCTGGGACATCCCCTGGCTGCCTGCTGTGCTGTGTGCATGTGTGTGTGTATCTGGGTGTGAGCACCACCACTTGGCGTTTCCCCCAGGAATTCGCACGTTCCGCTAACGCTCTGAACTCCTCCATAAAGCCTCCGTGAGACACGTCAGCTCAGTTCCCCTAATTACAATTCGGGGCAGCACCATGTTCTTCATGTGAAAGGCTGAACTGGCTGCACATCTCCTCAAAATTATATACCCTCTGCTGTCTCCCGTGCAGTGTTTCTTCATGTAATAAAGCAGGCAAAGGATGCGCGGCAAGATTTTAGAAACAGGTGCCAAATGTTGGGATTCTGGGTTCATATTTAGACAGCAATTAAGTGGCAGTTTTTCAAAGCACTGCTTCTCCATTTGACTTCTGCATGACAGTTTGATGATCAGAATGTGAGATGAGATGGGCATACTGGCTTTTGTACAATTAGTCCCTCTTATGAGCTGTGACACGTCCACAGAGGAGAGTGAAGTTATTTAATTCAGAATAGACAAGCTGCAGAGCTGAGGAACATCAGAGCTGATGGTTCTGGTGGCCAGACAGCAGTATAGCTTCATTTCTGTTTATAATCACTGTTGCATTTGAAGGCATCCTCTCTCCTGGGAGAATCACAACTGGATTAGCCTGAGCTGTTTTCACATGCCCAGATTGGATTTTGCAGCTGCCATGGTCCAAAGTATTTGTCTCTTGTTTCTGGTAAATATAAAGTGCCTTAACACGACTCCCTCCAAAAGTGCAGTTTTTATAGACAGTAAAGCTTGAGACACAGGCTGCAGTGTATAATTGCAAACACCTTACTGGGTAACTCTAAAAAAAAACCTCTTTAATTTGCCTAATTTTTTAAACTAGGGAAAGCACACACCATAGCAAATGTTCCTAGTGAAAGCATTATTGTTTGAAAACTATTTGTGAATGTTTGGAATTCTCTTACCTAAGACACCATCTTGTGCTGGTCAGTAAAGGTCGGTGAATACTTGGTTTGTGTAAGAGCTGAGGTTGGTATTTCCCAGGAAGTCCCACCTGTCTTTTGGTCCAGGATCCACTAAAAGGGAACGTTGAGGAAGTTGTTAGTGTAGGAAACACGTAATGACAGAATGATTATGTGCAGTGCTTTATTGAAGAGCTCTGGGAGTCGGGTACAGACCCAAATCCAACTCCCACAAGGCTCAAAAAGTATACAGCCTTATACCCCTTCATTGTACAACTCTATGTTAATCATTAACCCCCCATTGTTCTGTTGTATACACCCAAGCGTGAATTTTGGTAAATATCTTCCCTTGTGATCCTCATGACTCTGGTTTAAGATAATAATCACATTCAGCTACCACTAATCGTTACAATTATATCATCTATCATATGATGATTAGGTACAGTTTCACCCGATCTAGTAGAGAATAGCTTTGTTTCTAAGGCCTGTGTATTTAAGTACAAATCATTCTCATCCCCCCTGATCACCTGGGCAAAGTTATACTCAATTTGGTTAAAACAATGCATGAAACAACATCCTGGTTGCACTGAAGCTGAGGTTCTATTCCCCGGCTTTGCGGCCACAGAAATCGTTCTTAATTTTTAACCTTATAACTATCAAAGAGTCCGGTTTTATCACACTTGATCAAGTCCACAGTGTGTTCTTCCTTGTCAGGAAACACTGCCCAGCGGGCTGCTGCACGTTTGCAGAGCTGCAGGTTTGCAGCAGCTTTGCAGCCAGGTGAGTGCTGTATTGCATCACACAGGAGTGGTTTGGTCCCGGTGCAGGGACAGAGGTGGTGGGAGTGCAGATCTGCTGCTGGGGAATTCTGCACAGGGATGGGATGGGAATGGAATGCTGAAATCTGCATGCAAATGCACAGGCTGCCATTTATACATTTGTGAACTGAATAAATTACAGAGAAATGTCAGGTCCAATTCAAGTTCTTAATGCTATATACAGTGATCTGGTAAGACGTTCCACAAAGGAAAAAAAATAATCTGTGAGCTGCTTTTAATACTGCTTTTAAACTACCATTAAATAACCGACTTTGCTAAAACAAAGAATCAGTAATTTTTTTAAAAAAAAATTGGCCAGATAAAATTAGGCTGCAGTCCTAGTCCTTAAGTGAGGCATGTATATAAGATATTTTGTCAAGTTTTAATTTTAACAAAAATACAATAATTATCAAAAAATCCCTTTAGCACCTAGAAGGCAAGAGCATGGATGCTGATACTTGATTTCTCCATATAACAGGCACATGAGCAGGCTAAAAAATAGTGTCTTAAAATATTGTTCCACCTTTAAAAATGTCTGTAAGCATTTCACCTTTACTATATTTGCTTTTTTTGCGTTTGAACTGGCTGCTTGGTTGACTGACAAAAGCAAGTTTGTGTATTTTTTAAACTCCCAGCAGTGTGGCACAGCTGGGGAGGAGGCAGCTGTATCCAGTGTCACTTGCAGTTTCAGCACAATTGTCAGCTAAATCCCAATTCCTGAATCTTTGTCAGTGGAAAATTGTAATAGAGCATGAAGTAGAAAAGGCGCAGATTGACTTTTTAGGTGCAAGGCAGAAGCAGAGGCTTTAAAATGTTTATAATGAATCGGGGTACAGGTGAAGGTTGTATTTGTTTGAGTGCAAGGTAACATTTCATTAATGTGTCACTGCCTGATCAATAGGGCAGTGTTAGGTGTGACCTGATTTCCTGGCCACAGTCTAAATATCAATCAATTTAAATAAACTCACTGCATCTCTTCCTTCTGCTGTTGGAACCTGTAACTCTGGTATGTTTGGCAGGATGAAATCCAAAACAAAATGTTTCTGGGCTCTTTTCTTCTCCAAACTCTTACACCAATGTTATTAATAATAGCTAAGGGTTTGGTAAGCAGCACGTTATTTGTTAAATATCTAATAATAACTGTTTAAAGAAATGCCGCTGCAGTTGCATAAATAAACATTTTGTAGTAATTATCTGATTCTAGTAAAACCTAATGGAGCGTTCAGAGCCTCAAACAGCTTTGTGTGAAATTAAATTTGCTCTAATCGGCCCAGAGCAGGATGGCATCAGGCATCTCCACACACAGGCTCATACTGCAGACACCACTGGCTGTCAGAAGCAAATGTTTCATCTTCAGCAAGTATATATTTATTTGTATTTTGTATGTTCTCTAATCTAGTCTACGGTTGAATTTAGAAATCTGATTGGCAGATCGATATCTCTAAATATTAAAATCTTGGAGACATAATTAGTTACAGAATATTCTCAGATCTTATATTTGATGATGCCAGTACTAGAGACAGTACTAAAAATCTAGTACAAGTACTAGAAGGTTTTTTTAATTTAAGTTTGGTTTTGGACTGTAGTGTTGCAGCATTTTTTCCTGTTTGTGATGATTTCCTCAGAAGCACGGGCCCAAAGGCAGTGGTGGCCTGTGCTTGCTGTGACAGCGCAGCGTTGCTGGGAGATGAGTGAGGATAAGAGCAGAGTTGAGCCTAAGTGAAGGATAATACTTATTTTCACAGCAGAGCACGGAGCAGTAAATGCCATGAGTTGGGTTGTTAAGTGGACACCTGTGTGGCTGGCACTCAGAAAAATGTCAGCATTTGCAGTTATTATATTTAATGTCATGCACTGAAACCAGGACCAGTTGATCCCCTAATAGGCCTCCTTGTTCAGTTGGGGATTTTGTCATTACTCTAATGTAATAATTGTTCATTATTAGCTCAAACCAGAGTTAAAATTTCTTCTTGTTTTAATGCCAAAAGTTATCTATTAAAATTAATTTGTGTTTTCATGTAAAGAAATCTTTGTGTGATCACTTTCTGAGTCTCAGAACAGATTATTATTTGTTTCAAATGTACTGAAAAAGTCACTTACAGCTGTAGACAAATGAGTATTCCAGATTCTGCTTTTCATGGAACTAATGAAATGAGGTTCTTCATAAGTTAGACTGAGTAGTCAGTCAGTTTGTTCAGGAGTGAATATAGTCATATTTACATTATTTTTAACTGCGTAATTTTTTGTTCATCATAAAATTGTCTTCAGGCTATTTGAAGATTAGAAATATATATGTCTAAAGAAGAGAGAGGAGACATTTTAGCTATTACAGCACAGACTGAAGCAAAAAACCTATTTCAGAACATGACCATAATGGGTTTATTAAAATGGATCAGCTTATTCTTGCATGTAATAATTTGGAATGACGCAGTGTGTTGCATTAGTTCATTACAACAGACACCAGAGGGGAAGCTTTTAAGTTTAAAGCAAGAAACAGTGAAGAGCACCAGTAAGACTGAACTGGGTGGCCAGAGAGGGCTTTGCTTTCTGTCCACTGCCCTGTCCTTTATCACATTTTTGTAGCATCCCAGGACAGAAAGAAAGTGGAGAACCGTGGTGGTTTGTTCTGCTGATGGCCCACGATAGGATCACTGCTTTTGTGGGATGGTGAGTTGTAAACACAGGAGCAGAGGGAAGAGTCAGGCCCTGGCAGTCACCCTGTGATGAGGTGGGGAAGAGCAGCAACAAGGCAGCCAGTGACAGGAGCAGTGTCAGGGCTGGGGACACTCCATCTGCATCAGTGCTCTAAGGGATGCTGGGGGCTGGTGTTTTGGGAAGTGGCAAGATCAGAGCTCAGATTTTTGTGTATATTAGTGCATAATAATCATGCCATTGCAGAAAAGGGATGCTGGGGGCTGGTGTTCTGAGAAGTGGCATGAGAGCTCAGATTTTTGTGTATGTTAGTGCACAGCAGTCATGCCATTGCAGAAAAGGGATGCTGGGGACTGGTGTTTTGGGAAGTGGCAAGATGAGAGCTCAAATGTTTGTGTATGTTAGTGCACAGCACTCATGCCATTGCAGAAAAGGGATGCTGGGGGTTGGTGTTTTGAGCAGTGGCAAGATTAAAGCTCACATTTTTGTGTATGTTAGTGCACAGCAGTCATGCAATCACAGAAGGAGCCCGGCAGGTGCTGTGTGATGGTGATGGTACCACTGGGTTTGGACCTGTGATGTCTTCCAAGTGACAGGGGCACCAGTGGGGCTGTCCCTGGGGAGGGGTCAGCAGACAGGGTGATGTAGGACCTTGCTTGTAGCCCTCTTAATCTGGAGCAAACAGCCAGGTGCCCAAGACAAGAGCAGAGATGAAAGGCAGTCCTGGTTTGGCAGGAGGAGGCTGCCTTCCCACAGAGATGGAGGGAGCAGTTCCATTTCCTCCAGTGCAGCTAAAAAAAGAGCATGTGTGAATATAGCCTTGGACTCCCCTCCTCCCTGGAAATGCAGAGAATAGGGCTGGGGGAGGTCTTCTAATGGAGGAGCAGGGCAGCTGCAGACAGAAGAAAACACAAAACAGGACAAATGTCTCATGAACAGGAGGTGCTCAAAATAGTTGGACTCTAAGCAATTGTGATGCATTGTAAGGCCCAGGAAAATACCCAAATCTGTTTTGTTTTTTAACAGTCATGTGATTGTTTTAAACAATAATTAGTTGTCTTTTGATGTCAGAGTACTTCTGGTATCATCATAAATTACAGAAGGAATGGGCCCAGTGTTTTTCTAAATCTTGTTTTCATCAGTGGTGTTTTGACATTTTCTGTTTTGCTTTTATCAAACGTAGGTACAATTTCTATTTGGTATTATGTATAGTATTTTTGTCTGCAGTGTAGTTCTTACTTTGATAGTCATTCTCTTAGGTTAAATGTTAAACAGATTGCAGTTATCATATCAGGGCTTTTCATGAGTGTTGCTGGCATAAAACTTAATTTTTTTTTATTTTCTTCTTCAAAGTGAAAATTTGTGCTTTCCATTAAGAAACAATGTGTTTGCAGCTCCTCTAAGTCTGGGGCACTTAAGATATATTAAAATACTAGACCAAGTAATGAGAAATACAGGAAATTATTGTGCCACATTTTTGCATATTGTTAAATTATTTGAAGACATCTGAGCTGAAGGCTTCTTCTGCCTTGGGAGGAGTATTTATACTTCTAACACCAAGCCAGGAATGCCTGGGGGTGCCACCTCCTAATGCCATCATAACCCACCCTCCTGGTTCCTAGCAGTAGAAAAACTGGTGCTATTGTCAATGAATTGATAATTTTTCAATCAGAATACTTCTGGAGGAAAAGTTGCAGAGTTAGTGGAGATTACTGGATGGGAGAATGGTGTTGTACAAAACCTGCCATCAGCATGGCAGACACAGCTTGGGGGGAAACAATGCTTTAAGTTGTTTGTAATAGCTGGTGCCTTACAAAAATTAAACTAAACCTGTTCTTGGAGAGGTGCACCCTTCTGTGGAGTACCAAAGAAAATTGTAACTAAGGATTAGTAGCTAAAGGATTATTTCTTTGTCACAATAATCTGTAATTCTGCTGACTGAAGACAGCTGCAGCAGAAATGCTGTAAAATACTGTCTTGAAATCTGCTCTTTGAGTGTGTGCAGAAGGCTGGTTCCTCTCAGCAGTGCAGGACAGAACTCTGGAGCTGTGGAGGTAAACAGGGACACACAACAGCAAACAACAGGCACAGTGACATTGCACCTTCGTGCTCCTGCTCACATCCCTCGGCTTTCCAAAATGATACACTGGGAAGCTGTGGGAAACTGCACACAACTGCACCAGCAACAGTTCTCACTTTCAGATTTTTCATAAAAGCCAAGCTGCCCTTTATGGGCTATTAATTTGTGAAGTCATTTATCTCAGGGCAAGACTTTATTTACACGGCCTAACATAAAGACGGAAAATTGTGGCTCGGGATTTAAAAATGTCACTGCACATGATGCCAGGATAAACATCACAGAAATTTATTTCAGTTGCATCTACCCTGGCACTTCACAAATAATTTTTTTGTATTGCCTTTTGGCACTGTGTTATTTCCCTATTCACCTACAACAAAGTTCCCTCTAAGCCAAAGAAATACATGTCCATCAAACAGGAATGTTTTTCATAAAAAATGGAATAATTAGATATTACAGCTCTGTGCCTGAGCGAGATTAAAAGGATATTTTTTATGCTGTGGCAGGGACCACTTTAATTTTCCAGTGGCTTCTTTTACCTCTTTACCTCTTTGTCCTCTTTACCTCTTCCTCAGCTCAGATGTGAAGTCAGGGGAGGTGCCTCAGGAGGGCTCCTTGTGGCACAGGTTTTGTGTGTGATCTGCAACTCAGGGCCAGTGGGACCTCCCCAGCACTGCACCAGGGCGTCCTGAGACATTCCTCCACTTTCTCCCTCTTCTGTCTCTTTGGGATTCTCTTCTTCTGCAGTTGTTTTGATCTTCTGCCAAGAAGAGGTCAAGCCAAGATGCAGTTGTTCTAAACCAATCACTCTTCAGTAGGATTTCCTAGGCTCTTAGGCAGAGACCTTGTTTTCCATTTTGAGCAATCTGTTTTCTGCAATAAACACTGAATATGTTTCTCTGTTGCTATAGAAATAATATTTCATTAAATGAGGGAATCAGTGCCCCTGCTGTCGACAAATCTAATCTAAGTGTTAGTCTCTAGAGCTTGAATTTCACCACTGGGATGAGGTATACATAATTCTGCAAATTATTTCTCTAACTTTTGCATAAATGTCTTTACACTCTGCAACTGTTAGCTAAATTTCCCAAAGTGATAGCATGGAGTTTAACGTGGTGTAATGTGTTTACATGGATCTGAGCAGAGCCTTCCTCCCTTGTATTTCCCCACCCTCCTCCCCGAGACATTTTCACATTTAGAGCTTCAGATTTCCAACTCTTCCCGTAGGAAAATGGGAAGAGTCAGTAAAAGCAGCACTCTCAGCCAGGTTCCTTACCCTGTGGACAGCAGTGTGCCAGGTTTATTTGAATTTTTTGTTGTATTTTTTAAAATTCAGCTTCTCCAAGCAATATAGATATTACTTGCCCTGTTGTTTTTCTGGGATTTACAAGAGCAGCCTAAACTGACCATTAATACACCCCAAAAAGTGACCTGCTCTGCACTATTTTCTAGACTCTGATGTATCATATGCCCAGTATTTGTCAGGTTATTCAAAGATTTTCCTACAATAACTTCTTACCTTCTGCAGCAGTTAAACCCAAGAGAGTTGTGGATTTTGACTTTATGCACTTCATATCAATGTTCTTGCATTTAACCATAATTCAGACTTAATATGGGGTTTTTCATGGTGTTTTTCTAAAGCTGTAGAATTCAGGGAACAGCAATGAGGTGGTACTAAAGCCTGTAACTGTAGGGTATGAAAAACAAAATATTTGTTAATAAGGGTCAGTGTTTGTCAACATATTCATCATAAGTATTTTGAAGAAATTGTAAAGACTCCTTTTCTGTCATAGTTGCAGTACAGGAACCCATTTCTGCATTTCTGTGTCTAAGGTGTGTGTAGTTAGGAAAGTAGAATTTAAAAGTACACAGTGATTGATTGGCACAGACCTGTGTGCAAGTGTGTGTTGGAAACCTGAATTCAGAGTTCTTGTAAAAATCCTATTACAGCTTTTAGTTAAAAAATGGGAATTATAATTTGTGAAATGGGCACATGCTCGATATGTGTTATGTATTGCAGGACAAAACCAATTTATATTCATTTAATTCATTAATAATAATAATAATAATTTTTATATCAATGGCTTCGAGTTAAAGATTGGTCTTTAGAAAACATAGGAAAATCTCTGTCATCATTGGAAGAAAATAACTGCCCTTTTAAAACTTCTTTTCTAATTTTTTTCAGTGATTTTATATCAATCTGTCAATAAGACAAATCTTTGTAGGCAGGGACAGATTCCTGACATCCATAAGAGTAACTGTATGGACATGCATATTAATTTAAAGGCAGAGATCCTGGGAAACCTAGCAAAGTACACAACTACATTTCTTTAAATTTAATAGCATGCTTATTATTAAAAGACCCTTATCATATAAATAAGTCACCACAAGACACTGATTAAATTTTTGCTGTTAAAATAGTTCTTGCAATTAAAAAAAAAAAAAAAAAAAAAACTCAAACCAAACAACCCTTAGTTTCCCTGCCCAGCCATAAAATATAAGCCAGAAGTTGACCTGTTTTTTACCCTTGTTACACCATCCAAGGCTGCATTTTTTCAGCACATCATCAGCGTGCAGATGAGAAGCATCAGCTGGAGCTCGTGGTGCAGAGCAGTGACTGCTGTGCTCTGCTGGGTGCTGCCCAGAGCTGCCCTCAGGCCAGGGACTGAAATGGCCAGGGTCTGGCTGGGGGAGGACAGGGGTAAAGTGGAGATGTTTTCATGGTCACATCTAAGATTTGCTATATTCACAATATTTTCTAACTAGGCACAGTTCTGTAAACAAAAGCTAAAAAATGAAGGTGAGAAACATAAACACTCTAATGTTCTGTATTTTTTCTTTTCCTTTAGGGACCCGGTGGAAAAAAAACCAAGAGCAGGATTTAAAGGATGTTCTGAAAAACACTGACCAGGACATTCCACTGGTCTTTGTCAGTGGGAACCATGACATTGGCAATACTCCAACCAGTGAAACCATTGCTGATTATTGCAAGAACTGGGGAGACGACTACTTCAGCTTTTGGGTTGGAGGTGTTTTCTTTGTTGTGTTGAATTCTCAGCTGTACTTTGATTGTTCCAAGTGCCCTGAGCTAAGGCAGGCCCAGGATGCCTGGCTAGATGAGCAGCTGGCTACTGCTGCAAGCCACAAATGCAAGCATATCATTGTATTCCAGCACATCCCTCTGTTTCTGAGCAAACCTGATGAAGACGACGATTATTTCAACTTGAATAAATCCGTTCGTCAGGAGATAATGGAAAAGTTTCATAAAGCAGGTATTTTCTCAAACTTTCCTACTCTGGAATTTTTTGTTTCAAATTGTTAATGGCTCTGCTGCCAGACAAAATACATTTAACTTAAATGGTACTGTTTTCAAGGAATTTTTGAACACAGTTTATAAGCCTCATTGTTTCCCGTAGATCAGAATTATCGACTGAATCTACTCACCTGTAAAAAGTACCAAACAAAATTTAAAACTTGGAGTGAAAAGTAAAAAGGCTAAACATGAAAAGTTCCTTAACATAAATAGCAAAATTGCAACATTTTGCAAGTACTGACAGATACAAGACAACCTGAGTTTTTTCCTGCCTACAGAGGAGGGAGATCAGGTATTGCCATAGGAGAAAAATACAGAATTTATGTTTTACATAAAACATGGAAACAGAATTCACAATTACCTTGGAGGTTGCTTTCTCCCACACTGAGCCAATTTTAAACCAGGAGTGTAATGCACCCCAGATTTATTCAGTGTTAAAACAAGTCTTGCTCTGCTAAAATCAATCCTTTGCACATCCGTTTCTAATGGGGGCCACGTCTGGGATGAAGGGCAGGTGGAGCATGTGCTAAATGAGTAATTGTACCAAAGCCCTCAGCTTTGTGTGATGCCATTTGAGCGCCATGGAGACAGAGCAGTACACAGCTACTCCTCCATGCTGCTCCCATTGTTTTCTGGTAATTGCCTTCATGTTCCTGGAGTGTGCCAGTCCCTCAGAATTTCCTGCCATCGCTGCATCACAGTGTCATTTTCTCTGTATCTGTAAGAGAGCGCATTATTTGGATTACTGAACAATGCAAATTTTTTATGATCTTGTTCCTAAATTACCATCTAATTGTTAAGCCTGGCCTCATCCAACTCAGCCTAATTTCCAAGCTCTCAATCTCCCACCGTTTCCAATCAGTGGGGCAAAAATCCCCAGCTATCTGAGGGCAGTGTGATATTTGCAGTGTGATATTTGCAGAGTTCAGATTTATGAGTGGGGGTTTTTCCCCATAAGGAGACGTGCTGAGAACACCTCATATCTTTTTTCCTTTTTGTGTCAGTGTTAATCCAGTGGCAATGTTGCTCTTGGGGAGGTGGGCAGCTGTGACTGCCCGTGTTCCATGGAGTGCAGCACATCCTGGGTCATGGTGTATGCCCAGAAACTGGCATTCATGGGGGAACCAAAGCAGTTCTGTTCTAGGATTTTCTGTCATCCAGTTGGTTTGCTAACATTTAAAAACAGTCAGTGCTGGGAATATAATTTCATCAAGTGGTAAAAAACCATTATCATTGTAACACTGTTGTCACCTTGTCATCTTTCTTAGAAGAGTGTCCAGAGACTTAACCAGAAGTTGGGAAGGCTTCAAATGATGGGGGAAAGGAACAGAAACAGCTCCAGGGAAGAAATTCCCAAACTCCTTTCTGTGCCACTCTTCTGTTCCCTCCATCATGTGTCCCTCTTGCCATCTCTAATGTTGTTTGGTCCTTAATGAGTGTGTTTAAACACTGATCTTTGGCATGCTCATTACTGTACACTGAGTCAACAGGTAACATTTGCAAGCCAATAATCAAACATTTTGCTAATGAAATGAATACAGAGAACAGGCAGCTCAGTAACTCGGACTGCTGAGAAAAATGAGCTGAATCAAAAGTTGCCTCAGAGTTACCTTAGTAACGGGGCCGTTCTGTTTCCATTTTATTATTCCCTTTAAGAGCAGCCTTTGTGAGAGCACAGAGGGCTCAGCGGGTTGCAGAGAGGCTGTTTGGGTAGAGGCACAGAGATGCAAGGACACCACTTGCTTTCTCTGCTTTGCCAAAGAATAATCAAGTTTAGCACATCATTAGACATGAACTTGGTTTTCCCCCAGTTCACTTCATACCATCTTGAAGGATCCAAACACAGAAAATTGCTAATGAAATCCCAACATACTTTGCCCTTTTTTTATTATTATTTAGAAATCTGGTGTAATTATTTATTTTGGAGAAAGAAAGTCAGTCTGCTCTCATAGGAGACCACCAGGCTGCTGCTGTTCTCCCCCAACCTGTCAGCAGTCCTTCCTCCTGCCTCTTTCTGTGTCAGTGCTTGTAACCACGTTTGTTGTGTCATGTCAGTAACATACGTGGTTTAGGGGGGTTGCCTTTATTAGATGGGCATCACATTTCAGTTGTTTATAACCCAGGATCATGTTTATACATTTTCCAGAAGTGTCAAACATGGAGCCGTAACTCAGCGGGTTAAAGAGGTACAGGAAAGGAAAGATAATCTAGTCATTCAGGTTTTCATGAGAACAAAGAAATTCGTATGGAGTGTGTAGGAAATAGATACTTAAAGTATGGTCATATTGGTCCTACGGTCACAGGTGTTTTAAACTGAGGGATGCAACTTGAGAAAATTCTTACTTTAATTCCAAAGCTCAGATCTTTTGTAGTTACTCTCTTCTAATCACTCCTGTGTTACATAATGGTTTTGGTGTAAGTATCTGCTCATCACAAGCAGAGATAAAAGACTAGCTGTAGAATCTACATCTGGTATGAAATACTGAATTGCATTTCTCACATTAGAAGTGTCCTTAACAGTTGGTCTAATTAAAGATAAAATCATGTCCTTATGATAAATATTTATCATTGAAAATCTGGCACTTGTAAATATGTATTACTACTGTGCAGAGTTAAACCATACTTGTAAGCTGCATGTGTAAGGAATCCTGCTAGACCATGTTTCTTTTAAATGCATCATAACAACTATTGTCCTTGAAAATGTGATTTTGGTCACAGTGAAAACCAACTCAGTGGAGGACAGAGTTTAACATTTAAGCAGAGTTACCTTTCTGAAGGTGTATTGGTGTAACTTCTGCAAGTTAAGCCTAAGTTGTCAAAGCCTTAAAGGCTGTGGCTCTTCTCCATGCAGACACTAAGTACAGAAAAAACCTTGTGTGCAGGAACTGTGAAAGAGCTGACCTGACGTTCTCATCTGTGAGATCTGCCCCAGTCACTCGACTCTGCTGCAGGAAATGCAGATTCAGCTTTTAAGGATTTTACAGTGCTGATATAAATAGGTTTCCTCATAGCATTGTAGGGAAAATAAAGAAGTAGTAATGGTCTAGCCAAAAATCTGGTCTGCAAGTCATGTGTCTTTGATAAACATAAGCAGCGAATTAAGTTTTAAAATTAGGCAGTTTATGTAATAGAAGACCTACTTTTTCTTACATATCTTATTCCAGTAAAATTTTCTTAGGACATGAAATATTTTTTTTCTGTACCTGAAAAGTATAAAAATTTTTGGTGAGGCAAAGACAATCCTTTAAAAGCTGTTTGTCCTCAGAACCATCACTGACACACTGAGCAGTACTTACATTAGTTAATACAATATAGTAATAAATGTTTCTTAATGGCACAAGTTAACTAAAGCATTTAAGCAAATGCAAATGTCTGAACTTGTTTAGGAGCTCTGTTGAATAAAAACTTAAATTAATAGATGGTTTTTTCACCAACAGGGTTCAAAAAAGATCTTGTTTCAGAGTTAGGTTAAGAGTGTTAGGTGGTCTGTGTAGCTGAGAGATGATGCATCTTAGAGAAAAATAACTAGACCAGAGATAGAAATATACAGCAGGAAATTCCCTACAGTCTTCAGCTTCTTTTAATTAAGAAGTTTTAAATTCATCCAAGTGTCTTCAAAGCAATTTTTCAGATGTGGTTAAAAGTACCTAATACGTACATAGGGGCAAAAATATCAACCTAACTTCATTAAATGGTGTATTTTTTCATTTTATTTGTGACTTGGAGGTGCTGTAACTTCTAACACCTTTAGTCATTAAAAGAGTGTGATATATCTACATTCTCCTCTTAGAAATGTTGTGACAGGAGAGCAGTGTTAAAGGAAGAAGAAGCTCTCAGAACATCCACAGCTGAGATATATTTGAGCACAAAATTAAGGCATGGAGTGTTGAAAGCTGTTGTTTCTAAAATTTACCAGACAACATATGCTATGTTTCATTATTTTCTTTGTTGTGTAATCAGAGTTGACAGGGGAGTAATATTTTCATCTTCCTGCCATTGAGACCTTGATTTTGGCAAAGCCCATACATTGAGTGAGTAATCTCAGTGCTTATGTGTCAGTATTTAAGGTAATTTAAATACTCTCAACTTCAGTGATTTGGATCAACCCCTTTGAAGGTGGCACTTATGGCCCAGGTAGAGTGACCAATTTGATATATTCTATGTCAGAACAGTTCCCCAGGTATGCTAATTTAAATCTTGCATAGAGATACACATAGACATAGATTTTTTTTAAAATTTTTTTGAGAAATCCAGCAGCAAGTACAAAACACATAATAGTCTGTAAGGACAATAAGTAATACTTGTTCTCGGATAAATTTTTGAAATCAGTTTTGTCCCCTGGGTTAAAGCTTCTTCTCGCTCCACAGAGCACACAGCAATCCAGGCCTGTTTGGGTTGGTGGCAGCTCTCTGAGAAAGCATGGCTTCAAATGGACACAAGGCACAAAACCCAAGTAAATTCCACTGAAAGGTCACAAGAGGCATTCACAGAAATGAATTTGAGTGGCAGAGTGACGACCTAGAGACAGGGCCACCAAAGGCTCATTTAGACCAGTGCTCTGATTAGGTGATGTGGGATCACCCTCCAGCTTTGCCTGTTGTTTCTCCTCTGATTACATAGGAAAAACAAGTGACACTCAAATCTTTGTCTGTATAGCTCTATTTAGTATTGCCTTATAGAAAGAAACTTTTGACATAAATATATTTTTCAAAGTAATATTTCATTTCCTGCTCACTGTGTGACCCACTGACCACCAGCTGCACCAAACTCCTGATTCTTTCGGGGACAAAGCAGATTTAAGGCAGAGGTTTCCTGCACGTTTGCAGGATGTTTGCAAAAAAGAGTGCATGGGATATTTTTATTGAGATGATTATAGAGCTGTGCAGTGTAAATTCTAATTACTCAGTTCTCTTTTATTCATACAGCTCTTCAGAGGAGGAAGGATAACAGAGAGCTTCAAAAGGGCCACACAGAATAATGCTGTCTCTTACTGAGGGCTGACCAAAGAGTTTATGAAAGGGAGAATATTGGTCCCCAATCCTTACCAGTGGGACTGTTTCCTTTTACTAGTGCTCTGTTGGGAAATTATTTGAGGTTTTTTGATAAGAGGGTCTGAGAAGTGCCTGAACACTGAGCAGTTAACAGTGACTGATGCTTTCACATCTTTCTTTGCTGCTGTAACACCTGCTTGGCAGACGAGGCAATGCAAGCACTCTGAAATTGCAATGAGATAAAATCAATTCTGTTCCACTGAAGAGATTTTGTTTTCAAAGACTTCTAAATATTATCATTCCTTGTGTAGCACTGAAAAGATGAGGTATACCACGTGCCCAGGGGGAGAAAAAAAGGTGCAGCAAAAAATGCCTATGGTTAATGTGGCTCTTGTAGGGAACCTGAAAGAACATCATTTTGGAGTGCAAAATTGTTGTGAGAACAGGTATTACTCTTGAACCAACCACATTGTTCAGCACTTCAGACAGCAGCTGTACTCTGCAGGTGAAAGGAAGAAAGAAAGCCAGTTTGTGCCTGGTACTCAAGGGAAAATGTTCCAAGATCAATTTATCCATATGACTTAAAATGGTTGTATTTGCCAGAAACACTGCATTTTACAAAATACCTGTGTACTCTTACCTGTGTGAGGCTGTACACTCAGCTCAGAGTAGCATCTCCCTGTGCCTGGATGCTTACTTGGTTCTCCTTTCTGTGAAAACTGTGACAGGGGACCAGAGTGTTGATGACATTCAGATGCTCCAATACAATTTAATGTCTTTACAGAACTGCTTCTCCACCTTTAGCCTCCACTGTGGCTCTCCTGGTGCTCCTCTCTAGCTCCTGCACTTCTGGGGACAAACGTATCTTGGATCAGCTTTTCCTAGTCTGTCCTCTTTCTGCAGGCCTTGACTGAGAAAGAGATTTGTGTGATGACTCAGGGACTCTTGGATAAGCATAACTCTATTTAAAATCTAATTTTATCATTACACTTGAACAGTTAACTGAAAAGCAGAGCAATGGGACCAGAATGAGGGCCTCAATAGCCCAGTCTGCTGCTGCTCCCCAGACTCTTGTGAAGGGCACAGGATAGAAAAGTGCATAATGGTGTTTCTTTCCAGGCCTCTTCCCACCTCCAAGAATTCTTCTTTCAAGGACTTACTGTGTCATATTAACGTTATCAGCATAATGCAGTTGAGTGATCCCTCTCTAGGTTTGTTCAGTTGATCTGTGAAAACTGACAGCTTTGACAATGGTCTGCAGGAGGGAATTTCATGTTTCACAGCTCTGTGAAGAAACACCTCCTTTGGTTTGCTTTGCACTTCACCTGCAGTCTGGATGGAGAGCCATCAACCTGTACATGAAAGGCAGTGAACTTTGATTCATGTATGCAGTTACTGTGAAAAATAGTTCATTAATCAGCACCGAGAAAGAGATAATCTGAACCATGTGATAAATTTCATTGTAACTCAGAACCACTTTCTTTCCCCAAAGTTCTCTACAGAGAGCATGGGAAGAGAGGCAAGGGCTGTACTGTACCCATTACATATTTATTATGTCATTCATATTGCACTGATTTAGCCTTCTCCTTATTTTACAGTCTCATTTGCTTTTGCTGAGAAAAGCATTTATTTAATTGAAGGCTCAGTCTAAATAAAGCCTGCTACTGATTGCCTATGCTGATTATTCCAGGCATTCTCCTCCTAATTTGGAAAATCTGCTCGCTTTTCTTTGGTTTATTTTTATGTTGGTAATTTTTCCCTGTATTTTTACTCTGTCCATAGTGCTGGGTTGAGCAGTTTGATTTCCAGCTAAGGTGAGGTCAGTCGCATTTTGGACACAGCAAACTTGCCTCAAAAATGGGGTTTGTACATTTGGAACTAGAGTTTGGGAAAGAGCTTCTTCTGGATTCAGGGGGGTTTGGAATCAAGCCATAGAAGTGAGCATAATTACAGAAATTGGAGTCAGACACCTCTGGAATTTAAACTAGTTCAATTCAATTACAGCCCAATATTATCTGATTATGTGAGAAAAGTAGTTTTCCAGGTGCATGTTTCTTTGGGGTTTTTTAATATTTCAAGGTAAACATGGGTGCATTGTTTTCCAGCCTGTGTCATTGCAACTCAGTTTCCCTGGATCTGGGGCTCAGTCTGTATTTCTGAATTAAACTAGAAAACAGTAAATTCTTCAAGAAGTTAAGAAAAGAGATGTTACCTGTTTCACAAAACCTTACTGTTGCGTGGTTACAGAATGCACCTGTTCCTGTAATAAAGCAGAGAGATTATTTGGCTAGCATTTCTTGTTTAAAAGGGAGACATTAACATGGTTTAACTATTCCTGACATAGAAAGGCTGGTCAAAACACTAAATAGAAAAGATGTGGCTGTTTGTTGGGCCACACAGAGAAGGCAGGCCAGAGTCCTCTTTCTTTCCTGCCCAGATGGAGTTGAAAACATGCCCAGTTTTCCATATCCTTACATTTTTCTAAACTGCAGAAGCCAGTGGTAGAGTCCCAGGTAAGAGAACTTGGGAGTCTGAGAATTAGAGGAGTGCAGCTGCACAATAAGCTCAGACAGGGATGTTATTGCTCCCGGGGGAATTGTCCATGAGACACAGCTAAATGCCTTTGTTCTCCTGCAGTGCAATTGCATCAAAACCATGCTGACCCTTTCCCCTGGTGCCACAGAAGGGTTTTTCTGGGTGATACACCATCATTTCAAAATTCTGTAAAATAACCTCATCTTCCTTCTCCTGCTAACAGACAAACTGCCTCCTGCACAATACTCAATTGTAGTTTCTTTTTGTGTAATGAAGTATTTTCTCACTTGGTTCTTGTCAGAAGTTAAATCAACAGTGTCCTAACAACACTGGGAGAGCTGAAGTTTTCTTCTCCTTTTCTTCAGTATCTCCAGGGCTGAAAAAGATGGTGAATATTTCAGTTAGGACTTGATTTCTTTCAAAACATTGCTCTGCTTTGGGTTGCTTGGGAGCTCAGAAGTGCTGTAAGATGGCCAGAGTTAGAGAGAATAATCTCTATAACATTCGAGCTGCTGCAGCCTGTGAGGATGTGATGGTTTTACACAGGCAGCTGCTTCTGAGCCTGCCTGGATCCCTTGGAGCCTGCTTCTCCCTTTCTGTGTCAGCCTTTGCTGTGCAGCATCCAGAGCACGTCTGAGGCACTTGTGTGGAGACACCTTTCCCTGTTAGCCCAGTGGGGCAGTGCAGCAGCACCTGTTACACCCCCTCTGAAAGAAAAGCACCTTTTAATACTGCTGGTGTGGGTCACAAAGCTGAGAGAGAGAACCAGCAGAAAAAGTGAAGGTGGGAAATGCTGGTAAAAATTGTCCCAACTTCCCAAAGCTGTTCAAGTGAGAAGGTGCAAATCAACAGGAGCTTGGTGCATCTCTAGTACTTATTTGGTGAGCTGGCTTTAGAAAGCAGACAGAAAACAGAAGAGAGGGGAGGAAAGTCTTCAGTTTCTTCCTTTTGAATTTCCTTTTGAGAAATGTCTGCAGTGGAAACCATGAGTTGAAGTGTTCATAATGTGGATTTGACTTGGGAAAAGATATCCAAATTAAAATATGAATTTATTTGAAATTTTATTGAAGTTGAGTTGTGCTGTAAAGATTGTGCCTATGAAACAGGTAGCATCAAAGGCAGCATGTGAGCTGTAATTCCCCTCCTCAGCACTCCCCTCTGGCCTTACCACAGCCACTGTGTGGCCTTACAGCCCCAAGGGCCATAATCCAGTCTGAATTAGCACAAAACCAAAGCCTTTATATGCTTCTTTCATAGTTGAGCTGATGTAAAGTCTAAGGTTTATCAACATATGTAAGTGTTGCATCTCATCACATGACTCTTGAACAGCCCTTGTTTGGGTTTGTTGTTACATCATGAATTATTTTGGCTAAGTAGGCTGCTCTGGGCTCAAAGAACTGGTGCCAAAAGAGATACTTCATTCTTTAGTTGGGATGCATATAAGGGAAAAGGAGTTATCATCAAATCTGGAGAAGGAAAATCTTTTTGTCTTTCAGATTCAGCTTTTTCAAATCAGAACTAAGAAGGAGATTTTGTGCTTGATCAGAAAATAATGGTAAATTGCATGGCAGGAGAACACCTTTGGTTAACTAAAATCAGAACCAGTTCCTGTATCTAAACCTTTTTTTACAAAGACAGTGATTTTTTCCCATCTTGACTGATTGATTAAACCCGTGTTTGGTAGAGGCATGAAGCTCAGAGGGTTTGGGGCTCTCATGGACAGCTTTGGCACTTCAGACCTTTCTGCAGGTACTCTCTAATCTGTGTCATGTTGTTATGCAGTCCTGCATCAGAAGAGGATGTGTAGATTGGTTTGTTTTGGGTTTTTTTAGCTGTCTGCACAGTTTTTTACTTTATTCTGATCTTAATCCATTTTTTCTTTAATGAATAATCCATTAGGTATGAATAGTGTCTTGCAGGAATGGATCCAGCTTTTTTTAGTAAAAGGATACTGTGAATCCTCCAGACACATTTAAGTTCAAATAACTGTGTATTTCATTAAAAAATGAAATAATGAATGCTTGTGAAGGTGCTGTTCTTTGGACATTTATTTACACAAGAATTTTTTTAGTATTTCATACAGCTTTTATATCAAGGTTTCTTCCAGCTGCCATTGAAGAATCCAGTGATAAAAAACAAATCACTGCTGTACCTTTTTTCCTTCTGTTATTGGGAAGGGACTGTATGTTTTAGTGCATAGCTGGGTGCACTGAAGTGACCTGGGGATACATTAAAGTGGGCTGTAAAAACGAGGTCTGCCAGGACACTGCTCCTTCCTCACAGGGTTGCAGGGGGAAGGGATGGGAGTGTCTGTTGCTGGCAACTTGACATTATTACTTCAGAAAAACATCTGAAATTAATAAATTAAATCTCAGTGCATACATCTCTGAGATTCTTTTTATGTTAAAGATCAAAAGCAAGAGCAAAGTAAATTGCCTGCTTCTCATCTTGGTATTATTGCAGTGACTGGTTCAGCTTTCCTCCTTGTGCTCACTCAGAGTGGGTGCAGTGCAGCTGAGGGAGGAGAAAAGTGCAGAAAAACCCCAGCAGTGACCTGTTGGTGTCCTTGTTTGAGGTGTCATATCCTGGAACCCAGCAATAACTAGAGTTAATACTGGCTCTAGCACTAAAGGCTATCTGGAAACTGAGGTCTGGGCAAAACTTGTTACTGATGTCTGTCTCTGTCTAGGATGGGTTTCTCAAAGTCTTTCCTTGAATTATTAAACAAGTGGAACATTTTTTGCTTTAGCATAACTACAGTTCCTTTTATGACTTCTGTATCCTCTGTCTTTCTAATTACACTTAGTCAGGGTTTGGTTTACATATATGATGACACAAAATCTTGGCCTCTTTTCCTGTTCTAAATCGAAATGTTAAATTCTCTGGATGGTGGGAAGATGCTGCTTTAGGACACAGATTCCTCCAGTAAAAAGAGAGAACTTAATTCCCTTCCAAAGTACTTATTTCTGTTACTAAAAGTGTGTCACATGGGATTGCACCTCACTATGGCTTTTTTGATTCTTAATTGTTCTTAATTTTTTCATAAACTAAAGTAGTTCTGCTTACCCACAGGAAAAGTTAAAATACTGAAAAGGCCTTGGTACCTTGTTACAGCAGCAGCACTGACTTTTGTAGTCCACTACTGCCTTTGGAGGGACTCTTACTGGGTTTCTCCCAAGATGTAAAAACACACTTTTGTTTTTCACCAGTTTTGCTGGGTTTGTGCAGCTGAGTCAAAGCAGCTCCCAGAGTGATCCTGCAGTCACTCACAGGTGTTCCCAGGCAGCAGCCAGAGGAGTGCTTCCAGCAGCTGATGGTCAGCCCTGAGACACTAAAACAGGGGAACAAACAAGTTGGAGCTGACAAAGACCATGTACCATGGCTCAGTGACAAGGTGGCTTCATTCTCTGTTTTCTACCTTGACTCATTTGGTGTTTTAGGAGGGCTTGGATTTGAAATATGAAAGCCCATGTAGCTCTTACCAGACACACAGCAGAATAATTTATATTTTGCTTTCCAAGCTGCTTAATTTTTAACTTTACTTTGAGCCAAGTTTATGTATTTTATATCAGTCTTTAGATCACTCACTCCCACAAAAGCAAAAGGTTGATGTTAGCCAGCTGTCTTAAGATGGGTTCACCTACTTCTGTTTTCATTTTATCTCTATGAAAGAGGTCTGAATCCACTGCAGGAGAAAATGTGGACAGCTTTTTCTGGCTAGAGAAATACAGATTTCCATGTGAAGTCGCAGTGTGTTCCTCATTACAGCTCTGACTTTAAATTGCTTCTGCTGTTTTCCAGGATTTCTGCTGTCTGACTGCAAAATCAGTTGTTGATAACTTTTTATTTTTTAAACCTCATTTAAGGTTGTAGTGTCTCACAAATCCCCTCTCTGGCCTGCCAACAAAACTTCCAGTATTTTCAGCAGTAATTTGTCTGTTTCACAACAGTATAAAGCAGCATTAGATGCAGCTTCAGGAAGTTGTAAGAGTCTGGACCAAAGGTCCGAGGACCTTAGACTCAGCATGCCAAAAGATAACCCCAAACCCTGTTTGTAAAATCAGCTATTTATACTAACTCCATATTTCCATTCAAAATGAAACAAGCACTACCTTAAATTAGTAAGAAGACTGATGACTATTTTTTTTACCGAATTCTGGCTGCTGTTCACTGTGGGCAGAGCAGGGAAAGGCCAAATGGCACAGGAAGTGGAATAACGTGGATTAAAAGCTTTGTCTAGGGCAGAACCTTCTCTCTTGGGGAGGAGGCTGCATTCTCAGCTCTCTTGTGAGGGGCTTTGCAAACTTTGACAGGACAGGGAGGTACTTAGCAACAAGATATGACTTCTTTTTATTCAGCATCAAGGAGATTTCATAATTTTGTAGTAATAAAACCACTTTGTTAAAATTTATCAAATATGGGGAGGGGAAGATAATCTTTTTGGCAGCATGGATCTGACTTGTAAAGAAAATCAAAAAGGCCATTCAGAGCAACAAGCACAGCTTCTACCCTTTTTTTTATGTTTGCAAGACAGCAGAAACAAAAAGTAGAAATTGCTAGTTTGGAGATGAGCATGACACAATTCATTTAACTTCAAATTGTTTCAAAAGTTCTGTAAAAACTCCATGTTTTTTACTCCAGTAAAGTCCAAAATATAAGTAATCTATTTTTAAAAAAAAAAAAAAAAAAAAAAAAAAGAAACAGAATAGCCTTAAGTCATTAAAATCTCATTTTGATCAGCTGCTTCTGGATTGTCCTTTCTAGGCAAAGGAGTGGGCAGACAACAAATACACCTTGCAGTGGGCATAAAGAACTCAGTGTCCAGTAGCCCTAAACACAGCTGGTGGAGCACAATAAAGTTTGCTAAATCATTTATTACTATTAGAATGATTTACTACTATTTGCTAATTATTTATTTAAAATGCAGATTTGGGCAGATGGTTTCATTTTAACTTTGTGCTCGACGAGCCATTAAAGAAAGAAGGTAAATGTGACACCTGTAAGGTGCTAACTAAATACATCCTCTTTTTTTTGTTTGTTTGTTTTTTCCACAGGCATTAAGGCTGTGTTTTCTGGGCATTACCACAGGAATGCTGGAGGGTTCTACAAAGGCCTGGAAATGGTGGTGTCATCAGCCATAGGGTGTCAGCTGGGAAAGGACACACACGGCCTTCGAGTGGTGCTTGTGACAGAGGAGAAGGTGGTGCACAAATACTACAGCCTCACTGAGCTGGGCAGCCAGGGCATCGATCAGGGGCTGCTGGAGATGCTTGCTGAGCAAAAGTAGGCTGTGGCAGAAGGTGGTTTTCCATATTAGATAAACAGTTCATAAAGTTTCCCCAAGCAGAACTACAGATTTCTGACTGCAGTGTCCCAGAACAGCTCTCGGTTTGTTGTTGTCCTAAATAACAAGGAAGTTGTTGACACCTTTTTCTTTTTGAAAATGAGACCTGTGAGGAGTATGGGAGAAAAGCAGAGCTAATATGGTAAAGTGTCATTGAAAGGTACAGTTCTGAGAATTTGTGCTTTGCTCCTAGATAATAGTTTCTTATTACAGAGAAACTGGTGTCTGTATAACCCTTTAACTTGAGAGATTTCAAAATCAATAAATTTAGTCATTTCTGTTACCACCTCCTGGACAATATGAATGGGGCACATTTTTACAGAAACAAATCTCAAAAAATGTGAAATCAGCAGACTCCTGCTGATTTTTAGCAAGTTTTGGATCATCTCCTGTTACCTTGGTGTCATATTTTCTCCCATTTCCCACACTTTGTTTTCTTACCTCTTCAGAGCCAGGAGCAGTAGGAGAGCAGACACATTCTGGTTTGCAGTCACAGCTTGGGTTTCTGTTATATCTGTTGTAAAGTTTTATATAATGTTATATAGTTTTATAGTTTCCATTATATAGTTTTATATAATGAAAAGTCTGTAAATGAGGCTGATATAAATGTCACTGACAGAAAGTAAAGGTGAAACAACTATTTCCATTTTGAAATTTCACTACCATTCAATTAGCACAGATCCTGGCTCTAGCTATGGAGGTTGGAATAATTGCATTGGGGAGAATATTCTGTACAGAATACTGTAATCAGAAGTCACTTTGCTGATTCCTGGACAAGCAGAGAGCTTTGATTTCCAAATGCAAGGTAGAGTGCCTTACTCTTAAGGCAGTACAGAATACTACAGAATATTGAAAACCCTAAAAAGTATGTTTTCTTCACTGCAATAAGTCTTTAAAAGAACCAAATTTATGAAATGGTTACTGCTGCAATCCACCCTTTTTTAGCAAGTGTATCTGATTTGTTGCAAATAAAGTCTTCATGTCATTAACTCATACCTGCTGTGGTTTGAAGTCTGTAGTTGAAGACATTACAATCCTTGCCATGGGTTACCTGGGACTGGTGCAGCTTTGGCACCTGCAGAGGGAGGAGCACAGTGAGCATCATTAATGCATCCTGTCGTGTTTTATGGATGTACTCACCTAAGACAGTGTTCCCCAGAGGGTATTACAGGTGTTTAAATATGGTGTGGGTATGAAATGCTGTGCCGAAGAGTCGGTTTAATTACATTTTAGTCACAACAGTTGATCAAGGAGTCTCCTTCAAGGCTGATTTGTGGAACTGCTGAGGCTGTAAAATCCCCTCTGTGCCGCTGCAGCAGGGAAGTGGCTGTACCTGCAGCTGGACAGGGCCACCTGGGGACTGCAGCCCCATGGCAGCAGCTTGAGCAGGGGCAATGCTGGATTCAGAGAAGGGATTTTGCTTTTATTCTCCATCTGCCTGTGCCTAGCTCAGTGTTTTCAGTCTCATTTCCAGTAGAATGTGGAAAATGAAAGAACATTTTATAGCCATATAATACTAACATGGGAAGGATATTTAACCATAGTTTGTGGGTGGACATTCCTGTACGTAGGAAAAAAGTAAAAAAAATAAGCTGGGATTGTGATTTTTTTTACCAGCATAAATGACAAATGGTGTTTCCTCACTTTTCTCAGTGTAATTAGCTAATTTAGAATTAATACTGATGCTTTAACTAATTTGAAGTGGCAGAGGTCCTTGCTGTCACTGTGCCTCATCTTGTTTATGTCAAGAAAAATAAAATATGTTAGATTATTAAACAAATCACCCATGGAGACCCTAATTATAATTTAAAACAACATCTTTTGATGTTGAGGACATCATTTTGGTCCCTCCAGCAGGGCTGGTAATTGTAACTCTCTGTCAGTGTCAGCATATGACTGCCTTTAAAGCAAGATGTCACTAAAAGTGCTGATGAAACAAGAGAGCAAAGGATTGATTCCTTATGTTGCTGTGGGCTCAGGAGGCTGGGCAGAGATTAAAAAGCATCAAGTGACCACAGTTCGTTTTGGGTTCTCTTAGGCTGCTAAAAGGATGAGGTAAACCTTGATCACTCTTACTAAATGAGGAAAGTTCACATTAAAACACCAGAGCAACCTGTGAAGGTACCCAAATACTACATAATGACAGTCTGAGGAGGAGACCTATGAACATGAGGCAAATGACTGAAAACAAAATCTTTGAGAGAAATCCTGTTTTGCCAGCTTCAGTGTAAGCAACAAATTTAAGAACAGGCTATTTCTGAACCTTTCCAACAAGTCATTAAGATTTGAGTACACTCAGTTTACCTGCTGCTTGCCTTTAGTGCATTTGGGTCCAGCATCACATCTTGTAGGTTTTAATAGAGGTAATATTTTTATAGGGCTATGGTATTCAGCTCCTGGAGATTAGAGACAGAAGGGAAACACTTGATTTCTCGTTAAAACTTAATCACATTTTACTGGCAGAAGAAAAGTCTCCCCTGCCACCCCTATTTGCAGACAGCCTGTGCCATGGTCACTGCTCAATGATCCTTTTCTTACCTCAGCTCAGCAACTTGGTTCCTAATGTCTGGTTTTTCTGGACATTACCCTCAGATAGCTGATTTTATTCTGCTCTGAGACAAATAATTGAAGACACATCTAACATAAGAAATCAAACAGCAGTAAAAGCTAAACATTTCCCTGCTGAGAAGGGCTCAGCTCCCCCTGGGTATGGTGGCACAAGTTGTATGTGTCACTGCAGGCTCACACTCATCAGATCACTGACTAATGCTGGGGAACAAACTGCTTCTCTTCTGCCCTCCCTGAGCCTTCCTGTGTCCAGCTGGACACAACAACATCCTTTAGAGTGAGGGCAGTTCCCAGTGTGCCTGCCAAGCCAACCCTGACATCCCCTGGCACCTCAGGATGCCCAGTCACCAGGGAGAAAAGCTCATTTGGATCAGAAAATTGTAAAAAAGGAGTTTCCACTTCACTAATACTGTGCAATGCCCAGGAATGTCTCTGCTGACAGGAGACATCACATCCCTGGCACTTGTGGAAGTGCAGAGGCAGGTGGTTTGAGCTGCAGACACTGTGCTTGTGGACACTTCACTGGAAAATGCTCCCTAAATAAAGTGCAAAAACAAGACATATAATACAGAGAGAGCATTAGAGCAGCATATTAAACTAGCTTCCAGCCCACATGAACTACAACTGTGCAGCAGCAGATACAGAAGGGGCATCCCCAGAAAACCCCCAACAGTCACAGAACTAAGGCAACACAGACAAATCAAAAGCGTCTCAAGCAATACAGAAAACATGCCCAGCACTTCTCTTCAGGAAAAGGAAAAAAAAACCCAAAAAACTCCAAAAGCAAAACCACAACCCACAACTCAGAGAGCCATTACTTTTTTTTAATTGACATTTTCATTTGTTTCTTTAGAAGTAATTTTCTCCACTAGCACTTTGTCACATGCAGATAGTTTAGTACATTTCTACTAATAAAAACCTTTTTTTTTTTTTTTTTCCTCTAGGAGACCCATTAAAGCTTCATCCTATTTAAATTTATAATGTTGTTATGTCACTTTTGGGCAGCCAGAAATTGAAACATTCATCTTCTAAATATATCCTTATCTTTCTCAAACATTGCTTAGAAAGGTCTAGCATTGTTAAAAAAACACAATTTGGCCTTTTAAATTAACTGGTAATGGCATTATCTGTATTCAAATCTTTCTCACCTTCTTCCATGTAAAAAAGACACAGCAATACAGAAAGGTGGGTAATTCTGCTCTAACAAACCAAGATCCACAGCCCTACACAGGGCAACTGCCTGTCCAGGATTTCCTGAACTGTGTCACCAGCACTCCAGGTAGGACACCAGTGACTCTATTTGGATACATGGGAGTGACAAAGATAAAATTACCACAGCAGAATGTGGTTTTTTGCTGTACCCTGCAAGTACTGAAGCCAAGGCTGCCAAAAGAACACAGCACAAAGACAATGAGTGTCTTCTGTCACTTTTTTACAAAGCCTGAGGGGAACTTAGTCTCACCCTTTTATTAATTCTAAGTCTTGCTCTGTCTTAGGCAGTGAGGAGAAGGTTCAGCTGTGTCAAAGCTGCTTTCCCCCTCTGGCCAGCCAGAGACTGAGCTGGAGACAGGTGACTGCAGCAGGGGATTCTTCCTGTCCTGCAACTGATGCAGAAGCCAGAGGGACTGAAGAAGCTAATCCATGGGATTCCCTTACCAGGATTCCTAAAGCTTGGGGCAGAAGGCAAGAGGTCAGGGCCTGAGCTGTCACCCCATGAAATCAGAAGATGGAAATGTGGGTGAGAAATGGAACAGAAGTGGGAAACAACCCCTCAAGAGCTACTGGCTTCCCTCCTTGGCTGAAGCTGGCACCATCCTCTCCTGACACTCAAGGACTAGAGGACACTCCTGCAGACTGTTTGCTCCTCTGCCTGTGCTGGGTACTCAGCAATTCAACATCAATACATTTGCACCGTTACCCAAACCATAAATCCCAACTGTGTGTAATCCTGCTAATATTATACATTCATGTGTCCTGTAGAGGAAGGTTCCCCAGCTGCCCTGGAGGTGGTCACTGTGCCCACACCAGGCAGAGGATCCTTCAGAGAACCCATGGCACCTTTTTCAGTGTGCTCATGCTCCCATAAAAAGGCCTGGCTGGTTCACAGCATTCCTGCTCTGGCTCACAAGGTAACAGCTACAGCCTTCTAAAAAGCCCTTCTAAAAAGCTCTTCCCAACCTATTTAATTGTTGGAGAAATTGGGGACATAACTGGAGAGAAGTGATGTAGCACATGAGCTTTGTAGAACAGTATTGTCACCTTCACCCCACCCTCAGTCCTTTTTGGGGATATTTAGAATGTTATTTGGCATATTTAGGAATATGATGACTGCAAAATGGTGTAATATTAATAATTCAAATTGATTTCATTGTAGCACAGCCCCTTACAGAAGGTGAAGTGTTTATTACCAAAAATAAACTCCAGCAATAACTGGGATTGCTATACTCATTCAGTGCATTTCAGCATATTTTGTTGAGACTGCAGATTTCTACATTGTTCTTAAAGCTGTTCTACAATACAATACCATCAAAAGCAGGACAAAAGAAGAGGATCTATCATTCATGAAAAGCACTGGTTTTTATCAGTACACTGCCTGCATGCAGTAATGATTACAGTTTCAATCACTTTTCCAAGAAAGCAAGGTAAAAAAGAGAGAAATACCAGAGCATTCTGTCTGTTCACTGTGACCCAATTTGAGAGCTGAGAGACACCAATTACTGTTCAGAGAATAGCATTCCTTTTTACTGTGCAGCAACTTAACCAAGAGAATAAATTTATGCATATTGCAAAATCATTTGATTTAAAAACATAGATGCTGCCAGTCTTCCCAATCAAAGGACTTTTCATTTTCCCTTTATTTGGTACACAGCCATTACAGGATAACTGTAAAGGTCTGTTTCTGAGCCTTGTTTTCCATAGAATTTTGTTTGCTGTGGGTACAAGAGGAGGTAGTATTTTATATGTGGGTCATTCAAAATTAATTCTACATTTTACAGCCTGCACTTTTTATATAAATTAGTTTGTAGTAAAGTCAAAGTTTGAGAAAAACTAACAGTTGGACAAAAATAGAAAAACATGGATACATATCAAGGGGTGAGTCTAAACAATCCAAAGAGTGACAGGACTATGTTAAAATTCACCTTGCAGTAAGCTTTTTACAGAAAGAACTTGTACAAATGTATTTGTTTCACTGTTTTTATTATCTGTGCACAAGGCCATGTGGAAGTTTCCTCTTTTTTTCTAGAAAAGCAGCTCACAGATTATTTCTAAGCCCTCTATTATCAATGCAGATATCTAACAACTCTCCTTATCCTAAGAAACAATGCAATCCTCATTTATTTCTCATTAAAGATGCATTGTAACACTAATCAGCTAAAGGTATTTTACTTGAAGCTTCTGAAGTTTATTTTTAAGTCTTCAACATGTTAATTGCTTTGCTTTGCCCTTGGGTTCCCAGAAATTAAATACAAACAGAAAACTTCCTGTGGAAGTAAAGTAAAACCCATGAAATTTTTGTACTCTTACACAACACTACAGCAGTGAAAATTTAAGTATGTACATTTATTGCTTACTATTTCCACTTGATTCCCCTTTCCTCACTCTGCCCCTCTTTCCTTAAAGCAGCCAAGTAAATAATTGTTCACCTTGTTGACTTCAATGATTAGTTGCAACCGCTGAACTTCAGGACATTTCCTGCTTCCAAGTGTGCTGCTACTTCCACCTGTGCCCCTGTGCTGCACACCCTGGGGGAAATCCAGCTCACAGATCACAGGGGCCACAGAGGGGCCTGGCTAAACAAGGGCTCTGAGCAGAAATGTGCAAGAATGAGTAATTTCATCCAGATCAGTGCAGGGAAGGGCTTTAAGTTAGTCAAGGTTCTTTTGATTTCCTTACACGTATTCATTAGTACGTGTCTCGATGTTGGGTTATGATTTGCAAATGCAGAAAGGGGGTTTGTTACAGAATTCAGTTGTGTCTCCACTGATGTGTGTGAAGGCAAACCATCCCTGAGTGACCCTGCTGCTGCTCCCCAGTCTCAGGTAAGGAGTGTTGGCACTGCAGACTCCGGGGTCTGGCACCCAGGAGCATTGTTTCAGTGCTCCCCACAATGGCAGGAGGCAAAAACCACTTAACTTTGGGACAGTGAGGAATCTCTCAGTTACAGGAGGACCTGCTGATTAGCATTCCCAGTTTTAATTAAATCTGGGGTAGCTGCTGCCCTTGGGGACTGAGACGTAGTGAAGATATTGTTTTGAAATTAGGACATAGCCTGGCAGAGGCTGAGCAGAAAAACTGGAGCTGGCTGTAAACCAGGCAATGTAGTTAAGACACACTCAGAGATCTGACAGAGGCTCAGACTCCAGCTCTGCAACCAAATCTCCCTTAACCATGGCCACAGGAGTTGACCTCTTGATTTTTAAATAAAGTTCAAGCCAGTATCAGAATTAGTTGTGTCCTTTAGCATGAGAAACTGCTCAATGCAAGTATTTCTTTGCAGTAAAATTGTCTATTAACACTGGAAAAATTCCCCATTTCTCCTGGGGAGGTAATCCTTTCATTACTACTGATGAGTTCTCTCATTCTCCTCTGGCTGTTGTTCTCTGGCTCAAAGATGAGCAAAGCCAGAGCTTCAGGCACACATCCAGTGCAAGCCCAGGGATGCTGAAAATTCTTACTCATCTTCCCACTCAGCTGACTTGTGGTTTTCACCACCTCAACTACCACTACACAAAGGATATTTAATTATTCCTCCCATGAACTCTGAATGAATGACATCTTAAGTAAGGTGTTAATGAGACCCAGATCAAACTGATACGTGATGGCAACACTCAGAATTTTTTCAGCATAACATTAAAAATTATCCAGTTCATAGTTCACTCTCAGTAGCAGTGTTAGTATTTCCAACACACCACAGACTAACTGGTGAATATTATGCCTATTACAAAATAATAAACATAAAGGGAATTATTTGGCAAATTGATCAATTTTTAATTTTAATGAATTTTTAATTTAATATATTTTAAGATAAATCACTTCTTACCCTGCAAAATACAGAATATAATTAGGACTGTATCCTGATAGTTCTAGAAGTGTCATTAAGCATACAAATCCTTAACGTAATACTTAATTAATAATAAGGTTTACTTCTTACCTTCTGAACTTAGTTTGCTTAAATTCTGCAATTTTCTCTTTAAGTCCTTTATATACATTAAACAAGTGAACATGAAATGCTGCAATATACTTATATTGTATAAGGACATAATATATTACTTACCTATCTGTGGGGTGTCTCAATACAGTTTCATAGCTTTGTTCTCAGACATTTATCTCTTTTTCTTCTTTATATCAATGCTAGAAATAATCCATTGCAAGAAGTTTCTGTATTAGTGCAACAAAGAATGCATTTGTAGAAGTAACTCTAAACATTTAAGCAAAATATTTTCAAGTGTTAATAATTTTTAAAAATCCAAAACTTCAGGGGTTTTAATGACTATTCTGTAGTGACCCATCTGTCCATCTGGAGCTGTAGACATGAGCTGTCTTCCCTGCAGGAGAATACTGCAGTGGCCTCATACAAGGCCATAGGAAAGAGTTCCCCTAAAGAAATTGTAACTACTCATTTTCTTAAAGACATCCGTGTTTGCCAGGTCAGGGGTAAAAAAGGCCTCGTTGTGAAATCTCTCAGTTAACAAGCAGAGTCAAGCTAAAACAAAAAGCAACTTAGAAACTGCATTCTTCAACACAATCAAACCCTTGCAAATATAGAGCACATCCATCAGTCCCGTTTCTTTCTCAGCTGGGGAACTCGCAGTGGCTTTTCTTCAATGTTTAAGTTCATCCTTGACTCATTACTTTAATACTTCCAGAAAACTAAATTATGTCCAGTGGTTTCAGTGCAGAAACAGCCTCCAGCTGTGCACAGCTTTTCTTGCAGGGTGAGACACTCAAACATCAGGGAGGGAACAGGGTAAGCTGAGTTTCCAACAGGCTCTTGTGAATTCAGATAGTAATTAGGACAACTTCAATTCAATACAGTTATTGTAAATTAACACCTAGGCCCAGAAATAGACTGGGAAATTGTCCATCTGGCTCTCCACATTCAGAGACTTAATAAAGAAGCAAGAAGAAGAAAGGATAGACAGGTGGATTTTTTTCCTCCAACAGAACTTTCCTTAACTGAACTCTGCCTCAAAACTGGTACCATGACAGCAGCTAATGTACTACTGAATATGTGCATTGCACCTTTTTATCACCTCAGCCTTGAGCAGGTAATATTGCAGTGCTGAGTGCTGAACAAGATATGTGACTAATGCATTTTAATGCATTAAAGGTCTTGATAAAAATAACTATTTAGCAAAGAAAGCTTTTTAGTAAGAAAGCCTTATGTGTTTGAATAGTCTTACAGCCTTTGCAAAGTAGAAGCAAATTTCACTCACATTAAGACTCTAAAAGCCTTCAGAAATATTATTCAAAAACATTTTGATGTGCTGGAATTGTTAGCCCCTTTCTAAGTGACATCAAAGGAGAAGGAAATTAAAATCTTCATAATCCTCCAAAATATCCTAATTTCATTACTCGACCTGGTATCAAACTCTTAGGAAGGGCTGTATTGAGAAATGTCAGCCTGTCATCATCTCTGCTCCTGGACATTAAATTTCACCAGGCACATTGTAAAAGTAGCAATGATACTGGGAAATTTATTACCTAATATTTAGCCCCAAACAAAACGTGGAAGCAATTGTATTTCCTTACTCTGTTTCTAAAATAGAACGTCACTATTTTGTACTAAGGCAGATCAAATGCTGGGAACATATTTATGTATATAGGTCTAATTAGTGAGTTAAATTGTTGAACCTTCTCTAAAAGCTCTTGTGCTTACTCTAAAGGAATTAGAGCAAGAGGGAACTAGTCAGCATTTCAAATCCTCAGAAGTGCCAGTGTGTTTTTCATTAAAGGCCCCTAAAAACAGAATCTACATAAGGTGTGATATAAAGGTGTTAATTTGAAGTTTACATTTGGTTACAAAGTGTCTTTTTTGAATGCTGAACAAGTTTGGAAATTTCTGATTAGCTGTCAATGATCTTATGAGATGTTATGTTCAGAAAATGCATAATTAGAACTCCCCCTCATCTTTACACATAACTGCACTGAGTGTTAACAAAGAGAAACTCCCAGTGAGGAATGCTTCCAACTGCTCTTGCACTCATCACATGCCTTTAACTCCACTCTCAGCAGCAGGTTTTCCACTTTCTGCTGGGTGATGCTGTTTAAAGGGAAACTGGGAGAAAGCAAGCAAAATACTGCTTTGAGATATTGAGGAAAACAGTGCAGATCTCTTCTGCTGCAGAGGGATGATCCGTTGGGGTGACAGGCTGAACTCCAGAAAGACAAAGGAGCCCCTGCCCTTGAGAGAGCTCCAGAGCTGCAGGCAGTTGATAAAGCACATTGATCAGCTGCCTGGATTGGTAATTGTGAGGCTGATCAGTGCTCCTGATGGCACTGCCAGCAGCACAGAGCTGCTGGAGAGGAGCGGAGATTTCTTTTGAAAATGTGTGCACATGGAGAGAGAAAACATGAAAAAAAAAGGCCTTTTCATAGAAGTGTTCAATACATGCACTTTTTTAACCACACCAGAGTGTGCTTCAAGGCACAGGCAGCCTCTTCAGCATTGCCATGCAGCCCATCACACTCCAGGGACACCTTCAGCTGCCATCATCTTTGCACACAGGCCCACCCGAAATCCTTCACATCATAATTGATTAAACTTGCCAATGAGCTACAAATTGTAAAAATCTTTGTGGAGCTCTTTCCAACATTTGTCTTAAGAAACACTGATCTGATAAATCACCTCTAGCAGACAGGGGTTTTCAGTCAACATTTCCTTTTCTTTCCATTCCAGGTGGTATAATACAACTAAAGAAATCTGGGTGATTGAGTGAGCTGGGAAAAAAAAAAAAAAAAAAAAAAAAAAAAACCCCAAAAAAAAAACAACCACATTTGTTCAAAAGACTGAAACCCACAGTCAAAATGAGGCACAGATTTTAAAAGCAGCAGGAAGCATTAACATTTCTATGTTACAGAGTACATCTCAATCATACAAGAAGAATTGCACAAGCTTTTCCACCATTGTGGTGAAAAATAGGTTTTCTTAAATAAAATGGAAGAATGAATTTGTAGCCTGACATTTATCTCTGTGCCAATAGCAAATGTACTCTCAGTCTCCCCAAATTCTATCCCTCTGAGGGCTGAAGAGAGAAAATAGGACAGCACCTCTGGAGGACAGTGTGTATATGTGCTTTCAGAAAGAACAGCAGAACCATTTGTCTGCTCCAGAATATTGGCAGTAAATGTTTTTCAAGCTCTGTGTCTGTTGTTGTGTTTCTTAAACACACAGAGGACCCTCACTTTTAGTCCTCCACATCAGTTACCTGGCAGCAGATTTGGGGATGACCAGTGGCAGAAGAGAGTTGCCTGCCTTAGGGAGAAGGAGATTTGCCAGGTATTTTTACAACGATTTTTAAAAATTTTGGTGACAAATGCTTGATTTTCTTCATGCTGCCCCAGTCAACAGCAGACCAGGGTTTCAAAGTCAGCTGAGCACCAGCCATCCCTCCTGGTCTCTGTGATACCATTCCATTTAAGTTCTTCAGTCAAAGCAGGGATAAGTCCTGGCAAACAAAGAGGATGTTAAGGAACTGAGGTACTGAACTTTCCTGACAACTGCCAGCCTGAGCCAGGCTTGGAAAGCTCTGGCAGCCTCAGTGCTCCACTGAAAGGAGCAGGAGAGCTGCACAGGCTCAGAATCATGTCTTTAAGATGGTCAGGTACTGCAGTAACCACGTTGTGCTCTGGAGCAAAGGAACAGAATCAAAGTGAGTAACTGCAAGTTGTTTTGTCTGCTGATGACAATTACTTAAGTCCTACAATGTAGTATCTGCAGTTGTTTAAGATCGGTTGTTTTCACTTTGCAAAGGAGAGCAGGAAACAGATCTGCATATGAAAGGTGACACTTCTGAAAGCAAATGCTGGCATAGAGACTTAAATCTTTCAAAAATATTTATACATTTCTGCTTTCAAATGGTCATGTTTAGACACTGGGGTTTTCATCTGAATAGAGACTGACCTGTAGTATCACTGAGTTCACTGAGAATTACAGGCCAAGAACTCAGGGAAAAGTAATTTTGACAACCATCCATTAGGATGAACCTAACCATTGCCCTCCAAATAGCTTTCTCCTTTGTATATACAAGAACTGTCAGCATATAGGGCTATCAGAACTGAATATTGAAAAAAAGAAGCAGCCTAAGGGGTGTAATAAGGAACATTAATCTGGAACTCCACTTCTAATCCAACTTAAGGAGTGCTTATGATGATAACTAAATTACAGAATTACTGGGAGTTTTTACTACTTTGGATTCTGGAAAAATGAGGCTAGAATGATATTTCAGGGCCCTGTTTTGATATTATCTCACTGATTTGAACTATTCTTAATTTTAACTAATGACAATTTCTCCTGGCTTTTTGAACATTAAAATTAAACTGGGTTACTCTCTTTGTCATAATGATTATATGGAACATAGATTAGGGCAGCCAAATTAACTGGCTTCAGACACACTGATAAATTTGTTAGATTCTTCCTGCACATGCCAGATCATCATCTGACTAATTATGCTTCTACAATGTGCCTCATTGACTGCGATACCTCTTTCATGATGATCAATGAACACTCTTCTCTTTTTTAAATAAAAATGAAATATATGTCATTTTTAGAGTCAGATCAAATTTTCAACCCAACAGTGATTGGAAATAGAGTAAGCAAAAGCATAATACTGTATATTAAAGTTTCTGTCCAACACATTAAATCCTGGTATCCTGTGGAGACATAATCACATTAGAGCTCTAAGCACATGTAATACTTGTATTTCTTGACATGCTGGAAAAAAAAGAAGAAACTTTAGATCACTGAAACAATTTCATTTTCATATACCACCTCTAGAAGAATGTCACATGGCAGCAGGTTATACTGCCCTTCACACTGCTATTGGGTAGCATATTCATATGCATCCAAGTCTCAAATAAGTAGAGCCACTTTTTTTCACTGAAATTCAATTGAAACAACCAAAAAGAAATCCTAAGACTTCCAGGCTCCAAGATGCACACTCCAGTCCAGGAAAACTGATCCCAAAACTTTGATTCCAGACTCACCTACTCTGTGACAGGTCCTTTTGTAAAAGCCAAGATTGTAATGGACATCAACTCCCAAGGGAAGGGTTTGGCAAAGCCCATCAAGCAAGTCGAGCAGAAGTGCCCAGGACCATCTTTCATGGCCAAGGTGTAATAAAGCAGATGAATGTCAATAATGAGCTTTGTTAAAGAGCTGAAGGCCTGGGAATACCCTGAGGAGGCTAAATGAACCAAGGAAGGAAGGTCAGCATGACTTACCAGAGGTGTGGGAACCTCTTGGTGTATCAGTGGCCTACGTGTGTCCTCTCTGGGCCTCCATGAACTGTTCTGCCACAGAAAAGAGTTCTCATTCATTGCTGTGTAGGTGCAGAAGCAGTCTGGAGGCAACAAAACATTCCTGCAATATCCCTACTTGCACATATTGTTGTCTGCAAAGATTAAAAAAAAAATATTTCACTTTGTTTCATACATACAGACACTGTTGTTAATATATCAGGCATTGAAACAGAGAAAATTTTATTTTGAAAGGGACCTCTGGATGTCATTTACCCAGACCCTGCTCAGAGCATGCACTCAAGCTGAAATAAACACATAACCTCTTCTTCCCTTGACGATCAGCATGAAATATTTATGAAAAATAAAATCTTCATTTGGCACCCTCTAATCGCAGTTCCACTTACTGTTCCATTTTTATTCAAGACAATACAATGATATTAGAAGTTCAGTGACCTGGCTCCACACTCTGGGTAGCCATGTTATTTTGCAGACATTTTCTTGCTGCTCTTTAAGTTGGCAAACTGGAACATAATGTCCCACAAACAACAGATGTCCCAACATCTACCACTACCTGGAATTTTACTCCAAAAATTCCATTCCACTTGAAACAGAGACTGAAGTTCTTTGTAGCAAATGAGGACAAGGTTATTTTTTAAGAATCTACTTGTTAGAAAGTTATTTTTATTCATGTCATTAAAACCTGTCCTTCTTACTTGTTCAAAGAGAATGCCAATCTGATCTGCTGATCACAGCTTTTGAATACCCATGGTTTTAAACTTTTAGAATGCATGAATCCACGCATTAAAAACAGGGATGTGTTTTTGTATTTCATCTTCTAGAAGATTTATATTGGAGAAGCACAAAATTTGTCTGCCAATAATTCTTGTCAAGATGAGGGAAAAACTAACTTCTATCTATTAAGTTCCTACAGCTAGAACCACACTCCACTGAGAGGACACCTTAAGCAAACCTGAAGAAACTCTGACTTGTCTTCTTCTCTAATAAATTTTGCAGAAACAAATAATATACGTGCAATAAGATAAATGAAAGAGCTCTAGGTTTGGGGGTTTTTTCCTTATTTATTTGTTTGTTTGATTCATATAATCTGCAGTCACATCTAGGGTACCACTAAATCTCCCTAACATCAACCTGAATTTTAGTTCTTACACATCACACAGACAACACGACACTCTGAAAACAGGGAGATGTCACATTAGTGCTGACCTTTGAAAATCAGTTCACTGCAAATGCATGACCAAAGCATCTGTATCCTTTGGTAGCCTCTCCCAGTACTGGCAATTCTTGAAATCTGTAGCAAACCTCTCAGTTCTTGCTCCATTTGCCTCATCTAAATTTCAGCTGACATCACTTATGATATATTAATTACTCTTTCCTCATTGCTCTGTCCTGGATTTCACGAGATTTCTTTTTAAGTCAGTGCCCTTGCCACAGGCAGTGCACATCCAGCACCATTACTGAATTATTACTAGCCAAGGACTTCTGTCCAAAGGCTCTGATCACCTTAAGACCACAAGCTGCAGGGAGCAACTGCCAAGGTTATCTTTAATAATTGACAGTACATCAGATTCTGATGACCATATGATATTGATGTTAAATCTGATTTCACCTGCACTAGTGTACTCACCAATGTGCTTTATCTGCCTCCTCCATGCTTTCTGGAGAGAAAATACTTTTTTAAAGATTCTGGGTTAATGCTGGCTTTATTTTTCTCTCCTCAACAATTCTCTTTCAACAATAGAAATAATAGACAATATCTGGAATACACATGCATTACAAGTTTGCAAGGCTATCTGAGGAAGTACGTTGGATGATCTATTCAAATTTTTGTGGACCTTCATTGAATGTTTCCATATTTCATCCATGTATGACTTCAGATATTTTCTCAAATACAAAGAACACTGTAGAAATGGAGGCAAAAACATAATTTGTGTTATGGCAGGAGCTATCAAATCTGGAGGGAATTTTTTGAGGAGGCTTCCCTGGAAGAAGCTATTTGAAAAAGCAGCATTTGGGAAGGCATCATCAAATCAGCAATTGTCAAAGCAATAACATTCCACATAAGGCACCAGCCAAAAAACATCCCCTGCCAGTTATAACGTTAGTTTATTCACAGTCCTGCTCTTCATTGGCATAATATAATAAATATGCAAATTTAGTCATTGTTAATGACATCAGTTATTTCCCACTTTTGCTTTAAAACCCAGTGGGAAAGAGTTACTGCTATATATGTATCTGTTGTTTAGCAGGCACATAAGACCCACCAGAAGATTACAAATATTCTGATTTTCCTGATTTCTTCATCTGGTTATGGAATTTTTCTCCTTATAAATGAGTACCAGGCCAATGTCATGGGACTCTTAACATAAGCACAGCAACAGCAGCAAAAAATCAGGATCTACTTATCTTCTGCAAGACTCCCTGAGGAACTATATCTGATGACTCAGACACTCTACTACTTGTTTATAGTGTTTGTATGCACAGAGCTGTGGGAAATGATAAAAGCTGGTACCTGCGGGTAAAGGCATAAGAAAATAGAAAGATGACTGATCAAAGCAAATGTTTCTGCCTGCCTGATTATAAAAGGAAAATAAATGAAAAAACCCAAATTCTAGGTCACTTACAGCAATGCTTACCAAGAGTGAATGGCTGGGTGCTCATTAAATGGCAAAGCAGTCTGCATGAAGGTTGGGCATGAGACTCCACCACCTTTCACATGTGCTCCTAGGTCAGATCCTGTTCATCCAGCCCAAAGGAGAAAAAGGTCAATGGGAAGCCTGCAGATAACACAAAGATCCCAAAGGAATGCTTCTCTCTCTACCCCTGCACCAAGGCAGAGCTCGTGTAGCTGCTGTAGGCAAACCCTGTTACATATCAATGCTGCTTTCCAGAAAAATTCAACAGTTGGAATTCAATAAACAGTGGAGCTATTTCCCCCATAAGAATTCACTTAGCAGAGGGGGACTGCATGCTAATGCTTCAGATAAACACAGGGACAGGACAGTGCAAGAATCTCGCATTCAAAACCCAACACAATGCCATGGAAAAAGAGATTTCACTGGGGCAAAGAGGAAGCAAAGAACCTGGGGATGCTGCTGTGCAGTGACCTACCAAGATTCCCTGTGCATTTTTACTGTTATTGGTGTTCTGATCACCACCAGAACTCCCAAGGAATGGACAGGGGAGTGACAAACACTGGAGTGTTATTGCCTCTCTTCCTCACTGCAGGGTTTCATTATCCCCAGGGGGTGGATCTAAGCAACCAAATGAATTTAGCATACTCACCACTGAGCATGCACTGAAGTCGCATTTAAAAAATGTATCTTTCAGGAATATTCTCCCAGTACACTTTCACCACAAAAATGTTACAAGATGCAAAGTCTGAAAGGTCCATCACAGGCAATAAAGAGCTGGGAAAGTCTAAGACACAAAACACAATCCTCATAGGATAACCAGACCTGCTCAGATTTCTGTAAGCCAGCAAGCACAGGGGAAAAGCCTATCAAAAGGCAATTCTTGTAAGATTTTTTTTTTTTAACTGAAAGGAAATTCCTTGAGGGAGACACCTAAGTTTTATTACTTCAACTAAAAATAAATTTGCAAGAAAACATTAAGTTTCTTGAGGATGAGATTCTTTTTTTAAAAAAAAAAAAACAAAACAGTAATACTCAAGTAAGTCTTATATAATCCTGCATAGCATTTAAAGAATATGGAAATAATGTTAAGAACACTTCAAGAGTCTCCCAGACCCTACAGCATTCTGAGAACAGCAACTGTGAGACAGTCTGTCTTGTAGTATTAAATACATCAACACTTACTAATGGCTCTGTGAAATGGATGGAAACACTTCACAGTGTAACTGCCACACAGATGAATAAGCAAATCCAATTTGATATCTTAGCAGGACAGAGCAAGACAATTCACTGTTGTCAGAAGGAAAGCTTATGACAAAAGGGAGGTGTATTTCTTTTCATCCCTAGTATGCAATCTCCAAAAACACCACTCAGATGACAACAACTTTCATTGAAGATCTATCATGGTAAATAGCTTTTTCATAGAGCAAAACCATAAATTCCTTCTCCTTTTTTCTTAAATGTCTTAATGCTAATTATACATAGATGTAATATTTGCATTGCTTTTGGGGCTGTATATGTTCTGTTTATATGCAAATCTGAAATACAAGATTGGAGAAGTCACTAAGCTAAGTCTAAATTTGAATCCAGCGTGTGTCATAAAAAGCAAGGCAGCTGGAAAGGCAAAGGAATATGAGGTAACAGATTTACATTCTATAATACATTCAGATGGACAAGAAGGGGATTAAATGAAAATCTGGGAAATCTGGATATTTTATTTTCTTTCCTTTTTTTCCTTCTATCTCCCCAGAAACCAGAGTTTACATCACATATTCTCCCTTTCCAGTTTTTGTTTGCCATTTCCAGTTTAATAGTTTGCTATTTACTGTTGAAAAACAAGAAAATAGAGTTAATGGCAATACCCTGTACAGTTCATAGTTTAGGAAACCTCATATTTGAAAAGTGTGTACACACATTTTGCAAAAACCCTACAAAGACTAGAGCTTCCTTTAAAAGAAATCATATGTGAATATTTCTGTTCTGCAGCTTTATTATTCCATCATGTATCTAAACAAAGTGTCCATTACCAGCAGTGTCAGACTTAGTAAGAATAAAAAAGTATAAGAAATATGGTGTCCAAAGGTAACACCACGGAGTTTTGTAAAAACCACCCACACTGACTCCAAAAAATATGGAAGACAAACCCTACAAAAGGATGATATTGTAGAGACTTACTCAATAAGAATCACCTCAGTAGATGTAAAAGCTAAAGAAACTGGAAACCCCACCAAATTTCATGACAATTCCTGTTCTCCATGGCCTACTTGCATAGCTTTTTTCTGATATTAAAAGATAAAGGAGAGCAGGTCTGCTTCTGTTCATGCCCTATCTTTTTAAAATTCTTACTAAGTGACTTTAGAACTAATCCCACAAGTCATTCAGAAAGAAGGAAATCGTGCAAACCTGGGGTTCAGGCAATGGTCTCAAACAGCATTGTTGACATGGGAAACATCCATCAGAGGCTATTATGCCATGCCTGAATGTTTTATAGCACTTCTTCCTTCTTAATGTAGCCAGAAGATCAGGTTGGGTGCTGTCATGTGGAAAAGAAAATGATGCTTCATTTTCAAACACTAAAGAAATCTCCCCAAGTTCCCAGAGAAACAGGAAAGTAGATTTGCTATGTAGAGAAAGTATGGAAATAAGAAGTGGAGCTGTGTCTTCTAGAGGAGTCATCCCAGTGTCTCTACTTTAGTGGTACAGAAAGAAAGCCAGAGGGGAAAATGACCCTTTTCATGATCTTCATGGGAAAGGCACAAACTTTCTTTTCACACAGGAGAACAAGGAAGGAAACTGGCATCCAGTCCTGGGTTTTTGCGAAGGAGGAGAGAAGACACAGCACTTCAAAGGCAGCAGTGATGTCCCCAATAAATGCCTATGATAAACACACACAGAACCCAAGGATTAATTCTTGAATCCCTCAACTCCCCTGTAGCTCACCTTCAAGAAACACGCCCTGATGTACTCCCTTCTTCCATTTAACCTTTACATGCTCTGCTTTCAGCAAGTTCATTCATCACCCGAGAGCTTGGCAAAGATTCCTGGTTCTGCTAAAGAAAGCCCCACACACGCACATCCAACACCAGCTCAGAGACTGTTTTCTCCCTGCGAGTCAGGAATGCAAACACCTACACTTCACAAGAGGCACAGCTAAAATGATCCAAAACACTCCCAGCCGATGTGTACAAATACAGCCCCATGGATGCTCAAGGAGAAAACATGGCCTGTGACTGCCTCTGCTCCTTGAATGGTAATGGATGAATTATCCACCAAAAGCAGCATCCTGGACTCACTTTATATTTTTTAATGCAATATTTAGGGGTTTGTGAGGATTATCTTTCTATCTGATTTTTCTACATGTTTACCAGAATTTTTTTCTTAACTAAATCAGCCATAGTTATCATGGTGCTTTGCAGTATGCCATACACTAATTAGCACAAGAATCAAGGATTATTTTTTGTTTGTTTCTTTCTTTGCTAGTGTCTTTTTTAATCACCAGTAATAATAGACACCATGAACCACACGGGATTTTCTTGCTCCATAGCTATTATGCTGCAGAACAAGCTGTGAAAGACTTTCTAGCCCACTTTGCTGCAGATACTGGAGATTTCTCCTCCATATTTTGAGAACTAATGAAGTAACTCCTCATCATCCAGACATTGTTTCATTCACTCCACACTTGTTTCTTTTATCAAATGCAGAAGTTGACCAAAACCCTTCACAATGAAAGATGGGCAGGGTTTCTCCTATAGAAATATATAGACTAAACATTCACTTACCTGTATCTGATTCACATTTCACTTGCCCCATAAAGAGAACAAGAGGGGCTGCTTCTAGGGCTGCATAAAAAATGCTGTGCTTATGTAGTTATATCATTTTCCTTTATCAGATAGCCATTCCTTGCCTATCACTGGTAGGCCAGAGACTTCGTTTATTTGTAGCCTCTTGAACTCAGAATTTCCAAGAAGTGACAGTATCATCAGTCCACTGAGTCACAGACACTGCAAATGAAGCAGCCTTTGCTTGACAGATTGTCATTCCTTTAAAAAATTCCACTTTGTACATATCTTCCATAATACAGTATGTGAGGTAAACCTTAAATAAAATACACACAAATCACAGTTTAGGAATAACAATATTCTCTTTTTGAATTCTTAATGACCACAGGGTTTAGTGTTTAGACTGAAGGCTTAGGAAATGATATTCATAAATTCTTTTCCTTGTTCTGCCAATGATTTCGTCTTTCTCCACTGTGTTAATGGGCTTATTTTGTAATGCTGATCCATAACATATTAGTGCAACTGAAACATAATGGCCAGATTCTCACTGCAGTCCCATCTGTCATTCCAGGAAATTTATTCCTATATGTGTCTCCTTCTGTAATCTATCAAAAGCTGAGGACAATTCTATTTACCAGCTGATGGGCTTCTATACAGTTGACTGAAACCACATACAATATATAATCTGTGGGCAGTTAGATATAATTGGCTAAAGAATTATGAAGGGCTGCTACTTAAACTTGTATTAAAAATTACGACTGAATTAAATCCTGTCCCATTACACAAATCAAGTCCTTCTGAGGCCTGGAAACTTCAGATACATGGTTGTAAACTTCATTTTAGATTAATTTGCCTGGTGAGTGCTGCTGAAGTAAAGTACCGAGGGAAAAACGAATATACTCAAAGACAAAAGATCATCGAGTCTATAACACAGACTGAACAGAGAAAGGACAAACGTTTCAAGCTTAATTTTGAAGAGCTAAAAGGTTCCTGGTCTCCAGGCTTTTTGAGGGTTTCATCTATAGCACAAATACCTGTTTAGAAATGAGTCGTGGTTTTTAAGTTTCAAAAACCACTTATGAAGTTAGGTGAAGTATTTTTCCCATATTTTTTGGGTAAAGAAGTGAACCATTTGCCAAATGAGCTAAGGACAGTAATGGTGAGAGCAGAGGGCTCACACCCCTTGGGAGAAAAGGTAACTATTGACCTTTCTGAGGAGGGAGAAAAGGCAGGTTTCCTCCAGAACCTCCTCCTCTCACATTCACAGTCTCCGGATTTCTCTTTTATGACTAACTATATTACTTCCCTCAGTGACAAGTGTTGCAAATCGAGTAAATACTAGCAAGGAAAAAAAAAAATCATTTAAATTTTGACACCTCCTCCTCTATTAATTCACGAGTTCCTTCCTCGTTTCGCTTGCCAAGGAAGAACAAAAGAAGCGAGGCAGCCATAAGGGAAATACCGTAAAGGGCTGAGCAGTGAGGAGCCTGGTGGCATTTCGCATTTCACAGACAGACATTAAACATCTGCTGCCTTTCTGCTCAGGCCAGCCGCGGGGACACGGCAGCGCTCCGCTTCCCAGGGCGCTGTGACAGCTCTGTCACCTTGCTGGGGACACCCGCGGCCACCACAGACCTCAGGGCTCAAGATGGGCTTTAAAAAAACCTTCCGATTCAGGTCCTCGGTGCCCGGGGAAGGCAGGGAAGGCGGGCAGGGCGCCTCAGGGCAGGGCCGGGCCCGCGGGCAGCCTGAGCCCTCAGGCGGCTCCGGAAAATTCCCGGGCGGTGCCTCTCGGGGCTTCGCATCCCGCCGGCCGCTGCCGGGGCTGGGAGAGCGTCCCCAGACACAGCCGGGCACCGTGGGCTGCTTGTGAGACAAACCGGGCACCTCGGGCTGCCTGTGAGGGAAACCCGGGCACCTCGGGCCAGAGCCGAGCCGCCTGTGAGGGAAACCCGGGCCAGCGCCGGTCCGCCTGCGGGAGAAACCCGGGCACCTCGGGCCTCCTGTGAGGGAAACCCGGGCATCCCGAGCCGCCTGTGAGGGAAACCGGGCACCTCGGGCCAGCGCCTGTGAGGGAAACCCGGGCACCTCGGGCCGCCTGTGAGGGAAACCCGGGCACCTCGGGCCGCCTGTGAGGGAAACTCGGGCACCTCGGGCTGCCTGTGAGGGAAACTCGGGCCAACGCCGGGCCGCCTGTGAGAGAAACCCGGGCACCTCGGGCCGCCTGTGAGAGAAACCCGGGCACCTCGGGCCGCCTGTGAGGGAAACCGGGCACCTCGGGCCTCCTGTGAGGGAAACTCGGGCACCTCGGGCTGCCTGTGAGGGAAACTCGGGCACCTCAAGGCCGCCTGTGAGAGAAACCCGGCACCTCGGGCTGCCTGTGAGGGAAACTCGGGCCAACGCCGGGCCGCCTGTGAGAGAAACCCGGGCACCTCGGGCCGCCTGTGAGAGAAACCCGGGCACCTCGGGCCGCCTGTGAGGGAAACCGGGCACCTCGGGCCTCCTGTGAGGGAAACCGGGCACCTCGGGCCGCCTGTGAGGGAAACCGGGCACCTCGGGCCGCCTGTGAGGGAAACCCGGGCACCTCGGGCCTCCTGTGAAGGAAACCCGGGAACGCTGGGCCGCCTGTGAGGGAAACCCGGGCACCTCGGGCCGCCTGTGAGGGAAACGCGGGAACGCCGGGCCGCCTGTGAGGGAAACCGGGCACCTCGGGCCGCCTGTGAGGGAAACCGGGCACCTCGGGCCGCCTGTGAGGGAAACCGGGCACCTCGGGCCGCCTGTGAGGGAAACCCGGGCACCTCGGGCCGCCTGTGAGGGAAACCCGGGCACCTCGGGCCTCCTGTGAAGGAAACCCGGGAACGCTGGGCCGCCTGTGAGGGAAACCCGGGCACCTCGGGCCGCCTGTGAGGGAAACTCGGGCACCTCGGGCCGCCTGTGAGGGAAACCGGGCACCTCGGGCCGCCTGTGAGGGAAACCCGGGCACCTCGGGCCTCCTGTGAAGGAAACCCGGGAACGCTGGGCCGCCTGTGAGGGAAACCCGGGCACCCTGAGCCGCCTGTGAGGGAAACCGGGCACCCCGAGCCGCCTGTGAGGGAAACTCGGGCACCTCGGGCCGCCTGTGAGGGAAACCCGGGCACCTCGGGCCGCCTGTGAGGGAAACCCGGGCACCTCGGGCTGCCTGTGAGGGAAACCCGGGAACGCCGGGCCGCCTGTGAGGGAAACTCGGGCACCTCGGGCCGCCTGTGAGGGAAACCCGGGCCAGCGCCTGCGGGAGAAACCCGGGCACGGCACCCAGCCGCTTGTGAGGGAAACGCGAGCACACTCCCACGACGCCTGTGAGGCGCTGCGAGGAGGGAGCCTCGGGCTCTGCTCCAAACGGCGTTTGCTGGAGGTGCGGGCACAGCAGACGCCGGCAGTGCTGCCATCCCCGGCGGAGGCCGCCGGCTCCCTCAGCTCGGCCGGGGGCAGCCGCTGCTTTCCCTGTTAACCGCGGCAAGGTGAGCACGGGAAAAATCATCCCGGATTTAATTACAGGAGGTAATTAAATGGTGTAGGGTACCCCGCGGGAAGACAGTATGGGGCAAAATTTTCCGCAGCAGCGCTGACCGGCAGCCGGCAGTGGCTGCTGAGAGCTGAGGGGACCTTTCAGGGCAGAAAACCCCGCCGCAGCCAAGAAGGTGGCAGAGACTTTGTGTAGGGGGGAAAGCTTGTGGCAAAGGCTGAAAACTTAGATTTCAGCTGGCAAAGAGAAGGGCCGAAGGGCACACGAGGCTGCTCCAGGCACCTGAGGGAGGGCTGGGTGTCCTTTCTGTCACTTGGCTGCCGCCGAATGCTCTGTCCGGGTTTCTGCCCCGTCTCCCTGAGGTGAGGCGGCTGACAGCTCTCCCAGAGGTGTGGAAATTCAGGAGGGTGACACGAGAATGTGCCAGGGAAACTTGCGTTAGTCCTTATCACATCAGCCTTTCCTCCTGTGGCGAGGAGATAAGGCACACACCTGCCGCTCCCAGAGGACGCCGCTCAGGGCCTGGAATATTATTAGCCACTTAAAAGACTCTTCTCAGGTGCCAATATTCTTGCTCCTAAATATCTGTCAAAGGAAATGACAGGAAAAAAAAAATTGTTGCAATCAATAACACTTTAAATTTCTCAGCTTGCTGTAATAGTGCCCTGCTGCAAGTTGGAGGGGAAGGAAAAAACCCCAGAGACTTTGCTTTTTTTTTATTGTTAGAGCAGGCAATTCACAAAGTTCATCCTTTAATGCTGACCCCTGGACACTGCAGATACCCAGGATAGTGACAGAATTTGAAGATTCGATTTTTGTTTATGAACTCTCACTTTGCTTTTCACAAGTGAAACCAATAATTGATCAGAACAAAACCCAAGGGCATCTGATATGAAAGGATATGATGTGTTGCAGTTGTCTCACGTTCCAGATTAATCTGCAGAAAGGGAAGATGTGCATGAAATTTAAAAAACCAAGCAAATATATACATTTTAATAATGTTTTGCCAGTACCTCATCCCACCAGCCTGTTACAACTGGGAAAGTACAATACTCTGTGCTGGCTCTCAATGTTTTCTTACAAGTACCATGCACAGATTCAACACCTACAGTAAATATGTCACTGTCAGACTCTTATCAGTGCTTATTTACATGTGGATGTGAAGATGGTTTCAGGAAAACCAACCTCTCTTAAAAATGCAAAATTTGGGTGCAGGGTGTGGCTCAGGCTATCTACAATGCTACAGGGTTTTTTGTCTATTGCATCATACCTCTTGGTCTACATTATGTGACATTTCCAAAACTTTATGTAATCTGGGAATTCTCAGAAGATATTCTAATTCTCAGAATTTTCCCCTTGAAAAGTTGTACTGTCTTCATGAACCTTGACTGCTTGTTAGCAGCAGAATTCACATACTGGGGTTTTTGTTGCTGTTTCCTAGACAACCACTCCAGGTTCCCCCAGAGCTCTTGCTTTTGTGTTCCCTGATTAAGATGTACATGCTGCCTTTGGCTGATCTTATTTGTGTGAACAGTATTAATTTTCGTAGGTGCGATATTTATTAACTTTTTATTTTCTCAAACAATATTAATTCCAGTGTTTTATAAAGGATGATAGGATTACATGAATTTTAACTTTGCTAAATTATAGCTTAAGCTCCCTAATTTGGATTTTAATTTTTTTTTTTTTTTTTTTTTTTTTTTGCTCAAGGCAATTTCTGGTTTACACAACAGAGTGATTGAATTCTACAATGTAGTTTTCTTTTCAGGTTTTATGCAGACCAACCATAATTATTAAATGTTTCTCTTGTCCTGTGCATTCCCAGTGCACACTTTTCAGTCACTCAACCATGGCATTTTCTGGGTTTGTCACTCACGTTGTAACTCAAGTATAAATGGCAGGGATGTGGCTCCTCTACTTTGGCTACTCCTGCTACTTCCAGACCCTTGCAGGAGTTTTTTTGACAGTAAAAGCCATCAAATCTGGCATCTTGTCTTGGCTTACTGTCTGGTTGGTAGGTGGTTAGATTTCAGCTGTGACCAACTTTCACAGCACAGTGTAAAATCAGTTTGGGGTGAGGGCAGGAGGGGCAGGACTGCACTAACGTGGGTCACGGTGAACCTGCCTCATGAGCTCCTCTCTTCCTGCCTGAAAACAATTCTTCCACCAGCCAGACGAGCCCAGACTGAAATGACTCAACCCTCTTCAAGAGGAACAACCCACAAAAGTGTTATCTCAAAGTTCAGGCTGAGTTTATGTGTTGTGCTCTTTTGGAAAAGTAAAAACCAAGAATGTGCTTAATGAGCTACAAAATCAGAACCCCAAGGGGAGCTGAGATTTGACCAGCAAATGTAGGGTCTCCACATCTTTGCCGACCAAAATTTCATTCCTTTGCTTCTCCAAGCATTTACTATATTAAAATATTAATATACAGATTATGTTGCTTTACTACAAATGAGTTATAGATGGAGGCTTTATTGGCATGAAGCTAGAGTTACTAATACAGTTACAAAATCTTACATACTGGGCAATTTATGCATGATTTGTACTTCATAATACATTTAAAACACTTTAACCATGTTATTTCTAGTATGTATCTATTTTGTGCTTTTACAATAAGGACTTTTATTTTTGTGAGAAGTTTGAATGTTACCGAATTTACACAATGGTTGAATGCATTTATTTTACTTACTGAAAACTTGTCTCTAAACAGGCCATTTTGTTTAATATGAAGATGAAAATGCAAGAATCTCAAACAGAAACATTACGTGTGCTTTTCACCAAATCCTGAAGGAGTAAGTAATGAGTCTTTCTTTTATAAATCTCCACCAAGGACTAGTCCTGTGATATTTGTGTTAATAAGGTGACCTAGGGAATACAAAAAATAGATGAAAGGTAGGTGGCACTTCCTCATTTTATCTTTATGTAGTTCTTGAGGGAAAGCATCCATTTCTCATGCTGAATGAAAATCTGTTTTCTTCCCACAGCGAGCAATTGCTTACGAATGCTTTCGAGTGTAACTCACTATCTGAATAATATCTGAATTCACTGCCTGAATGAGGGCTTTTTTAAGGGGTGTAATGTATCTTAAATCAGAAAGATTCTTTCTTTAGGAATAGTAGGAAACAATGAAGTCAGAAAGTTTTACTGCTTGACTGTAATTCTGGAGCATAAGTCCTCCTGTAAATACTGGACTGAATACACAACAGGTTTTCTGTTGGTATGCTGCTTTAATATATTTTATAGAACTCTTTATCGATGCCTTGTTTTCTCACATGGCTCTTTTTGAGGAGCATTATAGACAATCAGTCAGCTTTATATGTTTCAGAATTGCTCCTGATGCCTTTCTTTCACACTAAAAAGCCTCTGTAGTACACTAAACCACTTTACAAATGGGAATTTCACACTATGTTCTTTATGTACATACATAAATTGCTTTCATTTGTTTACACCAGTGGCTTCCATGCTGGAATTGTATGACTGCTGAATAAACAACTTTTTCTCCCTGAATTTCTTTTTTACATGCCATTCATGTCTGCTGCCAGGCAGCACAGGGTGTATGTAACCAAAGTGAGGCCTCAGAGCATGAGCTGATTCCTAAAAACTCCTTGGAAATACCTTGGAATTCCTTTACACCAGTGGCCTAATGAAGGAGAAGTGTTTGCACACATTTCACCAGTGGAAGTCAATGTCTTTTTTCTCAGGCACAACTTTGTTACAAAAAAGACTAATGAAAGTCGTTTATTTTCATTTTCATCCTTTTACTGATTGACTGTAATGAGGCCTCTGATCTGCAAACAAGGGAACATCACCTGAGCAACAATTGTGGCTCCTCCCCACATAACCATTTCCAGTTAAATGTTCCTGGATTGTTCAAGCTCACTCTCACTTGTGTTTCAGAAAACTTTAGGTCAAAACTAGACTCCTTGCCATCCATAAAAATCATCTGTTTCTGTGAGTAAGAAGGAAAACAGGCATGTAAGTCCAAAACAGAGAGCACAATGCAAACATTTGCCTGCTACAGTCTGCCTTTCCAAGGATACAGTAACAACAACCTTTCCTGGTTCCTTGCAGAACAGGTATCCACCCACCGTGTGCCCTGCTCAGCCAGCCAGCAGCACAGACAAATTGCTTTCCAGGCTGTGTAATGCCAGGCTGAAACAGAGGAAAATGGGAGTGCAGTACATTCAAACCTGACACCAGAGTGAGAAAAGCATCAGACAATACCCAGTTCCAAAATGGTCAGTTGGCACCTATGATTGCCAGTCACAGAGAAACACACGTGGAAGTAGGAAAATAAGCTTTCACTCTGGGAAACGTTTTGAACATCAGAATAAACCAATAGCACAACTGCTTTTTTTTTTTTTTTTTTTTTTTTTTTTTTTTTTTTTTTTTCTCTCCTTTAATTGGATGTCCCTGTAAAGCTCTAATCCACAGGCAGAAGGAAGATAAATAGGAAACAAAGAGAACTTGGGAGATCAAGAGTCACAGCAGCCAGAGAGTCACCTTTAGACGAAGCAACTCTGGCTGGTTTCCTTTACCTGTGGGGAGGAGCTACAGGCTCAGCCCATGGATTGAGTTTCCTGGGTGTTTGTCATCAGAAGGTGGCATATCTGGAGAAACCAAGTACTGGGAATCCTTCTTAATGTCTCTCAATAGAAGGTACAGTTAATCTATTGTGGCATTGATTTTAAAATAATGTGTACTCTATTACAGCCTCAACTAACCCACCTCTAATGGGAAAAGGATCACAGTTTATCCCTTGCTTATAGCTAATAGAACATAATAACTTGAAGTGTTCATAGGCTTATCCTTTGTTACAATGTCAAACCCAGAACCATTTACTACACTGAAATCTAACAAAAGATGTGCAGCCACAAAGAAGCAATTCTCCCTTCTCCAGTGTGCTGGGAAACGTTGTAATTTGGATTTACTAAAGCTGCATCCCCACACACAGGAATAGTTTCAGTTGAGCAGTTTCAGATACTCAGTTCTTTGATGTGGGTATAGAAAATATGTTTATATGTGAGGGAATCTTCTTGTTAATTGAATATTACACTGACCCTGGGTCACCACTGGATTTGGATGGCATTTGGTATGTGCATGCTACCTGCTCTGTACTTGCCTTTCTTTCCTGTTTATACTTTGCTAAAAATAACAACACTAACGTTCACTGACAAATGTTTTCATGTATCTGCATGAAGGAGCCATCTAGATCTCACAGAAAGTAAAAGGAAAGCCTCACAGACTTCACAGCAGCCCTGACCTTTCCCTCACATCTGCTCTCCTCTTCCCACGCATCCATGTGTGCAGAGGCAGGAGATTTACAGAGCAGGAAAACAAACGGAGTCACACCAGTCCTTCATCCTGGGTCACATCCCTGCTTCCATTTCAGGTACCATTTAACCTCAGCCTGAACCTGATTTCCATGGGCCATGGGAACAGCTGTGTAACAGCAGCTGAAACACAAATAGACAAAGATTTTACAAATCAAAGCAAAGGTAAACTATGAACTGCTATTTTAAAAAAATACTTTTCGCAGCAGCTTTTCTTCAAGTAAGTACTATAAAACTACAGCTTTAGAATTACCATTTTTCTATTAATTCTGATGTTGAGTAGATAACTTCTTTAGTGTCCTTTTACTCTAAATAATTTAAAAATAATGAGTCCTGAGGAAAAGCTTCAGCCTTAAGAATATGTCCTTGTAATATGGCTTTATACCTTGTAGAACTGTATCAGTATGTGGTCGCCCCCTGCACAGCCAGAGGATTCTCAGGATTGACACTTCTCTGTGGGACACTGTTGCCATTTCATTTTCTTACTGCTGCAATTAAGTATTTTTCAGACTATTCCTGATGGCCCAGCCAAATGTAATGCACAGGTTTTTTTACCTCTCTGAGTGAAAAACGTCAGTATGATAATTGTAGGATGCTATACATTGAAGACAACCTAAAAATCTAAACATGTCAGATGTGCTCCCTCCTCTTGTCCTTATAAAAATGCTTAAAATTCCCTCACATTCCAGCTCAGTTACATCTAAATGGAACATTACATTCTGTTTGGCAATATGTAAAATAAGATGATAACTCATAATGCAAAATCCAATCTCAACTTAATGTGGTGGTAATAGAAAACTGCTTTTATCCCCTTCATCACATAGACATGCAATGTGCCTTTACAGTGTTACATGTGATGCAATTTTGCAGTTACAGATGAATCCAAATTCAATAGAAAATGTTAATCAGAAAGAAAACTGTTATGTCTGTGCAGTAATAAAGACTGACCCGGGTTCTCATGAGGTTTTTTATAGAACTCCTCCCTGCAGAAGCCATTCAATGGCAGGAGGGTTCTGGTATGAAATTCAGAGCCAATAACGAGCACAGAGAAGTTGAATAATCCCTCTGTAACTGTGTTGGACCTTATGCAGCTTGCAGACTTTTTCCCCTAAAAATTGACTCTCTTACTCATCTTATTCTATTTCAGTAAATCAAGGGATGACTCATAGAAAATCAGAATCCAGGCACAACAAAGATACCATATAACGAGTCATTTAGTTTATACTGGGACTGTTGGCAAACGTATATGTATACATGCTGATTGCTCCCCTGAGCAGTCACTGAAGCTTTTACTGCTGGATAATCTCTTTTTACCTTAATCAATTGCACTGTGACATTAGATTTTAAAATAGGCAGGTTTGCTTATGGTAATAATGCTGTACAGCTGACTCAAGAATAATTATTAAGGCTAAAATTGTAATTAAAGATACAGGCCGATTGCCCAATTTACTTGTGCTTCTTAAGAACTATTTATTACTCATTTAAAGAATGTTTTCAGACAGATTAAATTAAAAACACCATTTCTTTCTGTGCCAGGCACATTCAGAAAAAATAGCAACTGCATTTTAGTTTGGAATGCAGTATTTGAATAAGCTAGGAGAAGCACTAAATAAAAATATAAAAGTTGACAGAGCTCAGCTGTCATCTGGCTGACATCTCCTGTCCACATCATGACCACAAAGCTGAAATTCGTTTGGATTTCTTCTGCTGGTCTTTGTCTGGTCCTGCTCATAAGTAACAGTGGCATTTCTGAGCAATAACCAAAACACTGTGTTACAGAAGAATCTGGAGACACGGTGCAATATATGGCAGAAAGCAAGACTGCTTTTGCTTGTGCTCTTCAGCATATTACATATTAATAAGATAGAATTCATATGAGCTTCACAGCACACAGTAAGTGACAATTTCTCCACGTGGCATTGTCCTCCAGCCTGGCTGGTGAGTTTACATAAATGCTAAAGCCCCTCTCACTGTAGGTCAGGGCCTGCAGTAGAGATCTTTGTGAACGACAGCAGACGGGGTAACCTTCTGTTTTACCTGAATGTTTCATGTTCTTTCTCTCTGTTCTCTCATCGAAGTACAGTCCTAAACCTCTTGCAGCCCAAGAGCTCCAGATTAAAGAGTAAAAGGCTGTAGCCCTTGGATGTTGCAACAAGTGGATCAAACATTCAAAGCCAATCTCTCTGCACCTTGCAGTGCACGAGTTTGTTCTAGTTTGTCTTTTACTTTTCTATTCTGTTCTGCTTAGGAAGTTCTTAAATTGGTCTTACAAATGCACCATCTGAGTACAGTTCAGAATCATGTTCTGTTCTTGTCCTGTTCCCTCGAAAGAACTGATCTATGCTGTGGCATTTTGTTTGGGGATTTGGTTTATCTTAGAAAGAGGTGTTTGTACTTTGAGGTTCTGTACTTACATCAGGAACCACAACGATTTTTGATACCACAGTTTCGGTGTGAACTCCAAGAATTACGAGTCTCTGCTCTCTCCAGGATTACAGGAAGGAGTATTTAGGATCATACCCTTTGTTTTTGAGCTTGTGCCCTGAGCATTGGTGTGATGCCCAGCTTTTAGAATTGCTTTCTTACAGTGCATTTAAGTTATTCCTCTCATCTTATTTTTCTAAGAGAAGGAATAAATCTCTTACATCTGTCACGAAAGCACCCTGTAGTGATTTTTGTCCACCTTATGGACAACTTCACACATTATCAAATACTTCTATATGGGCAGAGACCCCTTCCTTTTGAAAATATTATAAACCCAACTTGAGCCTGAACACAAGTGGAAGGTTTCCCAGAGTCCTTCCTCTTGAGCAGCAGTCAGAGAGCTGCCTCCACCTTACTGACCGTATTATTTCACATATTAACACCTCCAACATCACTGCCCTCTCTCCTCACGGCCTGCCCCATATACACAGACTGTTAGTGGATCAAGGACACATTGAAGAACTACAATTCTAATCAATGTTTGAGTCAAAAATCCAGCGCACTACTGGATTTAGACATCATTTGACACAGTTAATTACAGTCAATGTATAAACAAATAAGAAAAATGCCCAAGTGTGTAACAGAATTTCATGCTTTGGCACAGACAGGCCATGAGCAGAGGGTGAATTTCTAATTAAGAGAGAATTGCTATGGTAACCAGAGGTGGTCACAGATAATTGGGTGTGAAACCCCATGAGGTTTCATGACAGAGGTGTCTGCATATATTATCCAGCACACTTTCTGTTTCTTAAATAGAACTACATTGTCAGGTCAAACAACATGTTTGGTATTTTAGATGTCTTCCTTTTGAGCAACCCAAGTGCAGCTCATAAGGGGTCTCTGTTCCTGAAATGGCAGCAGAGCAGTCCATGTGCAAAGACAAACTGGAGTGAGGATTCTCAGCTCTACCTTCCTCTCAGTGGTGGGTTAAAAAGAGAGATGTTTGACTTGGTGTTTGCCAACCCACTGAATGGGACAGAGAAGGGAGAGGACTGCCTGTGCTGGCAAAGAGTGACAGGGACAAAGGAACACTGCTCCTCACAGTGGGACTGTGCACACTGTCCAGCCCCATGATTGCCTTGATACTGCATTGCCTTAGTTAAAACAGTTGGTATTTTATTATCACAATTCATGGGAGAGCAAAAGGATCATGACAGAAGCCAAATTATTCTGTGCAACCCAGACCTGATCAGAGCTGAGGGGATGCTTAAAACTCACGTTACATCAGCACAGCAACACCTGCATCAGCCACAAATTGTGATTAAACAAATTTACTTAAGTTTACAAAAATTATTTACCAACTTAAGCGCTTTTTATTAGATAGTTTGGAGTGTTATCTTAGCTAATTAGATATTCATTATCTCTATGTAATGAATAATATATTATCTGTGTAATGAACCCTGATGAAGATTAAAGGGAAATCTCATTACTTCAAATTGCTGTTCTGGCACAAGATTTCTAAGATTTGTATTTAAATCCATTCTTGAACATGTGGATATGAAGGAAAGGTCAGCTCTTTGCTTTGCAAATCCCCATTTCTCTGTACTAGCTGCACTGAAAGGGCACAGAGCTACCTCAGTGCATCCAGTATTCCTTTGGTCTGGAGGAACCTTGGGAATTCCCAGGACAAGATGGATTCAGAAATGGGTAGGATAAATAGATCAACTCCTGCAGACTTACACCACTGCTGCAACTCAGAGAAGGTTTGAAACTCACTTCTTTTGAGACCTTCAGGATCTTTTTATTTCCCATGTATTGATGGTGGTTCTCAAGGTGCATTGGTGCATTGCATTTCTCAGTGTCTCTGTAACCAAGGAGTCAATTAACAAGCCTTAACACATTTTCGTGTCCCTGTTATCAGCAAAAACAAGAACATACCTGTTCTGCATCTTTAAATGAGGTAGTAGGTTATCATTAGTCTCTGCATATCTGAAAAGGCTGCTCAGCCCCTCTGAAGGTGCAATCTGTAAACACAGTAGGGCATTTACAGCCGTCAGGAATTATCTGACACAAATATTATCAAAGGTAGTCAAAGCTCTCAGTCCACACTGATAGTGCCAGTCTGACTGTGTTCTGCTGTTTGTGCAGTCCAGGTTTCCCATTAATTACATCTCAGCAGGACTTGTGCATGCAGCAGTGTGGTCAAAGACATTCCAGTCCCTAAGGAAGAGCAGACTATCATCGTGTAGCCTCTGTCACGCAGGGAGGAGAACCCTGCCCGTGCTGATTAAGTACAGCAGTTGACAGCAGCTGTTATTTGTTAATTACTGACATATCCAAAGGGTCCTATGGCTTGACAGACTCGGTAACAGATCCATTACCCACTTTGTTTCATCTCATTATGGAACATATGGTGGCACTTTGATGTAGTACAATTTTAAACCTTTTTTAATGTATTCCTACATTGAATTCCTCACTCACTTTTTCTGTTGTTTCTTGATGGGGCTGAGCACGTGCTTTCTTTTATTTTCCTTTCTTCTAGTATCCAATTACCTTGTGTTTTCCAGTATAGTACAACTGCTCAGAGGTACTGATGTATCTCATCTGCCAATTGACACTTTTTTTTCACCTTTAAAAAATATCAACCAGATGGTTTCCAAAAGATGACAATTATATCTAATGCATTGTTTGAAATTAAAGTACCACTGCAGAAATGCCTCTCATGTTTTTAACTGCTTGAAGCCATACGTATCACTTTGGGTGCACAAAGAACTATGTGTTCCCTCACTGTATTAAGCAAAAGCCCACTGAGAATTTGAGCTGCTTCAAGATAAAGCTGAGTGAGTAGCTAAATCATATGCTACAAAGTATTAGTGTGTATCTAAAGCTCAGATCTGAAAAGCAAATCCTTCAAACTGCTCAGCAGCTCAAATATAAAGGACATTATTTTTTTTATTTAGTCTTACAGTTAAGAAATACACTGGCTTGTGTACATCAATGGAAACAAGATATATTTCCAGTGACAGATGTCTGAGGTGTTATCTGCTTTGATCTGTAGCTAGAATGTTACTTAACTCTATTAAATTATGTTTGATTTTCTACTTTCCTATAAACCTACCTTCCCTCTTTGGAAAGCACCTGAAAACTTTCTTAGGAACAGCATGGGCAGCAGGACCATTGACTGTCCCCTGTCCCAGGCACTGCTGAGGCCACACCTGGAGTCCTGTGTCCAGTTCTGGGCCCCTCATGACAGGAACTGGACAGGGAGGTGCTGGAAAGGAACAGAGCTGGGGTGGAGCAGGAGCAGCTGAGGGAGCTGGGGGAGCTCAGCTTGCAGAAAAGGAGGTTGGGGAGGGACCTTCTCACTCTGGAAAGAGGGTGCAGCCAGGTGGGGGTCACCTCCCCAGTAACAGAAGGAAGGAAACTGCCCCCAAGTTGTCCCAAGGAAGATTTAGATTGGATATTAGGAATAATTGCTTCACCAAAAGGGTTGTCGAGTCCTGGCACAGCTGCCCAGGGAAGGGGCAGACTCACCATCCCTGGAGGGATTTAAAAGTTGTGTACATATGGGGTAATGGGGACCTGGCAGTGCTGGGGGGACAGTTGGATTGGATCATCTTGGAGGTGTTTTCCAACCTGAATGACTCAATGATTCTATATAAAATTGAGAATGTTAATAAACATCATTTCATTTCCAACTAGAAACTGAAACGTAGAAACTGTCAGTGTAATTGGCACATGTTGGAGTGTCTTCCTTCATGGATGAATTAGCACTTGAAAAAATAGGGAATAAAATTAAGAAAAAGCAAAATACTTACAAAAATTAGGCGTTTAAAATTAGTATTAACCTGATTAAATCTTTTCTTGCTATATCCACTTAACCTGTAAATATTTTTCACAAATTGAAGCTATGTAATAGCAATATGAAATCTATTTTATAATAGCAATAATTCCCAAAGAAAGGCATTGTTTTGACAGCTTTGGCAGATGTTAGCTGGAATTATTAAAAACAGGCTTTTGCCATGCAGAGTTCCACAGAATGACAGAATGTTCTGAGTTGGAAGGAACCCACAAGGGTCATGCAGTCTTAAGTGAATGGCCAAAACTGGCATCAAGCCCATGAAAAGTCAATGGTGTAGGACTCACACTGAGTAAAACAAACCCGTGATGTACCTCAGCTGATTCTGAACAACATGCAGCACCAGGAATAAAATTCATCATGAAAATATCCTTAATAGGAAAACAGAGTAGTTAAAATTCGAGCTGAAGCCCCGTGCAAGGGTGAATTTGTCAGACGTGAATTCTAGATAACTGGGAAAGGGCAGATCTTAGTGATCCAGTGGAGACCCCAGAAACACCACAAACTCAACAGAAGCAGGTGTAGAAAGTGAATCTCCAAGCACACAAAGAGCTTCCCGCAGAAAGACCAAGCCCAAGGTGGGTATTTTTAGCAAAGTGCAAGTGCCAAGGCTCACCCAGAGCACAGCGGTTTGCTCAGCACAAAGCTCTGAAGGCAGGACATCTGTGAATGAGGGGCACACGTGACCAATGACAAGCTGCATATGAGTAAGGCTAGAAGGTGACACGAAAAATAAAGACATCAGGAATGACAGTGGATGGGATGAGGTACACGCACTTGCTGAGCATCTTCGAAATACCAGGAAATTAAGAAACGTTGGAAATGGCATGGATATTGTTGAATTGGAAATAAAAAGGAAGTTATCACCATGGTTCTTAGAAATCTCACATAATAAAAGCCTGCTGTCCCAGTGCAGGTCAGAAAGTGGCAAGAATAATTCAGAAAATAGGCATCACACACACACACACACAATCTGCATGATGATTTTCTAGAACAAAATCAAGCACGACTTGCAGTGTATCAAAATGTCAGCTATCTATTTAAAATTTGGGGATACAGTAAGTTCACTGTCAATACTTAAAAACTCATTCAGAAAGACTGAAGTGCAGTAGCAAAAATCTTACTCTAAGCATTATCTTAAAAATATCTTTGCTCTTTCTTCTGGCAGATCATTTGTATAAAGCTTTTTTTCCTTATTTCCTTAAAATTTCTAGGGAAATAAAAAGCAGTAAATGCTTCACAGTTCCTTTCCCGAAAAGAAAAACTTTAAACTCTGTAGGCCCTTGTAGAAATGCCAAGCTGTTCAAGTTTCCAAAGACAACCTGAAGCTTTTCCTGGATGCACAGAAAGATCAGTAGTCCCTTCAGATGATCTTGTTCTCCCTGGGATTTTGGAGGTGGCAGCTAAGCAGCAGGACAAGGCAGTGGCATCCAGCACATCAAGGTTAGAGCATCCACCCTGTGCCCAGGGCTGGGAATCTGCTTTTCCTTCCCCTAAAGATCAGATTTTACACTTCCCCAAGGCTCAGGTGGGCAAGAAACACCCTCTGGGAGCAGAGACTTGTTCTGCAGGGTTCACTCCACCCCTGGTGCAGGGACATGTCCAGTTCACAGAGTCCCCATCAACAGCCTGGGGCTATTTTTGTGCTCTAGGACCTCCAGCAGACAGAAAAAAAACCAAACCAAACCAAACCAAACAAAACCACCACCAACAAAAAAAACCAATCAACCAACCAAAAAAAAAAAAAAAAAAAAAAAAAAACACAACAAAAACAAAAACACCCTTTGCCTGAAACTATTAATTTAAAGTTTATAGTATAATTTTGCTTTATGATCTTAAGGAACTGAGGTATGAAAAGCAAAAATAAGATCCTAAGGACTGCCAAGACTAATTAAAATAAGAGTTGTGTCTTCTAACTCCTGTAATGACACCTAACCTGCTGCAGGTCTCAAAAGATGGAGATAAAGATCACTGTGAATTTTCCTGGAAGTGTCCTTTTTTAACATGAACTGTTCAGCTAATTAGATGGCTCTATAATGGCAGTGGCTAAAGAACTGTAATTGAATTAACCAGCAGGTTGTTCTGTGAGGATGAGAAATCTACCAACTTTATTTTTGTTTAACTTCAGCTTTGTCTGGTGGAAATTGATTAAATGCACATAAATGCTTCCTTTTTAAAACTTCCTTTTTCACATGATATGGAAGCATCCAGTTGTGAAGTGGATATGAAAGTGCCAGTTGTGACACAATGATGAATTGGATATGAATTGCCAACTGTATCATAGTGCAGTAAAAGGAAATAAAACATTCAGATGTGGACTCTGAATCTAAAAAAGCCAAACCCCACAAATGTGGTGGCATTGCCTGGCATTGGTTGTTCTCCTGGTGGAGTGATTTATCTAATGGGATTATAAACTGAAATGTTCAAGAGGGCTTTCAATAAATACTACTTCTCATGTGAAGAAATAAGATTTTAACAAAGTCTGTTATGTATATACATCGTTCTAGAAACACGTTGAAAAAATGAACATAAAGAAGCAATTACAAAACAGCTAAATAGGACAAACAGGATGTATAAACATTCTACTTCAAAGAAAAGATGTTATTTTTTTATTTTCTTCTTGGTAAAGTAGCATATTTTAACCTGGTTACAATAAAATTACCACAGGATATTAAAAAAAAAAAAAAACCAACCAAGAAAGTATTTAGAAAATTTTATATATACATTTGCCTAAAAATTCTATTATGTAAACATTAGCATAGCAAGTGAAAATAATATTACAGTTTATTAACACTTATGTGAATACTGTACATATATATGCTTCATTGATAATATCTTTTTACAGTTTAATAGTAACAACAAAAAAATCCCTCCCCTGTAAATCAAAAAGGAAATTCATCTTCTTCAGTTGCCAATAGGTTTGGTCCCACATCCAAGACACTGAGTTCATCTCAGTGTTAACTACGAAGGAAAGCACAGCTTTTCAGAACTGGATTTTCAACCACATTTTTATAATGTTTAGTGTCTTAAATGATTAATACCCAAAAAACCACTTATCACAGTGTAACTACTGTCATGGCATGGAGATAATTTCTGAAATCTTGTTAAAGGAACTCATTCCCCTACAGGGAAGTGCAATAAATTCTGTTTGGATGGAATAAAAAACAGGTTGGGTTTTTTTAAAGTCCAGTTATTTGCAGCAATTTGTAAATTTGGAAAAGTCATTCCTTTCTAAACATTTCAGTGCTGTGGTCTAGAATTAAATCATGCCATTATGAATGCAAAACTAAGCCATTAATATTGATTAGAAGTATGCTCTCATTAGTTTTGTAGAAGGAATTTATAAATACTCAAAGTTCTCTGTAACTGGATCATAAAAGTGCAGGTAGCGTAGAGTGAGAAATAAATGAAATGTACAGTGTCACACCACTGCAGAACAAGTGGTTTATACTGCACTCAGTATGTGAAACAGAAAGCAGGTTAACTGACATTTTTAGATACACTTTGTATTTCATACAGGTATTTTCCTATAGTGAAGTGTTTCTTTGAATACAGAATGCCATGAAACTACCAAACTTACAAGCAATAACTGAGTTAATATTCCATGTGATGCAGGGGCTGACTGAAATACCCTAACCTTTGGAAAGTAAAAGAGAGCAATCATTTCCTTTCTTGAATTGTTAAATCACTTCTCCAGAAGTGACTCAAGATCCAATTCAGAAGCATTACTGTTGTTTCTGAGAAGAAAAATGTGGTTTTGTGGAACAGGTTTCTTTTCATATATCCTGGAGTTCCAGCTGGAAGAGCCCAGGGCTGGTTCCAAGATCTGCAGGGGTGTATAGCAGCAGGATTTGGTCAAAAAGTTGGGTTTTTTCTTTTAAACAGCTGCTCCACAGGTTTCTCATTGTCATTTCAAGCAGGTAACTGCATTTCTATCCACAGGTATATATTATCTGTTCTCAGAACTGCAAGACATTAGATGAGAAATGTTTGAGGGTGGGGGGTTGAACCTTTGAAGTGGCACAAAACTTGCAGCAGAACTGAGATCCCTGCATTCTTTGAAGGAAAATGACTGACATCAATATCAGAAAGCACCAATTACTGATTCTAGTAACAAAATACCAGGTTCTTAAACATTAATATGTCCTGGCAGAAGCATCATTAGTTCACTGGGGGTTCAGCAAGTCTCATTTATTATTAGCTGGCTGCTCTGAGTCAGTCAACCCCATTGTCAGTGGGTTTGTATTAATTAATTTGACAGCTACCATGTAGATATTATTCTGTACAATAAAACATGACTGTTACAAAAAAACCACCCCACCTTAGCAATAGGTCACTAGTTTGAGCCAGTAATCTTTAATATCATTCTGTTCTTTCTCTAAATGCTTGTATTAATTCAATCAGGATGGTTTATGACTTGCAGTAGATTCTGTAAGGTAGTATAATTTCATTACAAGTATCACATCAACAATATATTCCATTAAAAAGACCGACTTTGAAATTATTATCTTCCTAAGAATATGTGACTTAATGGACATATCAATTTCAGCCTTTATAACTATGTCAATATCCTGCCTCATACAAACCTTGGAGATTTATTATTGTTATTATTATTGAGAACTTTGATTTAATTTGCAAAAGCCAAGTCGACACATTGCATTCTCTATAATGAATGAGAGAATCTCTAAATAAATGAGATTCTGAAAGCCCACAGCCGATCTGTGAATACTGATGGAGACATCTGCAGAAGCTGCCAGAGCTCTGCCTGCTCTGTGTTTCTCAGGGAAGGGTTCATGGGGGAGGTGACTGGACAAAAGCATTGCAGTAGAAATTGTGCCACTTTTTTTACAGTTTGTTCTGAATAGTCACTAAAGGATGCAGAGGAGAAACCCTGGATCTAAAGACACAGCAGGAGTGAAATGCAAACAAGACCACAAACTGCTCTAGGCTGGCTCTTCCAGCCAGGAACAGCTCCAGGGCCCAGCCTGGCCTGAGTCCTCTGTCCTGGGATTATTGGCCACTGGTGCCAGCAGGAAGGGTCAGTAATGAGTTAATTAATCATTCATCAGTAATGAACCCAGCAGCTCACTGTGAGCCGCCCACTGAGCATGGATGGGGGTTCAGAGCTGTGAGTCAGCCAAAGCAAGTTCAGAGCTGCACAAAAATTTTAACTGCATGGAACTGGGTGAACAGGATAAGCTGATAAAATCATTCCAGTGGCAGAACCATTGTGACACTTAGAGGTATTTCAGATGAAAAATGGAACTACTTGGGATTCTTTCTATCAATTGGTCAGCCTTCTTCAAGAGGCTTTGGTGAATGAACAGAAGTGGGATTTGTAACAGATACACAGGATTCTGAGATGGCCTTTCAGAATGTCTCGAGGTGGTACAAATTTGGGCATTCCTGTCAGTAGAGACCTGCTGGTGCTCCTGCAGGTACCTCTGCAGTCTTCACCATAACCAGGGGTGTCAAGTGGGAATGCCACCTTGTGAAGAAAGGCTTTCATAGTATTTCCTGGGATTTTAGAAAAACCACTGAGTTTTTAAATGGATTAATAATGCACCCATTATGGTATCTTTTATCACCAAGTGAACATTGTTTGCAGATTGTAATCTTAGCTGCTGATATACAATTCAGCTAAAGTTAACAAAGAGCAATTTGTACACAGTAAATAAGTTCAGTATTTTTATATGATCTACATACATACTTTAAAAATTACAAGAAGCAAGATAATCAGGAATGAAGTCATTTTAAGAGCCAAATGCAGATACAAAAAATTCCTTTTAAACAACTAAAAAGAAATTCAGTCTGCAGTAAATGAAATTCCTTACCATTTGCAGCTTGCTGAATAGGAAGTACTTGAATCTGTGAATTATTTCTTGAAAATGAATACAGCTTCATGTAACAGATACATCACAAAGGTTTCCACAGTGTTTTCTTTCAAATTTACTTGCAATTCAGTGTTAGTACATGTGCCCTATTTCTACTAACCAAGTCTCCACTTTCTGAAAAACGAGTTAAAATTGTTTCAAAGTATCATTATAGCTACTTTTCATTCCAACAAAGACAAATTAAACCATCAGCAGTGCATCAGGCTGAAGAGTTTGGAGAAGGTACTTAGCTGCCAATCTACTCACGTTCCTTTCTTCTTCACTAAGTGTCTCACTGTCACTAACACAAAATACCAACAGTAATTAATCTGTTAATGAACACACAGCAGCGAGCTCCCAGGCTGGCCTTTGGGCTTTTTTTTCTTTGCCTGTGTGGTAACTGAGATATTTTACTGACTGGAAAATATAATTTCTGTGGTATGATTTTACTTGGTGGTATTTCACCTACTGAAGTTTCTGACCTGGAGAGTGAATTTCACTCCTCTCTGCCATATTTTGCTGCTGAGTGCAATCTAAAACCTCCTTATTTCCCTGGTGGGGATCCAGCCCGTGGGGCTCATGCTCAGGCAGAGCTGAGGCCACTCCCTGGGGGTAACAAAGCCCTTCCCAGCTGAGAGGTGCCACTGAAAATCCCTGACCACTGACCTGCCTGAGTAACACTCACTGCTCAACACAAGCTCCAGCTTGCTGGAACTTCACTAAAGCACCGAGGTACAAAGTCTGTTGTTCATCATCAGCTTGTTTTTTCCTGGAGAAGAATGGAAGATGTGAAAATTCAATATAATTAAGATACATCAGTTTAAGTAATGTTATCCAAAAAAACTTCTGAGAGGAAAGATGTTCTTACATAAAGCAAAACCAGAACACGGTTGATAAAAAATTCGAACATACACTGCTTAAACTTAATGAAGAGAAGAAGATAGCAAAAACATAATTAACTGCCTATGGCAGTGCAGCTAATGGATACTGAACTGGATTCCAGTTAATCCATGTCAGGACTTCCATCACTTGTAACAATTCCTGTCGATTTTTTAGTTGCTCTTACAGTAGTAGCATTACAAATTAATTTTCAGTAAGAGGTGATGGGTAACAGGCACTTTCATTACAGGCAACTTTTAAGATTCACCATGTGAAGGGTTTTACAGAATCAGATTAAGAATTCCACCCTGCCCTGTTAATGATGGACTGTTCTGTAACATAAGCAACAAATTAATAACAAAATATAATCCGAGACTTAAATGCACTGGTTTGTACCACACTAATTTTGTATATCCTTGTGGTGGTTTGTAAAAATGAATAATATTGCACCTGCCTTACAGAAGACTGAAATTTCACTAAAAAATTATTACATTCTCTGATTTTAAAGAATTACTTCCCACAAATGAATGCTGTTGAGAATATCTAACTAGAAATGTACAAAAGCTATTTTTCCACCTGTAATGTTTTTCTCGTCATCTACATTGTCAATTTTTTAAAAACCTTTGTGTGTCAGAGGTTTACAATAAAAAAAAACCAAAACAACGCAGTCTATTTACAAAAGGTAATAAATTAGTGAGGTGCTTTTCAGCACATCCTTCTGACATATTAAGTAGTGATAATCATAAAGGTTCTTCTAAGGAAAAAAAACCCATCTTGACGTGAAGCCCATGTCTCTCTGGAACAGAAAACTGTACATGGCAAAAGGGACAACATAATACAAACAAGGAATTCATTGTGACAGAAGGACTTGAGAGGAACAAAGGAGAATTTGTGCAGTGCAGCTTTCCAAAACAAAGGAACTGCCGATCCCTTTGCTGAGCTCTGGTGAAGAGCCCTCGTATTCTTCTGAGAAAGTGATTACTGCCTTCCAAAGTCGTTCATCAGGATATGACCCTCGGTAATGAATGTCTCCTTTCAGGATGTAAGTTGATGCAGCTGTAGTCTCTTCAGGAGCTTCAATTACAAATATAGGCAAGGAAGGAATGAGAGAACAACCTAAAGCCCGTGGTGCCCACGGTGAGGGGTCAGGAGAAGGGTCAGAGGTCCCCGCTCTGAGGCTCCAGGCTCCGGGGCTCCCTTGGGTGGCCGCGGGACAGTTTGGGGAAGCGAGTGGTCACTTTGGAGCGACTGCTTTTGCTCACTGCTTCTCCAGAGGCTGGGATATCACTAGAGACACAAAGAATAAACACAGAACAGCTCAGTTTATGTTATATGGAAATTGTTGTGTAGTTCTTTCCCACATGAAGGAAGCAGATGTTATGAGAGCCTGGCACATGACTGCGGAGTACAGCACACATCTTCAACACCACGGAACTGCATTCCTTCTACTGGCGTCTCAGTGTGAGATACAAAATGGGCTCTTTCAGAAATGACAACCAGGAGAACTTTCAATACTTTATGGAAGATTGCAAGTTACAGGATAAAAGCAGGTCTCTATGAGTTGCAGTTCAGAAATGGTTGGAAAAGCATTTTGAAGTGATAAAAGTACAAGCAAAATAGACAAGAGCTTGGATGATGCTCAATTAACAATCCTCTAATCATGGATGGATGTATCATTACATGATGAAGTACACTGGTAATACATCCCTGAATTCTTCAGTCTCTCCTAACCCACGACAGACTGCAGTCTTACATGAATGAGCCCTTTGCAAAAGACCCTGAGAAGAAGTACATTAAGTTCCAAAACAAGCAGTAACAGAAAATTCCAGCTTACCTAGGTGACATTCAGGCTATAGACTCCTCGGAAAACTACAGTATAAAGGGATAGCATTGTACTTTTGCCATTCTTTTACAGCAATCCACATGGTTTTTAATTAAACTGCTTACACACAGATCAATAAATAAAACTAAGTTTTGCATTTAGGAACTCAACTAAGCAGTAAAATTACACAGCATACAAAGCCAAGCTTGTTTCCATAAGTGAAAAATCCCCACCTTGTAATACCTATCTTCAGAATGTGATAACAAGTCCATAAAGGAGAAACTGCTCATCTGCACTTCTGGCCATATTAAACAAACACCTCGAGAGGTTTTAAAACAATCCCCAAAGTTCTGTGTGCAGTTTCTTTTCCTGCAGAGTGACCTTCCTCACACACAGGTCAGTCACTCCTGATTTGGAGCATCCACAGGGGAGAGATGGGAGTGAAGGAAAAGCCTTTGACAAGTCTTGGGATTGACTGGAAAATTCCCTTGCAGGCAGCAGAGCACTTCTGCAAGAAAGGGCAGCTGTCCTGTCTGCCCACTGCCTTCAGAAGCACAGAGCACACACAGCCAGCCCCACAAAGGGAAGGGAAAAAACCAGGATGGAAAAGGTAGGTTCAATTCAGATGCTAAGCAACAGAAAATAAAGTTTTGTGGGTTTGTTTTTTTTTTAAAGGCAGAGTATTTAATTGGTCTAAATTTCTAAGCAGAAAACTCTGAAATAGCTGTAGTTAAAATAAAGGATTTTCCTAAGTCAAGATTCACCACATTCTTATTGTAGTATTTAGTCTTCCAAGGTAACTGAGAAGTCCTTTGTGTGAAAAAATGCATAAAAACCTGTGGCAAACACCTTCCTCTTCTTCAACAACCAGATTAATAAGTCAGATCTTTAATTCCTTAATTTCCTTGCCACTAAAATAAAAAGTCTAAAAATTAATTTAGCCTATGTTACTAATTCTTGGTAGCCAAGGATAATTTGAATATATATTTGACTTCCAACTGTGGCCCTATGATTTCTTATTCTGAAACTCAGCAATGCTAAGTTGCTGTAGAGAATTCTGATCATGTGAATTCAATTTCAGCTGTGCTCATTACCATGGATTTCTTTTAGTAACATGAATATTATTACTCATAATTTTTATCCTATTTATAAAATTGAGCAATGCAGTGTTGATACTGTAATGCTTGTAAAAGACAGCATGTGACATTAGCTTCAGAGGGCTGGGATTTTGTTTTAAGATACGTATTTTTCAGAACATGTAAACATTCAATAATCTAAATATCAAACATACAATGGAATAAAATTAAATGTTCACCCCGTTGGGCTTTGCTCGATCTAGAATGGGTTAGTCAGTGCTGACAGAGCTGTGGCTGCTGAGGCACACAGGAATCCTTGGCAGGTACAAGGTGGTTTACCTCGCAGCACCAGTGAGTGCAATTACTGTAATTTGGTGATTGCTTTCCAGAAAACACATTTTAATGCACAAGCTCCTCCTGCTGGCACGTCCCCAAAACGACATCAGTGCCAGCCCAAGGGAGCAGAGCTACTCCGGGGGAAAAGGGCAAAAGGGGCAGGAGGAGTTCCCCTAAAATGAATTGAGATGAACTAATGTCACTCTGCCCTATCGGGCAGGGCTGAGGTAATCAGGTCATTTAGGGTAATTACATGAACACCAGCGTCTGTGAGCAAAGGACAGAAATTGCAAGTAATTCTGCTAATTTAAATGATGCTACTCCACAACATGATATAGCTAATAACTAAATTAGAGATTAATTTATCTTAAATGTCTTAGCTAATTTTTATAATGACAATCTAAGAGACATCGTTATCTAATGTAGGTTTACAGAAATCAATGTATATCTGAGGAATTACAGCTCCATGCATCCAGCATGAAAAGAAAACCTGAGCTGAAATTGAATTGATCAACTTCCATGGAAACAGATGTTCTATGGGGGAAAAGTTTCAAGTATTAAAAAAGAGTCATAAATTTAAGAGTCTTTCTGCCTCCTTTTCATCCTCCCTTTTTCCAAACCTGATGGGAGAACCACCCATCTCCCTCACCTGCCTCAGCTCTGCCTTTTTTTCCAAAATGACCCACCCCCAAAACACATGGTCATCAAGAGGGAGAAGATTCATCCCCCATCTCTCCTGTCTCCTGATACTAGATTTAGTAATTTAGTTCTGGTCTAGAGGTCGAATGATACCCATACAGTCCCTGGCACTGAACAAGACACTTTCTAAATGTACTGACAGTTCAACTTGTCAAATATTCCATGAACTCTTGGGCAGAGGCATGAAGACCTTAAAACGATTCTATTTCTGGCAAATGCACATGAAGATGGTACTAAGACAAATCTTTAGGTCACCCAGTGTTTGGGGTGGAGAAAGAAGAGTAAGTCATTATCTACAAGGTTTGCAAATCCTTTCATTTGTCCCAGTAAAAACAGTCCCTGGGTTGGCTGGGGGGATTGAGTTAAGTCCACCTCTAGTTGATTGTTTTACTCAGATGAAAATACCAATTTCAAATCCCTAAATCTCGACCAGGGAGTAGCTGTGCTGCAGTAACTCTCCCAGCCCTGAGGTAAGTTTGCCATTTGTATGAGCCTACACCTGTCCCAGCTTCACCTGTTTGGCTTTAATAAAACATTCTGGTTTTCATCCTGTTCCCTCTGAGCCACAGGAGCCTCAGCACGGGCCGATTTTCCAGGCAGAGCTTTGCCAGACACTGCCCTGATCAGCAGTGGAATGTCCACATGGTAAAGGCCCCACCTGGAAAACTTCCAGGTGGACATTTACCAGGAATTTCCACCTGGGAAAGTTCTTTTCTGCATTCTCACCTTGGCCCTTTCTGAAGAAAAAAAGCAAACTGCTGAGGCAATCAATTCCTCCTTCCCACCGGGTCATTGTTTAGCTTTTAAGCATTCCTGATTGATCTGCCCAGCATTTGTTTGCCAAACGATTCAGTTTCATTGATTTTGTCTTGGTGTCAAGTTCTGCCTGAGGTGCATCTATAGAAAATAGCTTAAAATAACCGGTCCTTTTCATCAGCTGCTGGTTTATTCATACCTTTGATTTATTGCTCTCCCTGTATCCAAATGTAAACTGTATTTGGTGGGGTTTTCTTTACATACTCAGTACATGGAACTGCAGTATTCTCTTGGCTGATGTGAGCATTTACACGAAGAAATTTATTTCCCATCTCATTGCCTATTCTTCAGGATAAAATAAGAGAGAGAAGTTTCTGATAAAAATAGTATAACGTATCTGCAATTGGAAATCCTTTTGTATCAGCCAGAGATCAGAAGTGATAAGCACACCTTGGGAGTGTATCTATCTATAGATCTACCTCACACGTAACTGCCTCTCTGGAGACATTCATCATTCTAGTTTTACTGGAGGTACATTAAACACACCTCATGAAAAAAAGGCATTCACTGCCAGATAAATCTGGTGACTTTTTACCAGCTTCTTGTGTTATTAATTCTTTGTTAGTCATTATAATAATCTGGTTATATAATAATCTGGTTATAATCTCAGCCCTTCATGTGGTGCTCAGGAGGCAGCTCCTCAAAAAGGCCCTGTGAAGCAAAGCCCAGACCATATCAGGAGATCCTTATTACAAGCTGAGAACTGAATCTGACTTCACAATGTGATGTATCTCAGCACCTTCTGCCAATTAAAAGCAGGGAAGACACTTGTTTAGTGGCATTATTAACTAAGATTCTGAATTCACCAAGTCATTCCACATCCTGTGCTAACTCCTGCTTTGCAGTCAACTGGCTAAAATCCTCGTTTCCACTTGAAGCATAAAAATAATTGGAGACACATTTCGTGCCACTGCTCCCAAGTTTGTAGAAATTGAATATAATTATTAATAAGAAACTGTGATCTCCATTTATTAATACAAATGTCTGATTTGGATGTTTAAAGAGTCAGTTATTAACAGAAGAGATAGGAAGAGAATCCCTCTACACTTCGACACTGAAAATCCTGGGGACACCATTAGAGCAAAGTTGTCAGGTTACAAACTGAATAATCATTTCACATCAAGATTAGATCTGCAATGAAATTTCAAGAAATGAAAAGCATTAATTCTAATACTCTGTCCAACCATTTGGATAATGTACAGCTCCTACTTCCACACTCATGACGTACTTGATCTCTTCTTGCAGTGAAACAGTGACACATAATTGTGTTTCCATTTGTTACAATTCAAATTACCCTGACTTGAACATTCACATGCTACAATTCAGTTCCCATAAAAGCATGAAGACTTTCTTCAGCAACATCTGCATTGTTATTAGAATTTTTCTGTAAACCATGACACGGTATGTAACTCTGATAACATTTTCCCCCACGAACTTCATTTTGAAGTTGGAATAACATGATGATTATTGTATCTGAAAGTTCTATAACTGAATAATATCTGCATATTATACACCCTTTTACTCAGGAAATGCTCAGAACCCTGCAAGGTGACCTTTCACCAGTTTCCACCTAAGCAATTCTACTTCATCCTCTCATTCCTTGGCATTCCCTGGCACAGTGACCTCTGCATTTGGGAATGGTTCCTCTCCACGTGTTGTGATGCCCCAGACAGAAGAACAGAATGGATACTGTGCTCTGCCCAGCCGACCAGGAAGACAGAAACCACTACACACAGATTTACCTTTATTTACAACTTAGATTCTTGGGGCTTGTATTTCTGCGCTCAGCTGAAAAGCAGAAGTTTGGCTGTTCCCTCCATTTCCACCTGGAAATCACCAACACTCAGCTCCACTCCCTCTGCTCCCGGCAGGAGTGACTCTGTGTGAGCAGCACCACCCACCACACTCAGCAAAGGGGGATTTCAGGAACAAGTGGCTCAGAAGCAGAACATGATCCAAGGCTGTTTGTGTAATAACAAAAGGATTTGCTTTCAGAAGGATGGTGTTCAGTGAATTCTTGGATTTGGGGTTTCCTGCAGTAAGTAATTATCTTGAAGGAGAACACAGACAGCTAGAATGCATTTTTGTTGAAAACACTGAGGTAACTGAAGACAGAAGACGTGCATTAGGATTCACAATGTGTCACAGACATGAGAATAAACTGAAACTTTTGTTTGGCAAGGAGCAATTTCCACGTGCTGAGGCAGCAGTGCATTGCAGTGACCAGCCAGGCACTTCCTCCTCCATATTCACAAACTGTTTGCACACAACAATTTTGAGATGAAGGCAGACAATTTTAATTACCAAATTAGCTTTTAAACAGCACATAATTAATACAGTTGGCACTGGGCATTACAACGAAGTTTACAGCAAATACCTTCTCAGACACATGAAGCCAGTAAAAGGAGTTAAGTATTAACACCCCTAAGCCCTCCACCTCTAGTTTACACAGAACACAAAATGCAAATAATTAATCATGTTCCATGCCAAGCACTGGGAAAAAGAAAAAAAAAAATATCAACTCCTCCAATTTGCTTAATTTTGCCACTATCATAGAGAGGAAAAATCTGAAAGCTTAAAATCTGAAAGCTTAAAAGCTTTCTTCCTGTGTGTTCATGCCCATCATTTACCTGACCCTGAGCTCCCTAATGCACTGAGGGCTCTGTGCCCTCCACACTCCCGGACTCCTGGCTCAGCCAGGCAGGAAAATCTGCCCCAAAGCACTGGCACGGGCAGCTTCAGTGAGTTTGAGGGGTCTCCAAGGGAATAATGCAACTTACAGCTCCTTGGGTTTGGGTTTGGCCCGTCATAAAAACCTGCACAAACAATTACCATCATTCTTTTAAGGACAAGCTCCTTCTTTTAAAATCACCACAGAAGCAAATGGAACCACAGAGAAAAGTTGTGATCAAAACATGTTTTGATCTACAAGGAAGTGCTTCAGTTTTAATTGCTCCATCAAGTTAAGAGGGATCAGCTGCTTCTCTGAAGCATCTTCATTTCTCATGAAGATTACACATGATATGAACATGTACAAAAGGCAGGAGAGAGCTGATGTGACCATCCTCAGGGACAGATCCAGATCTGAAGCAATGTCATGTTAAAAATAACAGCTATGAATAGAAAAACATGAACAAACTTAAAAACTGCTCCAGAAATCATAATCATACCTTTCTGGGAAATATGATGGCAACAATAACATGAAGAACACTGCTCTACAGCAATCACTCTTTCTGGGTTTTATTTTTTAAATACTAAGGGCATGTTATTGCATTTCAGCCATAAGCTTGATACTAATAGTGATCCATGACCTAAAAACCTCAAAAATATAGTCCATAATCTCAACCCCTGGGAGCTTTTAAATTATTCTTCATTTCAGCCCATTATTTAGTTTTCCTAAGACAAAAAAAAGAAATTCCCACTGAGGTGGATAAGAAGAACTGAAGAAAACAGTTCATCTGCACCTGGCAACATAATCACAGGGAGAGGGCTGAGACTTGGCATAGCAGAATTAGAATTAGATAGAATTAGATCTGTACTCTCTAAATAAACAAAAGTAATCAAGACAGGGAAATAGGTAAATAAATGAGTACCACCAACAGAATAGCGAGGGAAATGCTGACTTTGTTCTTGGTAATGAAGACAGGGACTGATGTTTAATTTAATCCAAGGTGGGAAAGGAAGCTCATGGAAGAATGACAGTGCCTAGTAAAGGACTACAGGAGCCAGTTTGGGGTGGATTAGACAGAAACTGAACAGGCATCAGGCTGGCCAGCAAAAGACAACCACAGTAACCAGCAACAAAATCACCTTTCTGTTTAATCGCATTTTAATTACTTTCTCTGTCAATTGAAAATGTGATAAATGCAGCTCATCCTTTTTTTTTTTTTTTTTTTCCCATTATGACTCCAAATTAGGTTAACAGGCAGCAAAATTTGCTGCTGACTCCAGTGGGAGTTCAATGTGCAGTGCATTGCTGCCCAGGAGCTCCTGGAATTTGGGGTCAGCTCTCCAGGTATCAGCAGATTCAGCGCCTTTCAAAAGTCTATCATCTCGGTCCCTCTGTACCTCAGCACGTGTCACAGGATGGGTATCTGTGCCATCCCTGCTGCTGCACACACCCAGCACTGCCTGAGGAACCTGCCACTGCTCTTTCTGCACAGACCTCAAGAGTTCAGGTCATTTGGCATTTCTGAACTGACACTTGGCCTCATTTGTATCTCCAGAGATTATGTGGAGACCTCTGAAGCAATCTAAAGTAAAAACCACCCAGGCAAAATCACTCTCTTTACTCACTGGTGGATGATGTGAAGGGGTATGGCAGGGAAGAAAGCCTGCACACTATGAAATTTTTGTTATTAATAGACAAGTACCTATAATTACATCAAGTTATTCTGGGATACTTCAGCTAACTGCTCATGGATTCTGCTCCCACCACACAAGTACCAAACATTAAAAATACAGCACAAAAATAGGATCCATAATACAAGAGAATTGAATGGATTATGTTTACAGCTGGCAGATAAGCAAAACCAAGGAACAAAGCTTCTGTAGGATGTTTTGGATTTCAGTGACGGCCTGTAGCTAATTCCTGCTGTTTTCACAGGAAGAACTGATGGCTGCTGCAGTATTTTTCAATACAAGTTCAAATGAGGAAAAGAAATAACCCACCTCCTTTTGAAAAACTGTGCAGTTGGGCATAAACAAGCTTGTTATGGTCTGGACTAAAGCCAGGTACATGCACACGTACAAAGATACCTCCCTCATGAAGATTATTTGCTTTATGTATTTGAATGGATGCATCCATTTATCCATTACTGTCAGTGTTGCACAGAAAGGAGTATGAATAAGCACTGGAAGATTGCAATATAAGATGTATAAACAGATTGTTCTAAACCACAGTTTCATGAGTATTCCTTACTGCTTCATATGCTAAGAGAAAGGAATAAAGTTTATTTTCCATCCTCAGCATAGTCTTATTCATTCCTCAGAATCTCTTCCACTGTGCAAAAGTAATTAAACTCAATCTTTGGTTTTATTCCCAGTGAAATAAGCATTACAGAATAGGTTTTCTTGCAGTACTTCAAATATAACAGTTACATGAAGAGGAAAACTAGTCATGTTGTTTCATTAGCAAATTATTTTCTTAAAAATCATTCTGCTAATTCTGCCATTCAAGCAATTATGTAAAATTTACATATGGGAATACATTTGCACACACTCATTCTGATTTAAACAGTGTATTTTCGATAATTATTCCCCTTTTTTTCCCCTGCATAATAGATTTCTCAAGGGCAATTGCTCTGAGATATTGACAATTCAGGGGATCTGGAGCAAACACCACAAACTCACATCTGAGAGCTCAGCTTGCAGTATCCCCGACAACACCTTACAGAAATCCACCTCACCAGAGCAGTTTGCAGATGCCATCCTGTGCCAAAAGCATTTGTCCCAGAGACCACCCAAAGGCCCTTGGCTGAGTGCAGGCTGCCAACACCAGCAGTGCCCCTGGGATGGCCCCAGCAGGAATGGAAGCAGGAAGGGCCTTACAGGAGCCATTGGTTGGTTTTTCTGCACCTTGGAAACGGCCTGTCCCATTTCACAGTGTCAGAAAGGCACTTTGGGGACACAGCAGTGGGTGTTTGGGAGCCGGAGAAGGAGACAGACCTGGTAGGTGATGGGACTCACACCCTGCTTCCCAAAGAACAAACCTCAATCCTGCTGTGGCTGGAGCTGCTGCCTTTGTACATCCAATGCTCCTGTGCTGGTCTGGGAGTTCTTCTGTTCTCCTACAAGCCAGAAACTTGTAGAAGAAAAGTGATTTTTCAATGCTCTGTGTTGTTGGTAAGTATCTCTATCAAACTTCCCCTGTTAACAGAATTCAAGCTGAAAACCTCAAATTAAAGTCTTTCTCTTGAGCATACACTGAATTTCAGTAACAGGTTTGTGCCAGGAGTCATCTGTTCTAAACAGTGTCTATCAGTTTCATCACTCTGTGTAAGATTTTATCAAGTAGAGAATTAAACTCACGAATCTCCAGACCGGGTTTTGTAGAGGTCACATCCCCCAGGCCACAAAATATATAAGTAATATATTTTGCCATGCAGACTGGTTCAAGTGAGTAAGAAGCCACTAAATTCCTTTCAACACATCAGAGAAAATGAGGACTAGAAATAAGCTCACTCTTTGTGAGAATAGTATGGCTTCAAAAACATCTTTAAGTGCCACAGTTGCATGCTGTGCAACTTCTAAGTATATTATAAATAGAAGGTAAATGATAAATATGGTATTATTTTGTTTGGTTTCTTTCAGTTCCATTAATCAGTTTCTATTCATTCTGCGAACATATATTTAAAGAAATAACTCCCTCTTCAGCTGTATATTTCAAATTCTAATTTCAAGAAGCATCACTGGAAGATCTGTGGGCTAGGAGAAGTTATCAATAAGGGAAGTTCACCACCCCATCTGCTCCATCAGCAGCCCACCTCCCTGCACCCTGCTTACAGCTGCATGGAGAGTGGAAGGTGGGGAATTTTCCTTCCAGCACAGAGCTCAGCCGGGGATCCAGGCTCCTCCTCACAGGGAGCTCCTTGTCCCCAGCAGCAGCAGAGGCACTGGGGGCTCTGGATCCATCTGCACACAGATTGCTGGGACTGACCAGATGGCTTCTTACAAAACAACATGTTCACATCGACAGCGTTCCAAACACTTTCTGCCGGGGACTTGTTTTCTGTCAGGGACCTGCAGATGGTTCCCTTTCCCTACCTGTAATTCTCCAAAACACAGCTCCTGAACTGGCTCTTATGCAATCTTCATCTGCTGAGATTTGACTGTGAATATCTAAAGCTGGCAGTTTTCTTCAAATAAGCTCCAGAAAGAGAAACTTAAGGAGCAATTTTAGATCAGCTAGTTTAAGTGCAGCTGTAGAATAAATACTACAAACTGTTTTGCAGGATTTAGTAGGCCAAAAAAAAGTTAGCTTTAAAAATTACAAATTCATTACAAGGAACTGATGTAGATTTGAGTAAGGCCAGGAAATTGGGTCAAGAAGGGAAAATTTTGTGACAAGAACATTTCACAGCTCCATCAGAGGTGTCTGTGAGGTGTGCACGTGACACAGAGAGGCCCCTGAACAACAATGCAGTAAATGGCTCCTGCCATCCACATGTCCCATTATGCACCTTGATAGAGGCAATAAATAAATGTACTCTCACCTGCTCAGCAGTGTGAAAAATTATACTGAGAAGAAAATTATCTTCACACCAAATTAAAACAGTCATTTTGATTTTTTTTTTTTTTTTTTTTTTTTTTTTTTTTTTTTTTTTTTTTTTGCCAGTCTGGTACTCTTTGATGACCTGGATCCTACATGAAAATATAGATTAGGATGCAATATAATTCTATATGTTTGTGAGCTTTTTATATTCAAAATTACATTAAAATGTATTAAAATTCTATTTAAAATATATTAAAATTATATTAAAATATATTAAAAATATTAAAAATTCTGTGCTCATTTTAAAATATTGCATTAATTTTGGGAGCTTTGATTGAAAAGAGACAAAAAGACACAGTTCCAAGTATGAGAGCTCCCACATGCTGGAGGTAGACACTGTCATACAGCAAACAGCAAGAACACAGAGGCATCTGCACTTGCTTCCACTCTGCACTTTAGCACATTCTCAGCTATTGCCTGACTGAGCTGCAAACTCCTCTGTGCTCTCCTCCTCTGAAAAAGTCAATTCCAGCAGAATAATGGAGCAAATTGTTACAGACAGAGAGGGCAACTAGGAAATAAACTGTCCAGACATGTCCAAGTCCCATTTACTACAAAAAGTAGGATAACACATAGAAAATAAAACTCTTTTTCATTAAATTGCTTGTACCATTGAATCAATTTTTTTTAAAAAAAATCTACTCAGACAATCATGCCCAAAACTGGTTTGCATAGTAAAAAGAAATAACCAGACAATTGCAAAGACGGTAGAAAGAAGTAACTAGAAAATTTACATTTACATTTACAAATTTACATTTGCCCCATAAAGGCACATTGCATAATTTCATCAATCTGCTAGCAGCATCCTGATACCAATGAACAAATGAACAGTGACAGCGGAGTTTCAGAACTGCACAAAGAAACAGGTTCCTACTGAGGAAATCCAGATTGTAGAGTTCCAGGTGGAGTACATGTACTGCTGAATGGAGAGGATCAACATAGAAACTACCTCAGAATTTACATGAGCAAACATTGATTTTAAAGTATACAGACAATGAAGTTGAAGATGGAACATGCTTGCTTGTGCATTTTCCAAGTTTCCAGGACTTAAAAAATCATCCTGAATTATGCTGAAAGCACCTCAGAAGAATATATTCAGGTATGAAATGGAGACAGTGGAAGCTCACAGAGCTGAGGATTAAAGGATGAGGGGCAGGTTTGTCCCAGCACACAGAGGACACTGAGTGCCCACTGGCTGCTCAGACAGCCAAGGCAGAGGGATCTCCTCTGGCCAGGATTTTACACTGCTCTGTCCAGGGAGAAACACTGAATGCTGAATGCTCACTGCACCAGACCTTCTCACACCAACATCTGCAGGGAGCTGAATCTTTATACACAGTAAGAATAGTCTAAAATTCCACGTTTATTGTTTCAAGGCTTGTTTTCAGAAGACAAACTACCTTCCATGTAGTGTTTAAATAAAAGTTCTGTGCCTGCAGTGAACACCTTTGGTTGCTAGTTCAGCTATCAGGGCCATTTCAAAAAATGGAAGAAAATCCCAATACCCTTCTAATGAAATGGCTTCTTCTATGTGAGCATAAAATGCAGTAAAGGAAAATAAATCCTATGTAAGTGCTCTCTTTTTTTTACATTCTTTTCCACCATTTTCCCTTTTTCACCTCATTTTAACCTACCTTCTCTTCAATCCATCCAAACTCTCATTCAGTCCCTTGCTCCTATTCCATTTTACAGCACTCCTCTACTCTTATTCTGCTCATTTATTCTTGCATTCCCTACCTTCTCCAGTTTTCTTTCTACAATAATTCACACTGACAGCCACAGCACTGCTACCCACCAAAACCCAGCTTTTGTTTGCTCCTGTTCCTGCCCCATTCTTCTCTCAACAAACTCCTAAGTTGACTCTACATTGGCCAGTTGTGCACAAATCATCATTCCTGCAGCTCCCCATGTGAACCAATTCCCTCCTGCATTAACAACATCAAGTTTTCTCTTCCAAATCAACTCACCTCTTCATGTTTCAGTCTGCCCTCGTTTCACATTTATTACAATACAGCCTCAAGTCCCTGTTGACTCACTCTGGTTCTCAGCCACCCAGACCTCAATCACAGAGTAACACTGGGCTGCCCAAGGACAGTGAGCAAATCCTGCTGAGTATCTGACAAATCTTTATTCTACTGCTCTACCTTCCCAAATACATTTTGTGAAAAATTCCAGTATTTTCAGTACACTCCTCCAGGCTGAAAATTCCCTTGGAAGTTCTTACTGAAAAAGCCACTCCAGTTAAAAGAATGACTCTGGTGAACAACTGCAGACTGTTGCAATCTGGACTTTTCTGGTTTTATGCACTGCTGTTAAATTAATTTAAATTAACACCTTCACACTTTGCTGTGCACTTCAACATGTTAGGATAATGACATCTTCTTGGGTTAAATTCTGTTCCTGTATGTCATTAATTCAATATATTAAGCAGCACTGATAATCAGAAGGGAATAAAGTGAGACTGTTGGTAGAAACCACACTGCTTCCAAGAGAAGTGCAGCAATTCTGTGTCTGAATGTCAGGTACAGCTGTCAGATGGTTCATCTGAAAAGAACATCTTTATTCTTTTACTCACTTGGGACAGCCACACCACACTACAAAGAAAAGGTCTCAAGATGGCTGTCAACAGAGCTGAAAGTAAAAAAAAAAATAGTAAACTGATTGTTCCATACCTTATTCCACATTAAAGTGCTTTCATGCTATCAAGAATGAGGACAGGACTTTGAAGTCCTTAACTATATTAGCATTTCCAGCATTCCACTTCTCATAGCCTGGATGCAAAAATTTGTTCCACATCCAAAAATGGCATAAGGAGCTTTAAAAAATATTGGCTCCATTGTTTATGAGTTAGGGATGGACAAAACAGAAGGAGGGTTTTTCTGTGTGGTTAAAATTAGAAAGGGTTTCTGATTTAGCTGACCAAATCCACCCTGGCACCTCCCTGGCAGACAGGAGTGTGCAGTAAATGTGCTGACAGGGATGGTGTGCCCCACGTCCAAACTGAAACTTTCTTTCCTGCCTCTAGAGCCCATTTTTTTGCTACCAATTTCAGAAACACCTGCTCAGTACAGAAATGCCTGAATGATAAAGAATTCACTTTTTAACAGGGGAGTGCATGTGACTTGTAACCAAGGAAACAGGATCACTGCTGTAATGGCACAAAACTTTAACTGGCTCTGGGCTCTTTTATCAGAAAAATCTTAACCTCTTCTTGCCCTGCCACAAGTTCAGTGTGTTAGAGACACAAACCCCAGAGTTTAGAAAGCCTGTCTTTTGCTAAGGACTTGCTGAGTTTGTTGGCAAGCAGAAAGGAGCAAGGAAGAAGGATGTGCTGCTGAGAGTCACAACTCGTCCCTCTGAATCTTCCATTGCAAAGCCTCTTGTTGACTTGGAGAAAAAGGATAGAAAATGGTGATAGAATTCATAGGGCCCAACAACAACAACAACAGAACAAACAAAACCACACACACACACACAAAAAAAACCCCACCAAAAAACCCCATTCAAAAACATCCTGATCCAGCCAGTTCCTTGCAAAAGACAGATAGGAATTGAACATCACAAAATGCACAGCACAGTGAAAGGCTCCTTTTGTACAGCACTAAAGTTTGCTCTTACATTGACCACGGCTGTTTTCAACATAATCTCCATTTGTTTCAGGGCTTGACAAATCGTGTGATTATAAAGGAAACCAATACACAGCAGTTAGCAACACACAAAGTGCTTTATAACTGTTGCTGTCAATCTATTTGCTTTCTATTTTTGCCCTATTTGTTCAACTGATGCAATGGAGAGCATTTCCTGGACATTTCTACACAGGCAAAAGAAATATCACAGCAAAGGCTCTCTGTCATTTGTTTCAGTCATTTTAAAAAATAATTCTTATTTTCTCAGGCAGCATTAAACAAGAGTTTATTCCAAGGTGACTGTAAAGATCTCAAATGTTTCCAGTGGTGACTGGAGAGTGTTCAATCCTTGTACAGTATGCACTAAATTATTCTTCTCATAAGCATTGTAAAGGTCACTCTGAATATAAAAAAAGCATGATAAAAATCTAACTGATGGAAATATGCTCATAAACACCTATTTGTGAGGCCTGTTGAACAATTCAGAGCAATTAACTCAGCCAAGCAAGTCTCACTGTCTTTACTGAGCTGGTAATTGGTGTAAGTCACACTATTTCAAAGTGAATTTGATTCTTTTTAATTTTTTTTAATGGTCAGGCTCAATAGTGGGGCAATAAATACAATATAATACAATACCCCTTCAGCATTATGGAGTTGCTGAAGGGCACCCCAGCTTTACTGAGCATCACACCAAATGACAAAAATGACAAACACCTTTTCTCTGAGGTGTCTCTGTCCTGGAACTCTGCCACAGCGAGGTGTTTCATTAGGGTGAGCTTCCAGGGAGGTGTTTCTGTAATACTTTCACTATTACCCATCCCTGCAGGACAAAGTCCTTCCAACTGTCTTTCTGAAGACTCAAACACCTCTGACTCAGTGGTGCCTTCAAACTGCAAGACTGAGAAAATGCAAGTGAGAACAAAGAATTGGGAGAAAAAAGGGGAAAAAAACTGTAGTCAAAAGACACAAACAGATTTTTTCACCTGAATTAAACTTATTTGCATTGGGCACTGCTGCCAAATTTAATCAGACCAACTGCTGGAAAAGAAACAACCTATAGAAATGCAGCTGAGAGAAATAAAGAGCTAAGAAAACCAAACAGATTTTCTAGTCCTTTTTACTTTAACAATCGAGAAGAAAATCAGCAACTACAAAAATAGTTGCAAATACATCAAAACATATATTCTGACTGCTAATTTTGACTTTAATTTTTATCTGACATGTAAAGGATTGGGATGTTTTTTATACAAAAGGCATCTCTTGTTGGTTCTACACACCACATGTAAATCATTAGGGCCTAAGCAAAATATTCTCCCTGATCAAAAGATGTCATTGAAACCCCAGTGAGCAGTGACTTGACTGCTAACTTCTGTAAAACTACTGACAGCAGAACCAAGCTGCAGTCAGCAAATCTCCTAAGTGCTTATGGGTATTTGGAATGGATTTCCATCCACAGCAAATGTCTGAAGACTGTGATTGCTATTATAATAAGCACCCTTGCCTAGGTCAGGTCAGAGATTTTTAGAATCTGTTCTGACCATTTAAAAAGAGAAACAACTGGTAAGAAATAATTTTGCAAAGCTTTGGTCTGAACAAATCAGAGGATGCAGGACAGCTTTTTATCCTGTGCAAAGGAGCAGCAGATTTGCAATAAATGCTCCCTGATAGACCAGAAAAATGAATGGCAATGTGTGTCAGTTTTTCCTGTCCGACACAAAGCTTTAATTATTTCACAAATTGCCTGGCAAAGGCCAGAGAGATCCATTGTAAAATGAAAACCTACAATCATATGATCTTCATATGTTTGGATAAACCCAGCTGTATAAAGCCAAAGGCTTCCAGTAAGCCTGAAGTGCCAGTGTTTATCCACAGGTCCTTACTCTAGTGAACCCTTCTTGCCTTTACATCAAGCGTCTCATGGCTCTTTCTTCCTGCATTTTCTTGCCCACTTTATCACTGTTTCTGTTCTTCCTGATGTATTTTTTTCTTTCCTCTTTTCCCTCTAACATTCATAAACCCTCTCGATTTCCCAGAGCAGGGAAAGGAAAAATGTAAGACATTTGAAGAATGCCATGTAATACACATCTCCAATGTCTGTATGTGCAAAACCACAAAACACAATGTAACAGGCAATTCTGGCAGAAGGGAAAGAGATGGAAGTCTGAATTTTCATACACTTTGGCCAAACAATTCTTGCCCTACTTCTTCACATTTCACTCAGATCAAAACAAGCATGATGCTTTTTTTAAGTCTGATGTCAAGCATCATAGGTTATGAAAGACTCAAACCAAAACTGTCAGTTACAAAGTGAGGAATGCAGAACCCAAGAATAACAGTGAGACAACTCTATGTTTGTTCAAAACAATCCACTCAAATTCAAGCATTTCAATTCTACCATCAACAAAATTTCCAAAAAAAGAATTCTGCACTGAAACTTCCTGCATTATCTGAACATGATAATCCAACTTACAGATATCTAAGATATTTTTCCCTCAACAATCATCAGTGCTTGGCAACACAGTTCAACTGAAAGATAAATATTGTGTAATGTCTCTACATTAGATCAATCAATTAACACAGCCATAAATTAGTTTCATTAGCATGTTTCAGGCATTAGAAGGCGCTTTACTGATTGAAAGTCCCGTATTTAAGCAAATGCTATTTCCAGTTTGTTCGTGCAGATTTCACTCCAGAGTGCTGACACTGTGTTCTCCCCGGGAGGTTGTTGCTGTGACACAGGATCCTGGGCTGTGGCAGGAGGCACAGAGGGCAGGCAGTGACACCTGGTGACACAGCTGTCCCCACCCCAGCACCACCCTGGCCACCACACTGCAGCAGTCAGCTGAGAGCTGCCATCCATTCCAGTCAAAGGCACAGACAGCCACCCTGATGGCTTTAAGAAGTGTCATGCTGTCACCAACTCAGCTTTTGAGAGATCAATTCAATCCAAACCTTCCTTACTTTGCTTCAATTACTGTTTCACAGCGTTTCAGGGATTGCTTATTTGCTTTTCATCTTATTGTCTAGCTGAAGATGCAGGAACAGACACACCTCTATCCTCATATGCAAATATATTCATGTCTGTGTATTCAAAACTCTTCTTTTACATAATAATGATGTTTCTGTGAGGAGGTTTAGGTTCTTTCTTTACACTAAAACTCTGCCATATCTACTGTACATGACCTGACCCTGGTGGGGATTAAGTTATTGAATTAAATATAATTGTTGCACTCATCTGTAGTTAACTTTGAGTTAACTCTTGGAGTCTGAGCAAATGTTTTTATCCCTCTAAAGTATCTCAAAACTCACTATGAGAGGGTCAGTTGGCAATTTCTTTAAAATGAACCTAGAAATAAAACCTTCAGAGGTGCCTCACAGTAACTTCCCTGAAAGATTTATTTCATTTTTACTTGGCAGCAACATTTTAATACTTGCAATGGTATTGTAGAGAAGTTCATGTTCTTTTTACCTCTCATACCTCTAATAGACACATTTAACTGCTCTCAATGACACACTGACAGGTGCAACTAAAAGAGAGATGAGAAAACTGCCAAATCCAAACCAAAATCATTTGATTCTTTCAGAACAAACATCTATTCTTCCACAAGATTTTAACTTGGTTGTCTGCAAGACCAAAGGCAGATACTTGGCTTTAAACACTGTTCAGTGGTAAATAAATCTGAGAGGAGCATTCCCTCAGATTTGAGTTTTTCTTTTTTTGAGTTGCTGATTGGTTGGCACTGAAATTTGCCTATCAGTCTTCCTCTATCACATTCTTTACCTTCTAAGAGGGTGGAAACATTTTACAAAAGGAGAAAGAGACAGAAACAGTGATTATTTTTTACTACAATTGAACTTGGTGACTCAAAGACAACTGACACAAAACACCCAAGAAGACAATTTCTGCTATCAAATATGCTGCCAGTGATGTCACCCGGGGGAAATGGAGACAACATAGTTTTTTAAAATTACACTCCTCTAACCATCACGAAGAACTGATGCCTCCTTTGGTGTTCAAACATCTCCTGCAGACAACAGAACCTCCTGATCACTTACTGAGCTGGTTCCTTGCTTTTGTTAAAGCATCTATTTGCTCCCAAAAGGGAATTAATGTCCAGCTTGGCAGCTCAGCAGAACATAAAATTGTGACTTAAAAACCATGGACAGGTACCTGTGGCCTACAATATGAGATAAAAAAGTCCTTAGCACAGCAATCTGTGAAAATATTCACCAAATTGTGCTTATACCATTCTTACACATATTTTTATCCAAACATTTGCACTGCCAATGCAAAAGAACCAGCAAAGTGGCACTTCTCCTGCTGAAAGGCTTTGCATTGCTCCCAAGCGGAGTAGCTTGGTAGGAAGGCAATTTAATGAATAAAATAATGATATATTTAATAAAAATTCAGGCAGTTGTAGGAACTTCTCCCGTTCAGACTTTGTTCTGCTCACAGGTAACAACCCTTGTGGGAGCAGCTGTAATTTGTGCAGGGTGGCTGGCAAACACAACTGGAGCTGGGGTCACATTCCAGAGGTGATGCTCACAGATGATCTGAGGTTGGGAGGCACCAGTGGAGATCATCACTGAGCCAATGCCCACGAGGTGCCCAGGGTTTTGTCCTGCCCAGTCCAAACCTCTGGGCAAACTGCTGGAGGCTTCCACCTCCCTCACAGTGGGGAAAAAGGGAGTTATTACTTTTCCTGCGTTTCACTTGGTGCCCATTATGGGAACAATGGAAAGAAAAACCTCTTTAAAAAAATTAAGACAATTGATACAGAAAGCACAGAGACAGAAAACTGGACCATCACAGCATTTTAGAATTCCTTCTCCCAACTTTTTACACCTTTTAGCTTCTTACTACTTTAAATACTTTAAATCATACAATCTATACGATAATTTGTATTGAAAGACTCAATTATATGGTCCAAAGAATTGTGATTTTTGTTGCCAAAGATCCCTCCTGGTTTTATATATATTTAAGAAGAGCTAAGTGTGTGTGACAACTTTTCATACTGATAAAAATGTGATTAAAACACAACTGTACTTGTTATAACCAGCTTTGTTTATCCATAATGAACCAATTGTAAATGCAAAAAAATGTCCATTTTAGTAGGTATTAGCAGAAAGGAATTCACCAAGTAGCAGATGGAGCAATCTAATTCAGCAGTGCCCATTCTTGATTTAAGTTCTGCTCCACAGGGACTGGAAAATTTATTTTGTGATATCAATTTTATTCCTGCAAAGAATTTTTTATTCAGCATGCAAGTAGACTAATTAGCTGAGCCAGAATCTGTTTTTTACATTAAGACATGAAAGTGGACTATAAAGGAAACTCTCTGACCAATCTTGTTACTGAGCTAATGCAGCCTCAAAACTGAAAAAGATACAAACTGAGATTACAAGGGGTAGAGACTGAGGAAAGAAAAAATACATCAGTGACAGTCCATGACACAAGAATTCAGAACAAGAGACACTTCCAGCAGTCACCAGGAACATTTGACTCCATAATGGGAAGAGCAGCAAACTCATTCACATTATTGTACTGCAAGCTGTTAGCTGAGTTTCAAAATAAAAGCAATTCCTTCCTCAGTAAAAGTGCCAGGCTATTTCATACTGATCAATTTAAATGTTTTTCCCTGTCAGATCTGGGCTTGATTGTATGGAACCACTGCACTTGAAAGGGAGGAATTCCCAAAGGAACAAACTCACAATAAAAGTTTTAGGCAATACTCATTCTGGCATTAAATTAACAGTGGATTCAGTCTTAGAGATATTAACCTTATGTTCTGTTCATCATAATCACATTCTAGGACCACAATCAGGTCTTAAAAGTGATCAATTAAAACTGACCCTGTAATTTCTATCTATAGGATGCCCAATCAGACATAACCTTTATGGATTTTTCAGTTGTGCCCTGAGGCCTGGTCACGTAATTTTGCAGTGAGAAGGAGAAGGAACTCCTTAAGACCAGATAATATTTTATTTTGTATTTCATTGCTTCCTTACAGACACATCTGATGCTCTGGAGATTGTTCATGCATATCAAGACTATTTTTTTCCCCAGACTGAGGTATCACTACTGTCTATTTTGTAATTACTGCTTCATTGATCAAGATGCAACTCACTGTACATATGTTTGTGCTACAGAGGAAATATTAAATATATCAGAATTTTTGTGTGTACTCACAGTGTTTTATAGTTCAATACTATAAAACCTAACAGAATAGAAGAACTGCAGGTACAATACAAAGGTTACAACTGATTAATGTAATCAACAATTCACAGAACTCAAGGTATATAAGGTCTCCCTGTCGATGAGGCTCAAAATCCATTATGGCAGGATAATACTGGAGAAGTTGGCAATCTGAAGTGGAAGTGAAATGCATTTTCTTTCAGATGCTTTTTAAATCCCCAGCAGTGCCAGGTCATGAGTCTCATATAATAACAGCCACAAAGAGTTCAAATGATAGCCTAGAAATGATGGCACTTTCAGACACTGAGAGAAGAAGCACATTCTAGAAAAGTTCTTTTCATTAATTTAATGCTGCTGCTGTAGCTGCAGAGGAGTCTGATAGCTCAGTAGTAAAATGCATTAAAAAGCTATTTTGTCTGCTGCTGTAGATGAGGAATATAGTTGTTTTGCTCAACAGCTGAATTTTTCCAGAATCCCACTAGTATTCCCAGGGAGAACTATCTCCTCTAGCCAAGAGAGAATGCTGATACATTTGTTACATAACAAAAAAGTCCTCAAGAAATAATTCACAGATACATGAAGAACAGAATCTCTGCCATAACGTCCGGATATCACAGAACATTCCAGCCCGTTGTGTCATGCAATGTGTTAAGAAATATAAAATTGCCAAATTTAAAAGAAGAAAACCAAAAAACCTCTAAAAATACACAGGCTTTTTGCCACCTGTGGCACACCTACACCAGTGCAGTGCATCACAAGTGTTTAGGGTGATAAATGGTGTTGGCCAATTCCCTTCAGCAAATCTCTCTCCTTTAGAGATAACTGCATTATTTTGCATCACAATGCTTCACTAACTACATTTGTACCCCCAGAATATTGGAACTTAAACGTGCTGCTTCTCAATAAAACTTTGCTCTTTCTGTGAAATTAATTGAATCTCTCCCTACATTACATTTATTAGAAGAAATAGAGTTGGAGGGTTTTGCAGCAGGGCAATGGTGTTCACTCAGACTTTTGCAGCAGTGCTAGAAGCCATTACAGGGATTGTGATTTTAATCTTGTCCTGTGCAGGTCCCCACACCTGATACTTCTTTTAATAAACAGGAAAAACATGAGATCTGAATTCTACTTACACACTTGGAAAAGAGAGAAGACTAAGTATCAGACAGCAATTGTTTAGGGCTGAGGAATAAGAGGGCCCCTTTTTCCCTCCCTGTTTTAGACCTAAGTGGCCAGCAGATTATAAATATACTATACTAAATATAATACACTATTCTTGAAATGCTTTTTCTCAGAACCAAAAAATAGTGTAATAAATCACTTCTGTAACAATAGTGTATTAAGATTAAAACAAAAAAAAAAAAAACAAAAAAAAAAAAAAAAAAAAAAAAAAAAAAAAAAAAAAAAAAACCAAAGGAAAAGGAGTATAATTCCATTTACAATTACACTTTACAATTGCAAATGTATTTTGCATTTGCCCCCTCTTCTTTAAAACTCAAAACCAAGTACAACATAAAGGATAACTTCTTTCAAATGACTCAACAAAAAGCTACAGATGGGCCCCTCAACTGGAACTTTAACTCCTTTACATCTTTACAGCCCTTAGTCAAATTAGACAATAAGTTCTTAGGGAGCAAAAGGCAAGTCTCTTCAGAAGTTTTCCCCACAAACATCACTTCACCATTTACACCACCATCAGCAAGATGTCTCATTGAATTGATTCCAAATCCACAGAAAAACTGGAAACTCATGAATGCCACAAAATGCACCTTCTTCTACTCATCTATTACAGTTTCTAAATAAATAGAGCTTTCTTGAAATGCAATTTCAACTTGAAAATCTGACTCTGCAAAAGACCAGGCAAGAACACAACTAAATACGTGTGCTGTGATGAAACATAATCATTTGAAATTGGTCTTGAAGCTGGAAATGAATCCACCATGGATTCAGAGGCATGGATGCACAATCCCTCTGCAGAGGCTCATGGACAGCAAATTCCACAGGACTTAGAGTAAATGAGTGTTCAATCCATAGATAACTTACAGAAGTACAGGTGTGGTACTGAAAAATTACTAGTGAAAGAACACTATTTTCAGAAACAAATTTCCATTAGGATTATTTCCTAAATAGTTTTAAATATCGTTTACAAATACATAAAGAAAGAAGTTTGAAGAGAAAAGGGACAGTTTTCCCAGATTATATCCCTTGTGTGATGGCATATCAAAGGGTTTGAGATGCTTAACCAACAATTGTTAAGTTATTTCTGGACATGAATTTTAACATTAATGAAATCAAAACATGCATCAGCAGACTGCAAAATTCAGCTAAAAAGAGTTCAACAGCTTGACTTTTTAGTTTGGTTAGTAAAGGACCCCAATAGTGCTCTACCCTCATCCCCAAAACAAAGATTTAAAAATAATACAAACCCCACACAAGCAAAACAAGAACAAAACTAAAGGCAAAAGAGAAGAAACTGAAAATACCTAATGTTTGAAGAGGTGTGGATGCAGATTTTTAAAGTCACTTAGATATTCCTGAAAGCTTTACACTGTGATTTTCATTCAAGGTCACCATATAAACAAAAAATACACTGTATATCATATATTCCTTTAAATATAAACAAAAAGCACCTGCAATCTGAACGGGAACCTTCTAGTTTTTAAAAAAAAAAGCACAGTTTTAAAGGTTTTGGAGATGCTGGCATTATCTTTTAAATTAATTTGTGATAAAAAAACCTTAATATTTTCTTGAGTACTTGACAGATACTTACAGAAAGAAGGGCATCAGCTGAATAAGTGTCTCTTTTTTGGGATTGGCTGTGAATTCTGGCACCGTTTGAATAATTTTGTTCATTACATTCCTTAGGTAATTTTGTAGCTGCTTGCGTCGCTCTTCTACAAACTTTGCATCCTAAAAATAGTGAGGGAAAAAAATAAATGGCACAAAGAACATGTTTCTCAACTTCATAATGTCACTAAACAGTCCTAGTAAGGATAAAAATAGATCTTTTGATAATATCTGGTTTTAGGGCTATATAAATATGTTGGCAATATGCAAAACCCCTTGACTCTGTCCTTAGAGATAAAGGAAAATCATGAATCCTCATAAAAGCTGTTTCAGAAAAACATCCAGTGACAGGATGTCAGATCCTCTCCCTGGCAGAATCTGTCTTCTCTGGACCATAAACCACTGCAATCTTTAGAGAGGCAGTGCAGAACAGCAGCACAGAGACTGTGGCATAACAATTTATGCCGTTTTTTTGAGCTCCAGAATTACCAGTCTTTGCAGGAGGAAATAGCTGCTGACTTACTCCCACAGTGTCTCTCCTATTCACACCTTTCAGATCTTGGGTACACAAACTCCAGCATTTTTATGTTATCAAATTAGTATTTTGTGGTGGTATCTTCATATAGTAGATTTTTAAAAAGTATTATAGGACAATTATCATTAAAATGTTTTACTGAAGTTTCTGCAGCATTTTAGATGCAGGATTTTATACTATGTTGCCCCAAATAAATAAAATAGTCCTATAAACTCCACATTCTGCTGATGGACTTAAAAGTTGATCACAACCAGCAAGATGCATCCCATAACTTCCATGTGTTTTAAAGCTTTTCCCAGTGAGGGATGACAATTGCAGTGCATGATAATGTAAAGGTGACACCTTTCCCAGGAACAGGGAGCTCTAAGAGGTTTACAGTGCCATCAGGAGCTGGCTGCTCCATGCTCCAGCCAAAGGGCTGTGTCTTGGGAGTGCTGGCACTGCTCACCTGCTTTAAATGTCACAGTCTGGTCTTTAGGCACAAAGCCAAGCCTATTATTAACAGCTACAGCTCTCAAAAACCACCATTATATAAAGGAAGTGTCTATCCAACCTGGATTATTTATGTCTGGGAGAAAAGGCAATCAAATTAATGCTTCTTTCTTGGAAGGGGGGAAAAAACCCAACCCGCCAACAAAACACCAGAAATACATTGGACAACACTGAATAAATTCATTGTATGGGAAAGGTTCAGCCCATGGGATGAAATGGGAAGGTGATTGCTTCCCTAGATAGAACAGAATAACACCACCAAAGCAGGGCTGCTCCTTTGAGCTCAGGAGGAATCTGCTGTAGCATTCCTAGAACCTCCACTGACATTTTGTTCTGTTCTTCTCTCTCGGTAGAAGTTCCCAGGAACAGGAATATTTCAGGAATAACAAATCAGACATAATTGTAGGGACATAACAGAGTAAGATGTAAGAAATTGCTGAAGACATGTACACTTCCAGACTTCAAAAATCTAAGCAGTTGCTTAAATTATGTTGCTTAATTAAATTAATGAAAATCCAAAATATATACAGATTCATTTTAGTTTTGTTTTCTACATACAAACTTAAACAGTTGTCCAGTCCTGTTTCAACAATTCCACTTCTACATTAACACCCTGCCTTCAATGCAGTAGTGTAATGCAAAATTAATGTATTCGTTCATCAAATAAATTAATTCAATCAAGATCTAAGAGAAAACTTACAACATACACACACCAGCTGTGTTTCAAGTGATTTGAAACTCCTCCTTTATGAAGCCAACAGAGCTTTGGTGGTGGAATTCTCCCCCAAACCCTCTCTGGGTCACCTGCCCCATTCCCCCAGCAGAGAGCAGAGACTGCTCCTTGCTCTGCTGCAGGAGGACAAATGTGTGCAGCTGAAGCTTATACAATATTGGGAACATTAAAGGAAACATTTTAATTCGTGACACATAATATTACCCCAAAAATGGAATGATAACAATAAATAAACGTGGTTTTTCAATGCTCATAAACAATGGACATCTATGTCATTATGACATCTATAGTACTATTTTTTTTCCTGAAACCCAGCCTGGAAACAGTTAAAAATGTTCTTTTCCTCTGACATGAATTGGATCTGTAAAACACACACCAAGCAATCTACCACGAAATTCTGTCCCAGGTACCAAGGCTCGTGGTCCTCAGCAGAAGCAATGTAAATGGTCAAAATGCTCCAGCTCCAGCCCTGCACTTTATCACGAAATGTGCATTTTGCAGCAGCAGGTTGGCTGCTCAGAGCAGTGGTTTGAGCTCTTACACAGCTCTTACTGCCAAGCTGTTGCAGCCATAAAGAGTTTTTGTCACAATATAGTAAACAGAACAATTGGTAACAGAAAAACACAACTGGCTCAAAGCCGGGCTGATTTTTTCAGTCTGAAATTATAAAAAAGGTACCTCTAACCTTCTTTTCATTGGGCTCAATTATCCCCAGCAGAAATCTAGGTAGTAATTTCCATTCCAACTCGTAAACAAACACCTACTTTTATTTACAAGCAAAAGCTAAAGGGATTTTTTTTTTTTTTGGGTTTGTGTCAGTGACACCCACCCCCTGCTTTTAGTAGGTCTTTGGTGATTGTATGAGTCGATACAAACCCACATTTGCATTTGTGCTCACAAGAAAACAGCCAAGATCTTCCCCTAAGGTTCAATATACACATTTATGCACACTTGATGCCGATGCAATTTGAGGACAAAGTAATTTTGTTCAAATTGCAAACATATACACTTTGCAAAGAACCTTTGCATTTGCACATGATTAAAGGTTAGATTTCATAGTTTCATTTTTAGGGAAACAAGTGCACAGAAAGATAAAGTAACAGTATTTAAATAAAGACACACTTTTAAGATTTCACTGAAGTTTTTTAGGCATGTTTTCTAAAAAGTAAATCTGCTACTGTTTCTGCCCTAACAGTGAAAGTAATTTACCAGCCCACAGTTCAAGAGCACACAGGTTTGATTAAGAGACCACAAAATTTCAGTTAACAAGCATAACTCCTTTAGATTACAGAAGCATCAAAACGCATCTGAGAAAATATTTTTAATCTGAAATTCCTGTCTCTCAAAACATTGCATGAGATTCTTTTTGACTGATAATTTGCCACAATTCTTCTGCCCACAGCAAAAGGCTAGTATCAAATTATAAATCCTTAAAAATTGTAACAGATAATGGAGAAGTTATAGACTCTCAACATATATCAGAAGATGATGTTAAGGTGTAAAACTAAGCAGCAGATCTTGATGTACCATATTTTATGTCATACTCTGCTGCAGTTTTTCATCACAAGCAAAGTCCATTCCCACTTGCAATTTAAATTGTTTTATACAACTGCTGGTCTTTTATACACACTGTTAGTGTGGAACAGATGGCGAAACACTGATATTCTTCATTATTAATGGGACAGCTCGCTGAAGATGGTTCAAACCTTTTCCAGGAGCCTTTGGAAATGTTATGATTGCCATGGTTACCTGCCAAGGTTTAGGGACAGATAAAACACCTCTAGATTCTGGCCTTGGTGCTGCTGCCATCAACATCAAACTCACTGCTCCTGAGGTTCTAACCATCACTTAGCATTTAACCAAGCTCCTGCTGGCAGCACCAGGGGCAAAAAACAACCCAAAGGAAACCCAACAGAACAGCTCAGGGCTCAATCCAGCTCAATGAAGATAAAAGGACATATGAAATAAAAGGAAATACAGCTCTAAGACTTTAATCAGCCTCTGATATCACACAATGCATTCCATCCTAAATTAAGCTGACAATAGTGCTATTCAAAGTTGAACCTGCAAATGCAGAGTAAAGTAAGCTCAGGTTATTCTAATGTAGCCAAGTATTTTCCACCATCTTGGCCAACTGGACACAGCAAAATCATCATATCAGTTTTTATTTATTTATGAGGCACCAAATGCTGACCTCAAAACAAAGCTGGAAACCAGAAGCTGAGATAGGAGCTAATTAAATATTCAACTGCTGAGTCATTCTCAGTAGTTTGTAATTAAAAGTTATATAGCAAATATTCACTTGATGGGCTGATGCCTTTGCACAGGTCACAGTAAAACAGAACTTCAGCACATCTGTCCTCCAGTGACTACTGCAGCATAAAACTTCTAGGAAGGTACAGTTTCCAATCCTAAATATACCAGATGCCACCATAAAAAATCATCTCAAAATTTTTGATCTTTCGTAAGCTTAAAATTTCCATCTTACTTGTCTTGCCAGTTTCTGGATGGCAGAACCAAGCCTTGTTATGTGTTACACAACACAACAAAGGTACACAAGACATGAAATTGCCATTTTCCCCACCCCAGCATGAGATTTTTTTTGTACATTTACTGTTCAACACAACAAAGAAAAACTTAAGAGGACGAGATACAAAGAAGAAATCAAGGAACTGTCAGTTTTGAAAAAGAAATCTATTTTCCTTTAAACAGAGCTTTACTACCTAATTGTAATTATTACTCTGTGTTTCTCTACTAAAATAGCAGATGCGTTTCCATCTCCAGTTCATTTCAGTGGTACCAGGGAAGTGCTTTTAGATAAAGCAAAGTTTGAAAAAGGCACTGCTGCAAAGCCATCCAGAGGGTGAGCTACAGTCCTGCAGTGCCCCCAGTCAAGCCCCAGTTTAATCAAAGCAACATCTTAATCACTAAATATGCCAGCAGAAAAACAGAAAGCTTGAGAATAAATCTAAAACTGATCTCTTTTTAGCGTTGTGCTTGATGCCACTGATAGAAACAGAACTTGGTGATGTTATGCTAATAAAATCCACTGTCATCTAAATATTTTGTTATTTATAGACATATGCCAACCATGTGTTAATTTGTCAACTGGGCAGGAATCAACTGTTAATTAAAAAGCATCAATAAAAAACTGCAGCAAGACCCCTAGGGCTTCTCTCTTGCTCAGCTATTGAACAGGGCAACACTATTTCTGTTTTCTCCTCAGATAAAGTATTAGCAGTCTACCCTATCATTTTATTCAGGAGATTCTGCAAACTACAACACAACACTTTATGAAATTGAGATCCACTTTTTCACTAGCCTATATTACAGTAATAACTATCAACAATATTAGTTAAAATGTGTCTCAGTTCAGTGCTTCTCTCCAACACTGCAGTTTCCTTTCTTAATTTCATTCTTTAATCTGGTTGAAAATGCCCTGAAGACCAATATAGACTCTAAATTTAAAATAACAACAAAAAAAACCCTCAAAACCTTTTAGAAACACGGTGCTTACAGTGTACAAGCTTACATACACAGTAAGCTTACAGTGATGCTTTCCCTTAAAAAAAAAGCTATAATGAAATAAAAACTTTACTCTGGTGTAAAAGTCTAGATTCTTCTTTAACAGAAATTTTATTCAGATAGGAAAAAAATAATTTTATTCTGATGGGATGATTCTGTTCTGTAAAATATAAATTGAATTAATGATGAATATTGATATTAAGTGTCCATAATTTATTGTGTCTTCATGCAAAGATATTTTACATTATGCAATGAAGAAAACCAGATTTTTCATGCAGGAAGTGCCTTCAAGCATTTCACATGATCTGAAATATTCAATATTTAGTTTTCTTCTTAAAAAATTAACACTGAATATCTTTAGTACTAGCAATTGCCCAAAAAGCTGTAGAGCAAGTAAGATTAAAATCTGCCAATATTTATAAAACAATAAATATTGAGAAGGAGAAGAGAGGTGAAATCAAGCACATTGATATGTAAGGAAAGGGAAAAAATGTGGGTAAAATTTCAAATTCAAAAAAGGAAATGTTTACTTTTATTTTTGTAATTAGGTGTCCCTGTTAAGACTCCTCTGAAAGGAAGTTCATTAATCCAAGTAACTCGGTAATTTAGCAGCACCATCACAATAAGAAACAAATATAGAAAACTTATTTTTATATTTTCATTTTATACCAGGAGGCTACTAGAATATCTAAATGACGCATGAGTTGTTATAAAACTGCCATATTTTTATCTAGCAGTTGTCCAAGCAGCATGTAAATGACTTTCCTTTTTTTCCCCATAATGTCATGATGCAAAGCAACACCATCTGAACTGTTTCTATGGGCTCTATATTCAATAATTTGTTAGAATAAATTGCTTCTCTTGATTATAGCATTAGAAGGCAGCAAGAATAAAAACATCTCTTGACAGGCAAAGTTTTGTTTTGTAGACCCTAAATAGTCTGTATTCCTTCTTCCTAAACTTCAACAGCAATTAGCAGGAAATTTTTGTAGCTTGAAAAGAAAATGACTCAATTCACTATTTCATTGAAACAGTGCCCTTGAGCACCAAATGAACAGATTAATTCAGTGAAACATTCTGATGGAGATGGAGAAGCACGAGCTGGAGAACTGTTTACCTGTTAAATTAAAGCCCTGAAAATGAAATGTGCTGCTCTGCACTCTGCTCCATTTCACCTTCATGCCGAGTTTCAGGTAGCCCAGACATTTCAGATCACACAATGGGAAGCATTTACTATAAAATATTTGTCATACAAAAGCCAACCATTTCCTGCTGACTTTATTTCTCTTCTCTTGGATACTGATATGACAAAAAAAAATGGAAATGAAGAAGAACTGAATGCTCTTTTTTAAGTGCTGTATACATAAAATATCAACTGCAGTCTTATGCAGTAGAAAACCCAGAGGATCTGGATTCAAACTCTGAAATATTCTGTATTCCCCCTTAATGTGCAGGTGACAGTGCCAGGAAACAGGTGGGCTGTGACCAGGAACCTTAATGGCTATGCAAGGAGTCACACTGCTTTTATTTCTAGTTGTATGGTACTACAATTAAATTACATATTTGAAAACCAGATTGTATTCCTTCAGTCCCAATTGCTATTTTAAAGCTTCTTTGAGAATTGAACTTTGCAGCTACAAAGTAATGCAAGTGAACTTACAAGACAAAGTTTCTTTTGTGGCTTTAGAATGGCACCAAAACTGTGTTATATTATAGAATTATCACATGCAGCTATATGAGATTAATTTGAGTTCATTTCCTGGTTTGAACACGATACAAATGGGTCCATTTCTTTTCCTTTTACCCACACTACAGAATAAGCACATCTGTCAAATATATATTAGCTACAGATTTTCCTATAACCCACAAGGCAAAAGACTGCATGAAAATAACTCAGAACACTAGTTAAGTCCACTAAGAGGGTTGAAAATAAAAATCTACTTACTTTGAAAATCAAGATTAATACAGAATTTAAGCTTCTATATTGCATCCCACCTAAGCAGCATTAATGAAAGTAATCTTTAACATCAAATTTTTAATATAGAACATGAGGATTTATATTTTCAAAGCTTTTCTCCTTTAATAAATGTATCCCAATTCTGAAACATCAGAGTCATAATTTCCTTCCAATTCTAGTTGAAGACATTGGATATCAAAGCTTAGGAACAAGCAACATTATTTAGCCTCCTGTCCCAAGTGCATTAACCACAAGTTTCTTCTCAGCTCCCCCTGACAGTCTGACTTTGACAAACTAATCTGATGAAAGGTCGTTTCTATGAGCTCCTAAATCCCCTAGAGGACAAAAGCACATATAATTTACTTTTCTTTCCAATGCAAGCCAAACACACACTTGAATTTAAGGATATACCTTGAACTGCTTTGCAGAATTTGGACAACAAAACACCCAAATCTGAAATGAAATTACTTCCTCCCCTAACACTCTTCCTGCATTATCCTCTTTCAAACATTTCATGGCTTTTGTTATTGTCTATATACCAGTTAACCAGGAATTGTTATAGTTCCCATTTTCAAATGCATATTTTATGTGGGAGGAGTGTGTGTGATCCTCAAAAATCCTTGTTCCTATCCCGCTGCTTCCTCCTGCATCCCTCTCCAAAGGGACTTGAGTTCCTCCATCATCTGGTCTAAAAGCAGCTTTAAGGGGGCACTGTCTGTAAACACACAGGTCCTGCCTGCCAAAAACTGGAATCAACTTTTGCAGGAGGGAAATGCCTGGCAGGGGTTACACAGCAATGACTCCACGTGAAACCCTGAACAGCAAAAATACAAACACTCAAACTCTAATTTTAATGACTTTAAATTCCTTCATATATATATTTATGTATATAAGTACACACACATGGAGTCAGGCAGCTCTCCACTTGACAAACTTTAAAAACCAATAAACATTATAAGCACAAGAGCAAGCTCTATTGTTTTCTTTTACTTGCAGTAAAATCTCTATCTTCTCTGCTTTTTAATATCAAAATAAGTTATCCTGCAGCCTATAAACTCTTCACTATCTTCAGCAACAGGCAAACAGCCCAAACACTGATAAAAGGCAGCTTTGCTGCTGGAAACAAAAGAACAGGAATCCATCTGCACTCTGTGAGCAAAGGCAGGATTTCCACTGACATAAATAATGGGAGGAAGGTAGAGCTCCTGGGGAGCAGAACTTGCAGAATCACAAGATGCACTGCAGAAGCCAACTTCATATTTATCCCAAGTGCTGTCTGATGCTGTCATATGCATGCTTATGTATATACAAATAGGATCTTTTTAAACACAGGCACATTATATACTTGAACTTTTTAAAATAGGGACACATACAAATTAATCTGCAATTTATGTTGGCCACTAATGGGTGAAAAGCACATATTCATTTTATTGAGTAAATTTGAGCATGAAACCAGCTATGGCTGGAGATGCAGCTCACAGGCTTCAGTTGCATGGGCTAAAAATGATGAATTACATTGCTCTCAACATTTTCTCTGAGACAGAAACTTTATCTTAGAGTTCTGCATTGTTCCCCCAATGCAACTGAGAAGTCACAGCAAAGTCACTCTTGTGATCTCAGCCAAGTGCTGTGTTCTCTTTCCACATGGGGTATCCAGTGTTTTAAAGGAAAGCAGAGGATATCATGCAGCCAAGTCAGCACTCAGGGCAGAGTGATGCAATTTCTGATGATACCTGATTCCATTTCTCCTCACTGAGACAATCTCTGAATTCAGGTCTTCGCTGGAACTAAAGAACCATTTCTATTTTGATATGCCCTCCATTGGGACAACACTCTTGCAAGAGGATTCTTAATTAGATCTTTCCTCAATTACTATAATCTGCCCAATGTGGAAGCAGCAACTGGGATTTTAAGGATGCTGCAATATTTAAAAAATCGGAGTAGTCAGCCCAGTAAACATTCACATTTAATATTCAATCATGATTTTGAGAGACAGCAACACAACACCAGCAAAGGTTCAGAAGCCAAATGTCAGCTAAATGAAAGAAGTTAAATTATATGTGTATACAGATATACAGGGAGCCCTTTCCAACCTGTGATTGTATAAAGGTGCTCCTCATGAGCTCCCCATAAGTGGGCACACTGCAGTGCTGCCCCACGGAACCCAAAGCCACAAAGACAAGCAGTGAGAATGGACAGAGGGGTTCAAAAGATCCAAAGTACCTGAAGGCTTTGCTAAAAGGAAAAAAAAAAATCTATCTCATGCAAGAAAAAAATCACTTTGAAATTACAAATCTTGCTATATACAGATAAATAGTAAATACTGAGCAAATCAGAGCTGGCTGATATATGGGGAACGTTTTTTAAAATCAAAAACCTAAACAGCTCAAGTGTTAACAATACAACTGAAATTTTTACATTTTAAAGAAATTTATCTGCATGTTAAAAAATAATTAGAATATATGCTGAGTATATGACATTTCTCTTATACCCACAACACAAGGGAACAAATATATTTCTTGTTTTACTCAAACAAAGCACTGATAATTTGAAGAAAGAACTCTTATTCCTGACAGTATTACTGATAAAGATTCTGAATTTTATTTGCTACCAGCACTGAAAGCTCTTTAGTAGAAGATACACAGCATGGGCACTGGTATATATGAAAATTAATACATGGACTCTTGCAAGCATTATTCTTTTCCTTCAGTAAATATCTAACTTGATTCAAAGCAACATTTATAAAACAAATTATTCTCTTCCATGCTTTATTTTAGTTCTAACTTACTAAATTCAAATGTTAAACTAATGTGCTGAAAATGAGGTTACCAAGCTCAAAGGCAAATCTACACTCTTCTTTGTAATTGTAAAAAGGTTACTTGTCCAAAGCAGTATTCTCTCCTCTTTTCAGTTATTTTTCAACTAATTGGTTTTCTGGATATTAAATTTAGGTTTCCTGAAGCATTAAAGCTAGTTTTTAATCTTACATACAGAATTTGTTGAAATACCACGAACTTTTAAAATAAATTGTCCCAACTGAAGGCAAACAAACAAAAGGCAAAAATGCATTACAAACATAATGAGCAACACTTACATTATTATTAATAATGGGTCATAATTGTTAAATATTTTCAAATTCCACTGCTACTTGATTAATATATATATATATATATATATATATAAAATAAAATTTGATTTCCCCACTTTTTAAAATCCTCATTTAGCTGAAATTCTGCTTTCTTTTTGCATTTTCCCAACGTCAAACTCTGCAAATTTGCACTTGAACCTGACCTCTCTGACTTCTACTGCAGTAAGCAGGAAAAACATGCATGAAAATTACTATTTCTCTGTATTTTATTCTACATTACTCTCTTCTAGTTAAGTTCCTTGCTCTGAGCTGCAATATTTTGCACAGCAAAGCACTGGACAGTATTTTGTCAGTGTGCAGGACTGATTGCAGGCCATTGTGCAGAATGTGGTGTCCTCTTGTGGTCCTGGAGGTTCCCTAAACCTGGGACACAAAACTGAACACGAAATTCCCTGCTGGTTTCACTTACAGCTAACCTCTGCATGCCTCTGACATTTTCATTAGCCCCACAGAACAGAGGGCACTGAAGGGACACTGAATAAACTCCTCCAGGTATTGACCTGGAGGATGGAAAAGCATCAATGTAATTTTCCAAAAGCTGAAAAATAATCATTTTTAGCCATTTACACGTGGAGGATTAGTTTTTACCAGTTTGTTATCTGGGCATCTAATAACACTGAGGTGTTGTAAAGGATATGAAAACCATAGATTAATATAAGAAATGCTTTTTTCAGCTACTGTAACTGTTCTTTAGGCACTGATTGAAGATTGTATTGATTAATCTAGAAGTGAGAAGACCACTCCAATTCTATCAAAAGCAGCAAAAGTAATATCAGAGAGAAAATCTATCCATTGAAATCTAACTGCATATTTAAAGGTCACTGTGCTTTGGTAGCCACTAAATTTAAAAAGCAGTATTGAAAGAAGTAGTATTGGCACTATCTCTTCTAATGTTTATTACCAAACACTTCCACGTGTAACATCCTGGACAAATCCTCACCCTAAACTGAATGTTCTGCAGAATTCCAAGACAGACATTCCCATGTGAATTAATTCATTTTATACTAAATTTTTCAACCTTCCTTTTAAGCCTTCAGCTGGCTGTGGACAGCAGGGCCATCTCAGGGCCTTTAACCCACCTCAGTCAGAGACAGGGCACAGTTATTTTCCAAGGATTACAGCACAAAATGGTATAAATTCCAAAGGGTAATACACACACACAGAGAATAGCCCCACTAAAAGCACAAAAATCTGCCTGCACGATGTGTGGTGCCAATAAACTCCTGTGTGACAAACTGAGCCTTGCACAGCCAAGGTGGAAGTGTCACTGTGACTTGCCAGGTAACAGCCACACCACTGCCCCACGTCTCATCACAGGAACCTTTCAGGAGTGCAAGGGATGGTGTTGGGGAAGGTGAATCAGGGAAACCTTATCAATATGATTGCTTAGCAAAAGATTCTGAAAATATGAAATCTATAATGGAAATAGAAATGAAATCTGACTTTGAGTTGTAGGATACTGAGTCTTAGTTACTCTATAACCTGAAAACAATGCTCTAGCTGAAGGAGAATCCCTTTGGATTGAACAATCCCTTTCTGCTGGCTGAGGGATCCAAAGGTCAATGCAGCAAAACAGAAGTTTAAAGAGTAGTTTTTAGAGTTTAAAATATAACACAGTATGGTGATATAGTAGTTCTTATAGGCTGTGTGCAGATTCTATAGGATTTTGTGTCTTGTGTTGGTTGGTCACTGAGAATTAGAATATTCATCACAAAAGGAGATATAATGGATTGTAACAAGGACCTCGCTCTCTTAACTCTCTTAACTCTTACTCTTACCTCTCCTCTTAACTCTTAACTCTTACCCTTCCTCTTCCCCCTGCTCTCGCTCTCTCCTGCTCTCTCCCCTGCCCTTTGCTCTCTCTCAGCTCTCCCCCTGCTGTTCTCTCTCCCTCTCTCTTTGGGACTCCAGCCCAGGCTGGGGGCTGAAGGCAGGACCCTTTTACCCTGCAATAAACCCACATGTTCTGGAATATCCATGTTGGCAGAATTCCTTGTCCCAGCTGTCTGAGGATTCACCTGCAGGATGGCACCAAAATCACACTTTAAAGAAAAAACCCTTTTCCTGAGATCTGATAAGGGGTTGTGGGTTTATGCAAGATGAAGGTAGAATTTTGGCTCAAAGCTAAAGCACCGAAAGAATAAGCAATGCAAATTCTTTAATGAGTTGCTCAACTGATAATTTTGTACGCGTCAATTGTGCAACCGAAGTTGTAACTCAATTAGTATTTAAAGTAATTAAGGATGAAAGAGTATAAAAAAAAAAAGCTTAAAAGGCGTCTTTTGTAATTTACTGAAGTGGCTGATACTCCATCACTTCAAAAAAGGAGAATTAGTTATGTAACAAAGAAGAAAATGCCTGGTTCCCATTACAAAATGGTCCACTAAAAATTAAATGAAAAATGCATGATCCTCTAATAGATGAAAAATAAATAAAAAAGGCAGAAAAGCTCTTCTAAGTACTTCCATTTCCTCAGTCTGCAAGCAATGAACTACATTAACTGGACCTCATGCCAAGCAAACAGAGCTATGGATTTTATTGATAAATTTTATCTGTATTTGTATCCTCACCACCCATCCCAGGTTATGTGCATCACTGCCATTTCACCTTACCTGCTCCTTTTTACAAAATACCTGGGACATCACTGGAAGTCAAAGTCACTTTCTTAAGACATTCCTAATCCATATTCACTGACATCTGGATGCCAATAAGGAATTTCTACATTTTTTCCGTTTCTTTTTGAAAATTTATATTACTTCATACAAAATAGCAGACAAAGGACAATTGTGGCATTTTAATAATGGATGTATTACTGTGGTCTGAAACCAAACACAGTGTCATGAAGACATGAGTTTTGCAGTCGTTATGTCAGCTGTTTTTTGATGACTACACTATAGTTGGAGCTTCTTAAATATTTAATACAAGAATTCAGTGATACAAAGGCAAAAGAAAAAAGCAAAATGAAAAAAAACCAATGTAAAAGCTAAGAAATTTGATTAACCTTAAGAACTCTAATTTAAGAACCCAGCAGTTTAATAAATATGTTTTTAGTCATAAGCACAATTTAAATCTTCAGTATATTGGAAATTTTACTAGTGATAGCTAAATAAAATTTTCAGATAATTCCTATGCTGCAAAGGAAAATTACTTCTATTACTTCTCAATCCTTACTGGAGTTGTGGTGTACATTGCAATGTGTATTCACACTCTTGATCAGTTTAAAGTTTTGATGACTAAGATTTTTATTACATGGTACTACACATTTACTCCATACATACTACAATATTTACTGTTTCATTCTAAAATCCCCACAGATAGGAAAACACAAATTCCCATTTTAAAATGGCTGGGCTAAAACACAAAGACACCCATTATAGGAAATAAGTACCTAAATGTCTTGAAAAAGCTGGTTTAAAAAAGTTTAAAGTTTCGGGAAGAGTGCAGGAAATTTAAGGAATTTAGATTGATACTTTTAGAAATTTACAGGAATATTTAATGAACTAGTCACCAGTGTTAATTGCTGGCTTTTTTTGTTTTTGGAGAGAAATCGAGAAGAGACTTCATTCTACATACAGGGCTGTCCAGTACAGTTTTTGAGAGTTTGTGCATTTGTGTACATCATCAATATTTCATTCAATGGAACTTCTCAGTAAGTGGAAATACCAGTCAATGCATTACCCACACCAGTGAATCTCCAGCTGGCAGGGGGCAAGTCTATAAAAACAGTAGGTGTGAAAATATTTATAAGCCACCTCATTTTTTGTGTATGGATAAGAGAGGTTTTTCCCCCCAACTTTTACCAATACTGTGAGCTCTTTAAAGTACCTTGTTTCCAATGGCCTTTTTTGGTGGGAAGTTAAAGGTCCTCACTTGCTGGTATTTATTCTGTAATTTATGGTGCAAGCTTCTGAACTCGGCGTACCTCCGATAGACATTCCACTCATCGTCCTTTATCCTTATATAAACCTGCAAAACCCAGACAGGGAAAGGGATAATGTAAAGACAAACAGAAGTGATGTAAAGATGTGTGTCCTTCACTCCTTAAAGCCTCCTGGCTCAGCACCTTCATGTGAGGCACCACCAGCACCAGATCCCAAAGCCACAGATCCGTGTCTGGCTGCATTTGCTGTTTGCTGCTGTACAGGTCATTAACCTCATCCTCTCCCTTCTCCCTCCTCTTTCTTTGTCTCTTATTTTCATCAAGACAAACACAGCTTGCTCATTTTAACATGACTCTGGGGCAACCATGGCAGCACTTCTGGTTACCATGGTTTCCAGCATATTCTACCACTCATTGACCAAAGGGAAAAAATAATTTAATACCACTCTGGAATTGATTTCTGTGTCCTCAACGCAGTTTTTCCACTTTGTAAATTAGCTTTGTGGCATTACAATTGCAAAACCTAATTTTAATCCGAAGTATGAAACTTAATTTACTTCCTAACAAAATTACATTGAAAAACTAAACTAGAAATTTTATTGTTTGGAAAATAAACACAGTTCATTCTTTCTGCTTGTATAGGACATTAAGCATAATTTAACACAGCTGTAGTTTTTGTGCTTCTGTTTTTGTTTGCTGCTCATTATTTCATGAGCCTATTACCAATTACATGCTAAATATTCGCTTTCTCTAGGAAAATGTCATGCACCAGTGAAATATCCTTACAGAAAACTGAGATTTCACTCTTTCCAAGGGAATGACACAGTTTAAAAGAATGCTGAAACAGCACGAGCCAGAAACTATAAACCAACCATCAGAACTTTAGATCCAGGGTGACCTTTCCCTTTGCTCCTTCAATGGAATCTGCAGTTTATTCATTCTTTTGTGTGTTTGTGTGTGTTAATAACCTCAATCTTGTACATCAGGAATTAAACTGGCACAGTACTGATGACACTGACCTGCAGCTCCAAAGCCCCCCAGTAACTCAGCAGTAAACTCTAAGGCAAATATCAGGAGAACACTAATGTGAAAAAGCACCACCAACCCCCATCACACACAGAGTGGGCAGTAACAACTGTATTTTTGTGGAAACTAGATAAAAATAAAATTTGGGGTTTGATGTGGCCAATGTCAACACTGAATTGCAGCTTTTCCTGGCGACTGAAACATGGTCCTTCTCCCTGAGACACTACAAGTCCCTCAGAGAAAAAACGCAATTTTTCTAAGGACTGGTGCTATTTCAGAGATGTGAATGTCTTCTCCCACAAAAGCTGCTCATGCTTTGGTCTTTGTGAAGTTCTCTTTCAGACACCTAGTTTCTCAAATTTACAGGAGGCTTCTTTGCAACAAAATACAATATATTATGTAGATATCATGTTAATTTTGTCCAACTAGGATATATCGGTATAGAAAACACGAATACATTTTCTACAGGAAGACTATAATTAATAAAAAAAACAACACCTATAATTCCAAAATTAGCACATCTGAATTGAAAAGATTTAGAGTATTGTGAATTGCAAATGCATATGTAAACAAGAATTCAACTAGTTTTGGTAACAAGAATTCAGATACTGTAATGATGGAACCACAGTAGTAAGTCTGCAAGAAGTATTCAGATTTCTTTTTCACTTTGAAAACAAAGCCAGGATAATTAAACACCTACAGGACCACTTGTTTTAACAATTGAGTACATCTCTGAAGGCAAATGAAGGAATAGATGAAATGCAACTATTTTGCATAATTTTAATCAAATTTATTTAATGTAGCAAAAACTATATCAAAATCTTTATTCATCCAGCTCAAAGCCCTCTCCCTGACTATTCTCACTTCAACCAGGATATTGTTTGGAATTCTGTATAATTCATGTTTCAATTTCCCTGTGGGGGCAAGGATGACAAAAAAAAAAAAAACCAAAAAAAAAAGTTGAAATTATTTTTAACTAAGTTAATTAATATGGAAATCCTAATTTAACTGAGCACTTATCTTTGCACATGTGATTTGGTGAGTCATGCAGTTCAACATCACCTGTTAAGCTGTAACCCACAGTTAACTGAGGAATCCTGCATACTGCAATGGAGATTCTTCAGGACTGCCAAAACACAGACTGGTTTCTGATGAAACTATTGGAAAATTTCTTACTGTTCTTCTATGTACCTAGATATTGATTTCATTCAGACAGCAAGAAATGAAAATGCAACACTTTGAGCCCTGTGCCATATTGAATTTACTGACAATCAACTAATAGACTAGGAAAGGTATATTGAAGCTCACGATGCAGCACACATTTAAACTTTTATTATCTCCAAGGGAAATACTATTCCCAAGCCAAGGGATTGCTACACACTTAATGCAAATCCAGTTGGGAAATCAAACTAAGTAAATGCTAAACGTAAAATTATTTGGATAAACTTATCGTAGTCTAGTCACTGAAGGAATATATTTATCTTAGGGCTATGATAAAGTTGAAATGACTCCTCTCAGGCTTGTTCTCAGATTAAGTTAAAAGATTAATTCTAAATCATTTCATTTCCTTTCTGATGCTCCTGTTTTCCTGATATCACACAATTCCCAACCTACTTAATTTTCAGTGTAATGAAAATGTACAGGTTAAATCAAAATCACTGCTAGAATATTGACTTACAGACAAAAGATTTCACTTTAATATTGTCTTGAATCTAAAAAAATTAATTAAGTAGTTTCTGTTAGTAATTTAGGAGCACTTTCTACTTGGGTCTCCTGTGTAAAAATTGATTGGTAACCTTTCTGTGGCTATGAGGTACACGGGTGCTAAGAAAAACTTCAGTTAATAAGTATGTTTAATGAATTAGTCTGTTATTTTCTCATCACAAACATGTCTGAAGTCAGAGATTTGGAGTGCAAAAGCAGTAGCAGTAATTTAATAGTGTTTATCAGTCTAAAACCTGCTAACTTAGCATTACCAAAATGCTGAAAGTCTTCAGAGGATCAATGTGAAAGCACGAGTTTAATGACTGCATACTGAAATGAAAAATCCTGCTCCCATGGTACTGGGGTTTGAGCCAAAAGTTTCTTAATAGGTTAAGAATCTTTAAGCAGTTCTGAGTCAAAAATGCTGTTAGCAAGTCCTGGTAACAGACTGACACAGTTCATCACCACTTACACAGAAAAGCCTGAGGAAAAGAAGGGACAACTGCCAAAATTCCAACTTGCTCCTGTGTACACAGACCCAATGCCTGTAACCAACACTCAGGAATTAAGTGTTGGTTAATTCTGAGCTGCAGAAGTCCCATGTGGGCTTCTCTTTTCTGATGCCAAGTATAGATTGGTACATTGAGAGTTCACTTTTGTGTCTCTCTCCAATACTGACTGAGATGTTACAGAACCTTCTCCTGTTGCAATGCCATCCATGGCTGCAGAATTCCAGAGAAGGCATTAGGGAGGATATTCCCTAAACAAAGTGACTCCTGAACCTTGCCTGCAAATGTGGCTCCCATTTCCTGGAAGGATGGCCTGAATACATAATGAAAAATCAACTCCAGGACAGAACTCTGTTGATGGGAACTCCACAAATACAAAAGTGCTGAAGTCCAAGTTCTTGTGAGTCCATGGCCCATCCCAGAGGGAAGGGAATCATGGTGAAAGGTGAGCAGTGAAAACTCTACTAAACCACATGTAAAAATGGCACAAGATACAAGAGAATTCAGACATTTCAGCAAGAAAACACTTCAAAGGACAGAGAGAAAAGTGAGAATGTCTGCAAAGAACCAGTCCTAGGCTGGACAAAGTCGTAGTGTTGAGCATGGAAAAAAATGATGGACAGCTTAAGGAATGCAAAAGAGTCTGATGTGCCCTAAGGAAGCTCCTGTGACATTTACCAGCTAAGTAAGCATTTCAAGGGGATAAAAAAGGGTGAGAGAAAAACCATTACTTCTGTGTTATTGTCATTTCACTGTATTACTGTATTTCCAACATCCTTTCCCTCACAAATAAAAAAGGGTTTTCTGGAGATCCTCTTGTTTGTTGCATACTTTCAAATCAATGCCCAAGCATGTGACAACAAAAAAAGGAAAATTAGCAACTGGTTTGATAGGGACAATGTAATCAGCATGAACACAAAACTAATGCTAATTGGCACCATTATTTTTTGATGCTAACTCAGCTAAGCTTGACTGGTGAATATTTCCCTTACATTTGCCTTTAAATAACACCACAAATCTTGGAGAACCACTGGTCCATAGTTATAGGCTTAAAACTAAGTCTGTAACTTAAAACTCCAGATCAACTTTAATGTACATCTCAATTCTTCAGGAACATGAAGTTAAAGAGATTTTGATTGTAGTTTACCATTTAAGAAATAACTGTTTTCGGGGGATTGGAAATACCTCATTTCCTGTTAGAAAAGCACACTATGAAATGGGAGTAATGTATTTCCATCTCCTCAGGTTTTATCAAAATTATGTATTTCCGCACTCAAAACATATAGAAGTAAGAAGTATTCATGAAAAAAAAAATCAGTTTCATTTCACTTCAGGACAATGGGATTCTGTTAAGAATATAAATTCAAGCTCAATTCTCCAAAGTTACCTCTGAAGTGTGAGAAATGAATACAAATGCAAGTTATATTTTGAGACAGCTGCAGGCCTGCATTTATGGCTAAGTTCCCCCTTTGAAAACGATCCAATTTAAGAATTTTCTGCATAATGAAAAACAAATGGAACAATGAAACTTTTCAGCTGTGATAGGAGCAGATTTTTGTGTCTCAGAGACACAACAGGAATTAGAGTGAATAAGCTTTTATTTTAATATGACCATTTTACCCACTTGCACAAAGACCACAAATACTCGAATATAATTCTTGTTAAATCTTCAAGTTTCTGCTACGTTGTTCATAAAAATGAACAGTACAATGTCAAATATATGACACAACACAGATCAAAGCAGGAACCTTAAAAACAGCCAAAATTGTTCCACTGAAGAGGACAATGTCACACATTTTAGGCTTATCCACCCCATTACAGACATGCAGAGAAATGATCACTGGGCTTCTGCAGTCACAGTTCTGCTTCTACACACCGAGACAGCACTGAAGTGGCTGGCCACTAGAAAATAAAGGCAGCACTGCCTCTACTTTTGCTCTTGAATCAATATTTTTTTGTCTTTTTATATCCAAATCAAATCAACACCAAAAAAAAAATCACTCAATAGCATAATATGCTCCTTTTGACAGTGAAATATGACTTATAATAAGCCAAGATAATTAATGTCATTTCACAAACATGCACTTTGAACCGTACAGTCATTGCAATGCATGACAACCACTGCAGGGAAAGAGGTTTCTGCAGAAGAGAAAATAGGTAAAATGACAATAGAGCTGCCTTTTTCTCCAAACAGAATATTTTGGGTGCTCAAGAGAAAGGAGGCTATCTCATCCATCAGTTTCTAAAATATCTAACAGAACGAGTATTTCTTTTAGATATTTAGTGAATATAAATTATTTGCTTCTTTCTGCAGTAGTTATAAAATAATCTGAAAATAGAAATTCTACTTTCTTAGGATTTTTTGCATCCAGCACTTCAATAAACAAATCAATGTAGTAAAGTGTAATTCTGTTTCTTTTAGAACAAAAAAATAGTTACAGAAGTCTCCAAGGACTGATCTCATCTTTGTATACTTCCTCCATCTCAGTTATTAAAAAAATTTTCAGCTTTATGCTTCTTTGATACAGCCTTGGGTCCCACTGCAGAAAAAGTGGGATATTCAGCCTCTCTGGCTCACAAACTCTCAAATCACTCTGAGAATGCCATGAGCCACATCTTTCTTTCAAATTCTCCCAATCATTCCAGTTCATTTTCTTCTCTACTTGCCCTTAGCTGCACTGAAATGGAATATGATTAGAAGACTATTTATTTCTTCTTTTTGCCTGCTTAGTGCTGCAGCTGCTGAAGTCATCCAATTCCTCACAAATCAGGAAAATAAAATGCAACTTAGGGCTTAATTTTTGGGGTTTAGTTTGTCACTTACCTTCCAACTCCTAATTGCCAGTCCAATTTCAACCTTTGAGGAAAACCAAGCCAAGGTTAATTGGCTCGCAATTAACTTCAAGGTCAACAGGCGGATCCTGGACTCTGCCTTCCCTGCTTCATCTCCCACTCCAAGTATTTCCTGGGCACTGTCCTCCTCAATTTTGGGGTATCAGAGACTGTTCTCCTCCATCTTTTATGGTGTTTTTCTGTGTAAATTCCTCCCCCTCCAGTGCAGGGACAGCGAGGGGCTGGCAGTGTCCAGAGCAGGGAACAGAGCTGGGGAAGGGTCCAGTGGGGAGCAGCTGATGGAGCTGGAGAAAAGGAGGCTCAGGGGGAAGATCCACACTCTCCCCAACTCCCTGAGAGGAGCCTGGAGCCAGGTGGGGATCAGGGATCAGGGAGAGGACAAGGGGAAACAGCCTCAGGCTGTGCCAGGGGAGATTTACACTGAATGTTAGGGAACAACTTCTTCCTGGAAGGGGCTGGCCAGCACAGGCTGCCCACCCCAGGAGTGGAGCCACCATACCTGGAAGAATTGAAATGCCATGAGGATGTGGCTTCTTGGGGACATGGGTGAGTGGTGGCCTTGGCATCACCACCTGAGGAACTGCTGGACTCGATCTTAGAGGCGTTTTCCAACTGAATAACCCTGTGATAAAAGCCCTTTCATAGCAGAGTGTATTGTCTTCCTTCACAGAAGTAGTGCAGAGGAAAGCATCAGGTTTTAAAACATCATTTGAAGTAATATAAAAAGCAATATTACAAGCAAATATGTCAGTCAATACTAAACAGCAAGACTGAAGATAATCAAAGGAATAAAGAAACTGTAAGAAATGTTTATTGATTATAGTCTTAGGGTGTCCTATTTATATGCAAATAGCAACAGTTGTCTGATTAGCATATTAATCTTTAAACTTATTTGGTTTATAATGTAAAGTGTTCACTGCTCTGCAAACAAGGCGGATTTGCAAGAAGCCATTTAAATATTGATATCACTTTAGGAATCATAAAATCTCAGTTTCATTATCTTAAGTGCCAGGCATTGGTAATTATAGCAACAAAAGGCATGACTAATGGCATTTGCTGTACACTTCACAGGAAAGTGGAATCTATATGTACACAGAAAATAAAGATACTCTACAGTTGAGAAATATGACAAAATAATATTACTGCAATAATCAGCTTGCTTCACACACGAAGAAACTGCATCTATCACCATCTAGAGGTAAAATGAAAATGCAACTTTTTTTTTTTTAAATTCTGATCTGGATTCTGTCTACATGCCCACGAATATATTAGACAAGAAATTATTTTCTAATGGTAGGCTGAGTGAGCAATATCTGCCACACAAAGAAGAAGGGCATCAAACTGCAGAGATCACAAATAGTCATCAGAAAGCAACCTAAAGAAACTAGAAGAAAACAGGTTGTTTGGAAGGGAAGACTTTTGCCACTATGACCCTGGCCTTAAAAAGCCACCTAATATTTAAATTGTGTAACAGAGTAGGCTTCCTGTGACTTTGAACAAAACAACTGAATTTCTCCATATCTGGCAGTCCTGTAATGTTTATAACTAATCACTCTCCCACACAGCAATAGCCATTAGAAACTTTGGAAGAGAATAAACCTCTGACCCTTGTTTTGGATGACTGCCTAATGTTCTTGCTGGAACAACCTGGATAATTTCATCCAATGAGGTCCAAACAATCCTTATGATTTATGGAATGGTAATATCAAAGATATCAACTGGTCATCTAATTAATTTTTTCTACTCAGGTGCAAAATTAATTGTACTAGTAATCTGTCAGTGCTAATGAATGGCAAGACAGGAGTCAAGATCTAAACCTGAAGAGAAACAAATTGAGCAAGAGAAAAGAGAGAGGATGTGCTCTGAAAACATTTAGAATGAGCTTGGTGTGTACAGAAGATAAGCATCAGTTGGAAGGAAAGATATTTCATCATCATACAGAATATTTCCATTTTAGGACTAAATTAGTCATTATTAGCATAACATTACAAAGGCAACTCATGTTTTGTTAAAATTGCCTCCAAGTTTCTTGCACCTTGCTCTCACAGCAAGGCACACTGATCTCAATAGTTCAGAAAATTCCTTGGAGAATTATGAAATGTATTTTATCCAGAACACTTAAATATGAACACCACAAGGTGTAGTGGTATTTACTACTCCAAAATATCACTGTCCAGGGACTCCCTTGGAAAGAAGTCACATCTTTGTGTCTGGATTGATTTTTCTTCAATTTAATTAGCTCAATTATTTTCTAGACCCACAAAAACTTCCATTATTACCCCCAATTATACATTGTGGAGAAAACCACTGTCATGCACTTGTTTTGAAATTGCAAGGCAATAGTTGAAATGGATGCTCCAATTTGCATTTTGAAACAGTTAAAAATGTCTCCATTCCCTTCAGGATTTGAAAGATTGCTATTGTATTCCCCTCTCAGCTGCCTTTCACGCTGGCTGGGAATTTCTAATATGCTCCTCCAGTGAAAAATCCTTTTTTTTTTTTTTTTTTTTTTTTTTTTTTTTTTTTTTTTTTTTTTTTTTTTTTTTTTTTTTTTTTTTTTTTTACCATATTATTTGCAGTTGATCTGTTTCTTTGAAGAGGAGTACAACTGCACACAGATAAACCAGAGATTATACACAGCATAATAGTGTTTTCTATTTGTCTATCCCTTTCCTAATAATTTCTAACAATTTTGGGTTTTAGACCTCTTTAAATCCTTTTAAAAATTATGTCAGATTAGCTGCTTCAAAATCTGTGGTATGCAAGCCAGAAGCTATTTATCAGTCACTTTTCAGCTATTTCACCTTTGAATTCCTGGTGCATTGCATGTGGAGATTTATGCTTTATTTATTCAACGAGATCTGCGACTGGCATTTCATTTAAAACAGACAGTCTGCTCTTCTCCACAAGGAATAATCCAGAATGAGAATAACCCATAACTCCATGGTGAACAGAGATTATAAAATATGCATTTTTTTTCTGTTACTATTTTATATTCTGAGAAGACAAGTGAAAAAAATATTTTTAATTGAACTCAGTAAGTGCACATCCAGTTCTAAATAGCTTTTCCCCTAAAATTTATACACAATTTATAACTGTTGTAACATCCAGAGTTGAATGATAAGGATCCACAGCCCTGTTAATTTTTAAGACAGTAACAGATAGTGCTAAACTGGGGCACTGAATTATCTGCTGCTCACAACTGTCCCCTTGAACTCAGCCATTCAAATTGAGCATGAAATTTGGCCACGTTTCCAGAGCTTGTTTGGAAATCCTCAAGATTCATAACCAGTTAATTCTGCCAGTTAAACATTACTGCAAGAGTGCAGTGTAACTCTACAAATACAGAGGGCTGATTGAAATTTCCACATCTAATAGGATTCATTATGAAATGCTGCTTGCTTTCAGAGTCTTATTTCTGAGCTTGTTCAGAAGCCTTAATCCTTAATAGAAATTAAAGAAACTATTTGAGGGTTGAAACTATCTGACAAGTGTGCTGGTGCTGGAAACTTTTCCTGCTATATTTACTGAGGAGCAACATCTGGGGGTTTTTTAGGGATGAAAAATGCACTGATTTTGAATATCCAAAACAGATGCTAACGTGACACAAAAAAAAAAAAAAAAGGCTTTGAAATGCCCTTCAAAACAGCATCAAAAATCTACATTAAATTCGAAAACATAAAATTAAATTTTAAAAAGCAAGCACAAGAAGAAAACCCTTGCAGGAGTCTATTCTTGTCCTGTCATAGGTCAGGCTCTCCTGATATGCAAATTAATATGTCATTAATTTCTCTTCATGGTTTAAGAAGCACAAGTGCAAAATTACCAATGATTTCGAAGAAGCACAGCAACTGATATTTATTTTTCCTAATTCTTACATTCTTCAAAAGCTTTTTTAAGTCCATGAAAACAGATAACAGACACTGTGGAACTGATGGGTTCATAATTTTACAAACTACTTGAGATGCTCTGCAGTTGCTTCCACCCTCTTCTGGCCATTTCCAAGGCAAGTGATATGTACACAGTAATTTATTTTCTGCTATAAAATACCCATTTATAAGCAAAAAGGGAGAGAAGAGGCACAACAATTCTAAAGTGCAGCAGCAATAAGTGTGACATGTGACACTGCAGCTCTTCCCTGGCACAGTGCTGCCCTCTCCATCAAGTGAAGTGCTCCAGGGACACACAATTCCAAATCAGCAAAGGTTAACAAGGTGAGGCTCAGCAGAGGAGGGGAGAGGAGGACAACCTCTTCTGCCTTCTAATAACAGAAGATGCAGAAGGGATCAAACCATCTCAGAAACTCCCATGAACTGCCTTTGGAAAAGCAAAGGCCAAGGCTCAGGCCATTTTGGAGCACCCTCATTTACCTTGATAGCATCACATGTATGATCTGATTTTCACTTGGGTTAAGCACCTGAGGGCTAATTTCTAATTATATTTAAGTACAGTCACGAGCCTTTAGCATACCTAAAAATCATCCCTAAGCAAACCAAAATTTTAAAAACTTTGTCTGTTCCAGCTGGCACACTTCAGCTTTTTCCAAAGTTCGTTTCATGTCTTTTTCTCAGCATTAACCAGCAGAACCAAGAACCAGTTTTTACATCCCTTCACTCAGGTTCTCCCAGAGAAATGTGAACTCCAAAAGGTATTGGTAATAACCTCACTCACAGCAACATTCTGCAATATTGCTACTTTCCTTGATATTGATACACCACAAGTCCTTCCTCATGTAGCTGATACAAAGTGCTATACATTCATTTTAATTTTCTGCCATTGGAGAGATAAATGATAAGGCAGTAAAAATAAGACAGTTTACTACGAATAAAAGGACTCTCAGAAATGAGCTCAATCATTTATTCTAATCGGACTCCCAGTCTGGGTCTGTTTAGGACATACTGGAAGACTGGGAAATATCCTCTTCCACTATTCCAACACTGAATCCAATTCTCTGTAATCAGGAGCACATGTTTTGGCAGAGATGTAATAAGATAAATGCACAGTGCTTTTATTGAAGCTATTCTGAAGTTTTCTAAATTAATGCTTTCCTGGACACTATAAAATGTAAAATATATATTCAGCAAGCACATGGCTGTATAATTGATCAGAGAGGTGCCACTCACTTCAAATGTTTCATCACAGTTGTGTAAGTCTCTTTGGGAAAATACTTATTTTTCACATGCACAGGGGCAGTGACACTCCTGCTACTGAGACCAAAACTGGCAGGAATGAGATTCATATATTCTTCCATAAGGAAAGAGCTCAGCAGGTGCCATGATCAAAGCTTAAGAAGAATTATAGAAATTTTAAGTCATTTCTACAGAAAATTCCTGCTTGTTTTTTCTCTTAATTATTAAAAGACTCTGGTGGTTTAGACATGGAACTGCCACATCATTAGAGTAACAGGTGGGGTGAGATACCGATGCTTTTAAGAATTCCTGTGTTGGCAGACTCGTGTCTGGGTTTGAGAATGTGTAGCCACTAACAGCAGAGTGGAGAAATATGTGAAAGCCAGAAAGACAGAAATAATTACACTTGTCAACAAGTTGGGTTTTCACACACCTGTGCATCTCAATCTGATTGATTAGTCAATGCTTTTGAACAAATTCCTCACTGCTCCCATCCTGGTGGCTTTTCTTTCCATTACCTCAAGTCTTATTTTTCATTGTCTTGTACTGACCGAAAGGTGGCTATTTTCCTGTATTTTTCAACTACCTGCCAACACTTCATAAATGATTCAAAATTCTACCAAAAAAACCCATCATTCAGAGTGAGAAGAATGTTAAAAGCTTCTACAATCTGCTTCAGAACTAAGTACGTGTGGCTGAAACAAAAGTGGGGAAATTTTGCAGCTGCTAACAATCCACAAATAAAGAAATACAAACAGCCTGGGAGAGCACACTGGAGAGTGTTTGAAGCTCACCCTGCCATTCTATCCATGGAGGATGTCACTGCTCTGAAACCAAGAATCCAGCAATCAAGGAACAGTATAAAATTTCAATGCTTCAACTACAAGTCAGGCTGGAGCACAAACCCCTAAATTCAGAGCTGCCTGAGGCAGAACACAACGTGAGCACGTTCAATAACACACAGTGAAGAATTGTTTCATTATTCAAGACGTTTTCAAGTGAGCTACCACAATAAACCCCATCTGTCTGTCTGTCAGGCAATGTCTGTGGTCCTTGTTATCCCCAAAACTGGAGTAAAAGATGTACATGCACACTGAAGAAGGTGTTACTGATTAATATTGAATTGTTACACTTCCTGACCAGTGGAGTCATCTTATTAGCATGCTTTTAAAGTATTAAACTCCTAAAAGACAACCCTCAAAATATGCTATTTGAATAATCAACACAATCCTGTGGATGAATATATATGAAGCTACTGCTGCTGCTCATTAGCTGATCTCTAATGAAATTATACGGAGAGCTTTAAATTATTAAAATGTGCTATTTCAGTTAGAAACTTAAAACTCAAAATCCCTGTTAAAGCTGGCTCACTCACCTGATAAACATGGAATGCATTGGCAGCTTTTCCACGCAGAAACACTGAGGGAATCCAAACATTAATAAGAGCACGATTTGATCTGCAGAGGAGAAAAATAACCTTAAAACAGGGAATCGTATTTAGGTATAAGAATTGCAAAGCAACTACCTGCAGTGATTTAGATAATGATCAAAGTCATCAACAAAGAAACTAAATTTCAAATGAAGTAACAGAAAAATTGGAGTTCTGCCTGAACTTTTTATATGTTCTGAATCTAAAAATGTTCCCTAAAATTAACCCAACTGAAACAATTCCTTCTGCAGGTTTTCTGGGGTTTGGGGTTTTTTTTTTTCACAGCATGCATTTGACAACATTTGATTATACACATGAAGCAAAAATTATTCACTTGAACAAATTCAACATTTTCAGCCACAAGCCTCAGGTAAAGTTCATTAAATAACAGAAGAGCAGAGCACAATTATGCAGAAGCCATTTCCATCCACTCTTCGTCATCCATTTCTAAATTTCCATGATTCAAACACATCAGCTACATTTTAAACCCCTCATCCACAAAAGCAAGATTCATTAGTTTGCTATTAAAGGCCAAATTCCAAACCACAACAGTCTAGAATGATCTGGGGTGGGTTGTTTGGGGAGGTTTTGGGTTTTTTGTAAGAGTTATTCTGTAAAAATGAGGAAGGCCATCACATGAGGAATTGCACCCAGCACCCATCAAACCCAAAGCACTAAAACCAGTAACTTTTTGGTGCTTTGGCAGAAAACCAAGACACTTAAAATGCACTCCCAGGGAATCTTCCTAAATCTAAACTGCTTGAGTTCAGCGTTATTAACTACACTGGGGCACTGGTGCAGCTCTCCATAGTTTTTAATAATGGAACACCACAGCTCTGCAGTTATTGGAAATAATATAGGAGAAGCAAATTATTGACTCTGTTTGCTTATTCTCCTTTCCCAGAGACAGGATGAAGAGAAAAATTTATCAATTATGAAACTTACATTTCAAAATCTGACAAACTCTGATCTTCAGATGTTTGACTCAAATCTCCAGGGACCTGTATTTACAAAACAGAAATAATTTCCACACAGTGTCTATTATGTTTTCAATTAAGAAAACATAATATTATAAGGAAATTACAATTCAACATTTAATTTTTATAAATACCAATAAAAACTATTACTGACAAGCAATAAAAAAACAAAATCCTGCAAGAAGATTGTGAACAATGTCACCCTTGTGAGTCCTTTATGCTAGAGTTTGCTACAGTTTTGTAAAAAAACAATGAACAGTGTGGGGTTTGTAAAAGCATGTAATTTTGAAAGACACAGAAAATGCAGGAAAGAGTATCATTATTAGGGCTTTATGAGCAAAGGATGCTGAAACAAAGTACTTTGTGTGTAAAAGCAATTTATGGGAAAACACAAAGCACATAAAACCTACTGATCACTTTCTTTTACAGCCAATATTCCATGAAGGGAAGGACACGTGAGCATTTTATTTCAGCCATGCTCTTACAAAACACTATATAATGTTTTGTAATTGAATTAATGTTTTGTAATGTATTAATCAACATTCATAACGATGCAAGGATGGACCTGCAGAATCAAAGGAAGTAGTAGCTGTTAGAAAACCAGATTGCAAGAGCATTTAAAACTGAAGAATAGCTTTTTACTTGATTTTATAGCTAGAATAAACACATAAGGGTGTGTTATTTTAAAAGGAAAATGTGAAACGTAAAACATAATCTGGAACAGTTAAGAGGAAAGGAGCTGTGCAAAGCCAATTCTTCACAGATCTGTTATTTCTCACAGGCTGACAGATATTGCACCATGAGTGGCAATGTTTGAGCCTGCCCCAGAGGATATTCTGCAGTGCCATCACCAAACACCCACCGGCCCCCTCAGATCAATCAGCTCCTGTCTCATCTGGAACACCAGAGCTTCCTTGGCCATCAGAGCACGGTGCAGCCTCTCGTTGAACTCAATCAGCTCTCCGTGCATCTCAGCCACCTGCAAAGCAAAGCCAAGGGATACTTGTGGTCTGAATGGGGGAAAAAAAAAGGAATTTCTCACATGTATATCAATTTCTTTTCACCAGACTCTCCAAGTGCTGCTAATGCATTCGTTTGAACAGATCATTAAGAACAGATATTGCTATAATTTTGACTCATGCCTTGAAATTGTAGTTTTGATGTTGAATTGAATAGGAAAAAACACAACTTCATGTCAAATTTTATTCCTATCACTCAAAATCCCATGACAACTGATTCTAATAAAACACTCATTGACTTCTGTTCTCGGTTTAATTCTTTGATGAACGCAGCACTCAACAGGTACAAACTAATCACAATATTTTGAACTGGGAGTTCTGCAAAATGCACAAACTGCATTAAACTTTGTCAATAATTCGTAAGAGAATTACGTTGAGGTATTCCTCAACATAATAATACCTCATTATATGAGGTATTCCTCACTCTTAGTTGGGAGTTTTAATAGGACTGGAGGTAGAAGTCAGACAAATCTGTGAGAGGTGAGAGGAGTCTAAACTCCAGAGTCAGGCTGTGGCCCAGGTTGTTCTCACAGGTAGAGAGTGGCCTCTTTGGACACTGAGTGTGCCTGTGCTCTGCATTTTAAATCAAGAAAGCAGCAAGTGATGCAGCATGTTCTGAGGGTGCCAGGGGCTGGGGGAGAGGGAAGGATGGAAAGTTCCTGCAGTCAGATGAACACAGTGGGCACTGCTGGGTCTCTCCCCAGCAGCAAGGTTAAACCTGTTCCTCAGTCACAGCAACTCCTGGAATGCCTCCTCCTCCTCCTCACACTCCTCACAGAGCTGGGGAGCAGCAGAGGCAGCAGGGGAGCAGCATGAAGGCACAGCTGAACAACAAGGATTTCAATCCAGGCACCTCAACAATAGCACAGGGACTTGAACTACTGCCAGATCTCTTAAGAGTTCATAGATTCCCTCCTGGAAGCAGTTCATTACTGTCTGTGAATTTTACTACTTCCTTTCCTTGAATTACCCTGCCTTCTCCCTCTTCCCCAGGGAAGTTTCCCCCAAATAAAACAGCTGAATTCAGTCGATTTTGTGCTTTGTTCCACACAAACCTGCAGCCTTCACAGAATCAAAGCAAACAGAAAAAAACCAGCTTCATTTTGACAAGCCAGGATCTGACACCATTGGTTAAAAATAATTAACAAAAAAAATTCGGGAGGTGAACTTCAAGCATTATTTTCCAATTTCTTTTTATATTAGAGGGAGTCCTTCAAATCCAGTAATCCATCACTGTAACATACATGCAAAAGAGAGCTAAACCACACCAACCATATACTAGAGAAAACAATAACATAATACTATTAACTCTAGATAAATCATTTTCCATACAAGCTTAACCACTAATTCCAATTTAAAGTGGGTGGTGTAACTTTTAAGAACACCAGGTTCATATTGGCAGGTCACTGGTAATTCCACACAGCACGGGCTGGAAGGCAGAACTTCCTTGCATTTCAGATACAGACATACAGCACACAACCAGCTGCAAATTCACAGAGAAAAGCTGCAATACTGCTGGTTATCAAAAGCAGTATCAGAATTTACAGGTGGACACAAATCTCAGTAGTTTGCATATTTGAAAACATGTTTGATTTTTCAGGGCCTGTGTATCAGAAGAACAAACTCCAGACTCATATGTGACTATGTTTTTGTCTCTCTCTGGTTTGGATGTCCTTGAAATAACCTTCTACTTGCAGACTCAATTAATATGTAAATTCAACAACTCTCTCAAAACACTACAAGTAATGCAAAAATTTATAAGTATCCCTAGCAAAGGTAAATAACAAAAAGGAAATTTAGCAGCAAATAAAACACCGAATCACTTGTTCTGTATTATCAAAAGGACAACTGGCAGGTATCACTTATTAGCAACTAACTTACTTCAATACTTTTCCTTGGCGAAGAAAAATGCATTACCATCACAGCAAATCAAAAGGAGCAATGAATAACCATATTAATTTAAGTTTTCCTGCATCAAAGTCTGCTAAAACAATAAAGAGGTCTCCTTATAACTATATCCTTTCAGTGACATTTTAATAGACTCACATCTTCCTTTATTCAATCCACAATGAAGCTTAAGCAATAAATTTCCCTGCTGGCACTTCAATCATCTTCACAGCATTTTTCTTCATAACAATACGCTTCAAGTGAAAAAATAAAGTATAAATAAATGCAGTTCCCCTTGGACAGAGGATCATTTAGATTTGCTCCAGTTTAAAGAAACCAAACCCTCCTCAGGAAGGTGAAGTGAGGCTAAAATAAACACTTGAGGCTCCACACTAAGAGAACTCTTTGGAGCTGTCAAAAGAAAAGCCAAGTGCCTGAGAGTACTGCAGTTACACTGCCCAGCATGAGCACACTGGAGAGCAGTCTGCAGAGAAATGACAAAGAAAATATCACTTCATGTTTCACAGCAAAGCAGTTAACTTCAAACAGGCCAGGAATGTTTCACTAAGCACCTCATAGTACAATCTGTCTTGGAAGGACACATTTCTAGATAGGGAAAAAGACATTTAACAACAGTGCAACAATAAAATTTAAATAAATAAAAACTTGCTACAATAAAAAAAAATTAGTAATTTTCTTACAGAGTGTTTTATTGGAACCCAAGAATTTTTTTTAATTGTTTGCAACTGAGACTTCATATAACTTTCTGTCAGTTGTGTCCAGTGTTCACTGAGACTGACACTGTTTGCCAGGCTCAGAACCTTAAAAAAGAGTTATCACAGGGGTTACATCCTGTTTGGAGTAGGTGAAGATACTGTTGGAGACCAATAAATGCAACAGATTATAGTGCCCCTCTCCCCAATATCACTGGCAAAAAAGCTTTTCCTGTGGGTACATCCATCACTGACACTGCCACAAACTCCTGAGCACACAGGACAAACTGCACAGAGGAAAGGAGGGAGAACTCCACCAAAGGGAGGCATTAGGGGGGGAATTAATTTCACATGGTCCTCTGAGGAAAGGATATCCAAGTATGAATGTTTTAGAAGAACTGTGTGAAGTTTTTTGATCCATGACCTGCATTTTTAGTCATCTTCATGTTGAGCAGTTAATGTGGGTATCCAATTTCAGGATATTTTGGGCAAGAGGAACATATAGAGAATTGTTTTACTTTTTATAAAAATGTTCTTTTAATATTTAATAGCAGATATGGGTATTAGATACTAATGTTTCATTGCAATTAGATACTAAATTTCATTACTTCTGTCTTAAAAATGATTTGTATTCAAATTTATATCAGCATATAAAAGTGTAACCCTGTTAGGAAAAGTACTTTTAATTATCTGAGGGGTTTTTTATTTTTAAAGGAAAAAAATCAGATTTTTCTTTGACATTCCTGAGGGGAAAAAAATAACTAAGCAAAGAAACTATTCAAGCTTCAAACCTTGTTTTGCAATTACAATTCCATAAAATCTGTGCAGTACAAACTTTACCTCAATCAATTTCCTTTCATAAGAGCTGGCCAGTTCCTCATTGTTTTCTACTTGCTTTTGCTCTGGAATTGTAAATTCACCATCAGTGCTCCAAATGTTTGGCAGAACTGTAACAAAGAGACACCTCAAATTAAAAAGTTGAATTCCATAAACATCCAAGGCACCCTGTTTAGAAATAATAGCTCTAAAAGAAACAGTTATTTAAAACATTGGAGCAGACCATAATATTAAGCACTATTACAAGTACCAAAATATAGATACTGCAGGGATCTTTTTTTGTAAGAAATATTTAGACTGGAATCTTAACAGTAAAAAAATGTCAACCAAAAGCATTTGGCTGTTCTGTGACTAGAGGTCTAATGTAGGTAGTTCCTGCAATTCCTGCCCAAATTCTTCTAAAACTAAGCTTACACTTCTCTTTCAAGCCTTTTTTTATACTGGGTTTCTAAAACAGCATCACATATTACTTGCACAAACTGCTTACAAATCATAGAAATTACAGAAAATAGGGCTGAGAATGAACATTTCATACTTCATCCAGTATTTCATGATTTTGCATCAAGCAGAATCAGCTGGAGTTATTCCATTCCTGACAGTTAATGGTCTAATTTCTTCCTAAAAACGTCCAAGAAGGGAGATAACATGCATAACTTATTTAAATTTAAGTATTCTTCTCACAAAGGTTTTCCTGATAGCCAATCAAACTTCCCTCACCTGCCACATCAGCCCAGTATTCTCCTTTGAGCTGTAGTGAATGAAAACTACAAATTATTCTGTAACTGTTCCCAGCCATCATTTACAAATTTGAAGATCACTTTCAGGCCTATTCTGAGTAAATCTCCTCCAAGTCACACAAAATCCAATCCAATTTTTCCTCATAGCTCACAAATTTCTAAGAAAATAAGTTAGCACAAAAAAGTAAAGCCCTAAGAGAAGAGAAGTTGAATAAACTATTTCCCCATTCTTCAAAAATCTGAATTTAAATACAACCACCATAAGGTAGACAGGAGAGATCATAATTTATCTGACTAAATATTCTTGAGCCTGGGAATTGATTTTTGCCTTGGGGAAGAATTTTAGAAGATTATTATTATTATTTAAGTGAATTTGAAAGCTATTTTTTTAAGATCATCTTCTCATAAATGTTGCTTTAAATTCTTCACTCAGACTTCTAAGATCAGCATTTTTATAGAAATATTCTATCTAAGCAGGTTTAAAAAATGGTACAGAGCCAAGTCCTACTGATGGCTGAGAAATCAAGATGCTCATTTATTAAATATTTAAATACCAATATCCAACAGCCCAGGCTACAGCAGTGATCACTCATTTTGAAAGCTGATAGTTCTGACTTTTGGGTAATTTATTTATAATCACATTTGCTGAGTGGGGTTTTTTTTGCCTTTTTAAGTCTCCACAAGGCAAAGTATCAAGCTGAGTTTCATTTATTATTTTAGGAAACTATTTAAAAGCCATACTGAATAGCATTTGATCTGATTATTGTAGCAAACATGTAGAGTCTTCATTATTTATAGTGATAAAACTAACAGCAGAAGCCAAATTTATTCTGACTCTTTCAAAACAGAGTCACAGAAAATCTGTATTCTAAAATCTACAATTGTTTTTATACCATTCAGAAGATTAATTATTATTAAAATTACTCATTGTGTATACAAACCACGGGTGCAATAGTTTCTATAAATCTGGTAAAAGCAAAGAACTCCTCTTGTTCCACTCCTGTTTTTTGCAGCTTGTCCTCAGGGATTATTTACATGCTTATGTACTTAGAGTCAGAGACCCCAGTACTACTAAAATTTCACCTAAATTTTCAATGGCAGCTAAGGAAAAAATTTCCTTTTATAGAAATTCAACATGTGAAGTTCGAATGTAAGAAAAAATTATTGTAAATATTGCATGCAGCTGAAATTTATTCTGCTTACTGGTGATAAATATTATAGAAAATTACTGTGGATCGATTAAATATCTTTCCAGCATAAAGCATATGTGTGTTCATTTTTAGAAATGTTGGTACTGTTCCATCCCACTTTTTCATCTCTAAAATCTGACCATCCCACTCAGTTTCTATTCTTATCACTTACTAATCTGCATAATTTTAACACAGTGGAATATAGCTATAGCCTAGGAATATTTTCTTTTCTTTTCCTATAATTATACTCTTCATGGGAACTGTCACTACCTAATGAAGGATAATTTCTGCTATTATAGGAAGCCTAAGCCATGCTTTTTGTGAATAATTCTTAATGTGAGTCACTACACTCCAGCAAAGTCGGAAGTAAAAACATGTGTTCTCACCAACAAATATCCTTTTAGGGATGAATGAAGCTTTGAAACTCCAGAGAAGTACAGTGGCTAACCCTTAAGAACAGTAGTGTTCATTCATACAGCCACTTACACCACCAAAATATCCACAATTAAAAAAAAATTAAGACAGATGGTGCCAATTTCTGAAAATTTCTGAAAATCCCCCGCAGCTCTCTGAACACCTTCTGTAATGAGTGGAAATCCAGTCCCACCAGGAGTGATTTAGATTCAAGATATTAATTCAGCCCCTCATGGATGCTTCTGTCACAGAACACAGAAGACAAACAGGTAGAACTGCTGGTAACTTCACTCTGTTCCTATCAAAAATAAAATCTGCTCATTGTTACTCAGTACAGAGTCTATTTCAAACAGTCCACAAATACTGATCTCCAAAACACAGGATAAGCCAGAGATACTACATTTATTTTTATATTCCAATATCACATCAATTCATAGATTTTTTTTTTTTTTAATTTAAGTTAAATTTTCACCTGGCAGCTTTTCCTGGAAAATTTCTTCTTGAAAAAAGTGAACAACTACCAGAAAATTATCTGTAAGAATAAGTATAAAAATCTACATCGGTGTTTTTTTTAAACAGGAAAATATTTCAAATAAGTTATTTTTACTTTTGGGAGATATTACTCCCTCAATGGCAGCATACAAAAAAACAAACCCTGTGCATGGATGGATTCTTCTCCTCCCTTCATTTTATCCTTACCTTCCACTGTTTGACCTTCTCTTCTGAGCATCTGGACAGCTCCTACGTACTTCTTAAGCTGCACTTTTAGCACCTCATTTTCTCTATTGATTAAAAAAAACCAGAATAGATGAATAAATATTATTGTCCTCTCAAAATAGATACAAAGTCCTTTTCAATGGAAATAAACAGATTCTCTTGTCATCATGAGCTTTACCTAAGTTGTGTCACCATGATGCAAGGGGAAAAAAAAGAAAACTTACACATTCAATAATACAGCAGCAGCAGAGTAGCAGGAAAATTAGTTTTCCAGGACCACATAAACACATCAGTGAAATAGATTATCTCATAATCAGACACTTTGCAATCATTGTTTAGTGTAGATTTTCTATACTATGGTACACTGATGGCAAGCAAATTACACAGTCTGTCTAAATCAACATTTAACTAAAACACAAGGCCAGGATACTGCACAAGGAAATTCAGAATGGACAACGTAAAATGATGTAAAAATCATTATTTTACTAGTTTGCATCTAACTACAAGCAAATAATAATTCAGCTTTAGAAACAGGCTTTCTCATGGTAAGAAAGTGGCAGCACTTTGGCAACAATATCCACGGCAAAAGTTTCCACAAACCATTCCTAAATGAAAACCGTAAGAGAAGAAATGGAGCTAATGCCTTCAGCTGTGGTATTTCAGTGCCTGTCCCTGTCTCACTTCTCTCTGGAGTGTGAATTCAAACCAGGTACTACCACAGCTCCACTTCACAGCATTAAGCACCTTAGCTTATATTTTGGCAGAAATAAAAAGGGCTCCAACTGATTGATTTTAAACAAAGCTGACAAATCACGTATCGGAAAATTTAATTATCTGTCTGAGCCCATTCAGCTAAGGAAGCAGGACAGAAAAGTTTATACTGAAGAAATGTAACAAAAATGGGTTTCCAGCCTGTGAATTCAAATAACTTTTGTTCTTATTTAAGAAAATATGAAGGTGGAAATATGTAGTGCCATAAATGCAGCACAACACACACACAGAGAACCCCATAAGGCTTTAGAGAGAGGAGGAAATTTGGGCCAGGCACTATGGAACCTGGACATGGAACACAGCACAGAAAGCTGCAAATAGATGAAACACCAAAAAAAAGGGGAAAAAAAAAGGTCATTTTATTAATTAGAATTTATTTTAAAAATTTAAATAGTCAAAAAAAAAGGTAGCTATGTTTGATGGTCCTTATCATACTAGATATACACACACATACACATAAAATACACACATATATATATATATATATATATATACACTGACAAACTGCTGCTGTGAGCAATGCCACACTGCTCCCACAAGGAGCCTTGGCTGGCACAATATTCACATTCCTATGGATTTCAATTCAATTTGCTGAACTTTGTTACCTCAATTTTATTCAGCATTTTAGTAGGAGGTTGCTAAATAATTGAGAAGCTATTGATTGCTCAATGATCGAATTTTAAGAGTCCTTGATGATTTTATGCATTTGAAGATATTTTTGATTTCTGAGACTACAAAGAGAATAAACTGGTTTTTCCACTAGAGATAGATGCTGACATTGAGGTTAAGGGAAAAAAAAAATTAAAAACACAGTTTAATCCTACAGACTCTATTAAAACAAACTTAAATAATTAATTAATGAAAAAATTCCATGACAGCTAAGCAAAAAAATTTCTCACTAGAATTGTAAGAACACCTGCATGAAAATAACTTCTGTCAGAATGGGAATTTTTTCAGCAGCATAGAACAAGTTTGTGTTTAGGAAACATGTACTTGCCTGTTTTTCATTGTTGCAGACAAAGGGGCCTTATAGGACTTTATTTTCTAAAATCTTAATAGAAAAAAAAAGGGAAACAAACCCAAACAAAACTCCACCACACATACGCTTCTTGAAAATCATATAAAAATTCTCTAGGGCTTCTGTGAAATGAGCATGGTAAGAAAAGAATTTGAAAATGAGCAATTTCTCATGTATCTCAAGTATAGTGGCCTAAATGTAATTAAGTTCTGGCACAAATATCAGATTGTAGCAAGTGCTTTCTGTGAAGCTTACTCCAGAAAAGTGTCTTATTCCCAAATTCAGCACTGGAGAAAATGAAATAAAACAAAACAAACTACAAGAATCCAAGAGATGTCTGTGTTTTGATAAAAAAGGTAACATTTTTAGGAAATACTATAAAGGTATGAAATATCCAAACAATAGAAGAACCTGCAGGAATTAAGAATTCCTGCTCCTTTGTCCCTTACTAAACAGGTTGACTTCCACTTCTGGTATTTTTTCTCATCTATAGGAGCTACTGATGACTTGGGACGTGTCAACAACTAAGCAGGAAGAAAAAGTCATTTAATAGAGGAATATAAAAATTAGTTTTCACAAGCAGGAACAAGAGATATTTTCTCCTCTCTCTAAAAAGCTGCTTAAGGGAAGTGATGGAAGCATTTCAAGATGTACCACACATCATTTCACCCATCACTGAAGGGCTATGGCTGTGGAAAAAGTGGTGTAAAACAGAAGAGCAGAATTGCCAAATCCAAAAGCAATGTGGTTTAAGTAACACAGACAGTAGATAGAGGAGGCATATTAGGTTACAGAACCTACAGTAAATAGGAGGCATGTAGAAATGTAAGATAAAGTAGAGCCAAATTCTCATCCCCCATTTCCCCACAGTGCATTTTCATCTTCTTTTCTCGCTTTTTTTATCTGCTTTTCTTGCTACAAAGCCTGTCCTTTGTAATATGCCTTCCTCCAACATTGCTGGATACAGTCTAAGAATATACAATCTGAGATTATCCAATTTCACAGGCAACTTCAATAAACTCCTGTGCCTTGCAAATAGTAATAGTACTCCACTCAGAAAAGAAGAATCTCAATTAAAAATCTTCAGTACTGCCAAGAAGCCACTGGCACAACACGTCCATGCAATTTGAGAAAGGTTCATTGATGACAACAACAAAAACACCCCTGAAACAACATGACACTAGAGGGACCACTGAGTGTATTCCATCAGAAGACTAGCAAAGAGGTTGAACCTGAGCCTGGCTCCTTTTGGAACATTATAGCAACTGTTATGAAAGAGCTATTCAGTTATTTCACATGGAACAATGAGATTATCACTATGTGCAATTAAGCTGACCTAAGACTTCATCCATTTTTCAAAGAGAAACTGGGAAACTTGGGAAAATGTCTCTCAGTAAAGCAGCATTTTGTCTAGGAGGCCAGAGACTCTTGGGAGAGTCTAGGAGAACAGCTGAATAATTGCAGATTTCCAGATGCCATCATTTCACTACTGACTGATGTGTCACTGAAATTTGTGTTCTCAAAGCCCTCAGGAAGCTATTTATGCCAAATTCTTCAAAAGAGCTTTGGGGACACACATAAATATCAGCTCTCATAATCTGAAAAATATTCATTCATCAAATCACAACAGTCAGATTGTTACTGAATGATTTCCCTTGCCTTAAAATATTCAGAACATTACAACTGAGGAAAATTTTTCTATTCTGGTCATGTGATCAATTGTTTTCAAGGGAAACAGGAGATTTCACTACTTCAAAATATCTGAAACTTAGTTTCCTCTTACTCACCTACTGCACTATGCAGCATTCACACAGGACTTCCAAACTTTTTGTTACTTCAAATTCTTTAGATTATTCAGCTTGCTCAACTTCTTGCTTTAAAATATTATTTATTTTAAAAATTTACTGCTCTTATTGCAGCAGCAGCATCTACAGTACACAAAGTGAACCAACAAAAAATTTAGAAAAAAAAGCCTATATTCCAAAGAAACTACTCACAAAGTACCTTAAGTTAGGATGTTAGAAAATGAGCTGCAATGAATCATTAAAGAAATGCCTCCAAAGTAACTGGTGACACATGAATTTATCATGCCTCAGCAGGTCCCAACACTGTTTTTATCACATGACAAGGCAAACTGACTCTCAGAAGAACAATCAACACAACACACCCATACAGCAATAAGAGGAATTACACAGACTTGTTTAAAAATACCTCATTAGTCTAAGTGAGCATCTTTTCAGGTCTGGTTATAAAAGCTCTTGAGCTATTCTTTAAAGAGGTATGTGCATGACAAATATCTGATTCACCCATATGTCACTGCAAATTCTAAAACTGTGGGGGAAGTGAGTCAAAGAAATATGAATATACAACTCCTATAACCTGAAACATGAATATTAAATGATGAAGTATTTGCATTGTCTCTATTGCCTTACAGCACATGAACGTCAAACCCACTTATTCACATCTCTCCCTCCCTCAAAGCAAGTAGTTTGGTTTGATGTGCCATCAAAAGCAGAATTAGTAGTGTCCTAAATACCTTTATTTTTAAGAAAGCTTTATATTTGTCATTTTCAAATAGGCAACAAAAAGCTTAAAGGAATCTCAGCTGTGGTACTTTGTGATTGACACTGAACATACTCTGCCTGTGTATGCAGAAAACAAACACCTCTCTCTGGGTAAGGCAGATTATTTAACTCTTGGATTGTTTGCTGTTTACTATCTACATGAATCACCCCCAAGATCTTACACATCATGGTTACTCTAGAGCTTATTTTGAATTGTAAGAAGCAAATCATACTATTACAGCAGCATTTACCTTCAAAAGCCTTCCTTAAACTGAATCCCACTCAGACCAGGAGAGGGTTAAAATTCTTTCCACTTCACTGTAACAGAAGTCAGGCTGAGGGCAAGTCAGTGCTGGGGCCAGTGCTGTTTGACACCTCAACATCAGCTGGATGCCGGGCCAAAGCACACCCTCAGCAAGGTCACAGACAGCACAGAAGTGAGGAGCAGAGACACTGTGGCCATGCTGCCATCCAGGGGGCAGGGACAGGCTGGAGAACTGGACTCAGGAATAGCTGTGAAGTTCAACAAGGGTAAATGTAGGGTCCTGCATTTGGGGAGAAATAGCTCAGAGCACCCAGGCAATGCACCTGTGTGGAGGAGGAACTGGGATGAGCCTTCAACAAGCCCTCCATGGCAAAATAAGCCAGGAGCAGCCTGGACCCCACCAGGCACAGCACTGCCAACAAACCACTGCCAACAGGCTGCCCAAAGGGGCTGGGGAGTCTCCATCTCCATCAAAACCTGACTGGAAATGGTCCTGAGAAACTTGTTCCAGCTGACCTTCCTGGAGCTGTGGCAAAAACAGCTGCACCACTTCCAAACTTGGTACTCACTCATTGATAATGTTTAGCAACAGCTATTGCTTACAGCAGGATTTTTAGTCCTAAATCACTCCTGCTCTTCTGCAAACTTAGCTACTTGAAAATGATTTCCCTTGCATACAGACTCTGTTAGTCCCTTGTTCCCCTGCAGTTATATTTGAGGCATTTTCAGCACTTCTTACCGTGCCAAGGCCTGGACTTTAGCAGCGTGGCGCTCCTCCTGTTCCGCCACCTTCCTTCTGCAGTTCTCCACCTCCTGCCTCAGGGCTGCAGAGTGCTCCATCTCTGCATCCAGCAGATTCCTCAGGGATCTGCAAGAAGGCAACAGCCTCTCTTCAGAACACTGCACTCACTACCTGCTAATCAGAGGATACCCTAAATATCACAGAGGAGGTGGCCTGAATGATGCCACTGACGTCATCCTAAAATTTCATTAGTCAATTGAATAATTTCACCTGATTTGATTATACAAAGACATGAAAAGCTACAAGGAAAAAGCAGTTGCAAATGCTTACTATTAATTACTATTATTACTATTTTGTCAACAAACTCAAAGGACAACCTATTATGGGATCTACTGTAGCAGCATGAAGAAAGAATTTGTTGAAGAATCTCTTTTTTTAAAAGGCTTGTAAGCTGTTTTCAGTACTTCAGTGCAAGTCCATACATCTTGGGGACAATCTATAAGCAATATATTTATAGCAGGACAGGCAGGGCTCTTGCCTCTACCAAGTGCCACAGACCTCTGTGAAAAACCCTTGATGAGATAGCAAAGGTCAGCATGATGCATAATGGTAGAACCCAAAGCATCCTGGTGCTTCTGCCAAAAAAGCCCACAAAGCTGAATGAGGCAATAACTTGCAATTATGGGAGTGGGAAGAATAGGAGGAAGGAAAATAGGATCTGTTGGTAGGCTCAGCATTCAAAAAACCCAAAATACCTAGAGGAAAATATGAATTACCAAAATAGCCCTACTAAAGCATTGAATACATTTGTATTTTCATTCATCTAACTATGTGTTTTAATAAACTAAATAAATACAAAGTATGTTTGATGGCATTTTATATAAGCAACTGATCATTTCTACATTTACATCAAGTGAGCATAAAGACAGTCAGAAATGAAAGTCACTTTCAGCATTATATGGTCAGCCATCCTACATCACTTCTTCACCAGAAGGAAAAAACCCAGAAATTTTCTGAATATTTGTATTAGGAGAAACTTTTGTTTGGAAAGGTGTCTTAAGAGAGCTTCAGAATCTTCTGGTTATAAGATTTGGTTTTGAAAAAATTACAACTGTAAAGTCCCAAGGTACAAAGAGTTACCTGATTCAAACCAAAAGCAAAAAGCTGCTCTCAAAATACAATTCTGCAGTATCAACATTTAAATAGTGAATTATTAAGTAAACCTTTCACAGAAAAGATAATATATACATCAAAAAGGTTACAAAAAATATGATGTATAGCTTTAAAGAAAGGACAGCTTCAATTAGAGAACAGATTTTTTTTTTTAATTATAGTCCCTCTTGAGTAAAAAAATCAAACTACCTATTCTGCTCTTCCAGTTCATCCTTTCTATTCATCATGGCCACGATAGCTTGACGAAGTTCATCTAAGAAGAAGGAACAAAAAAGATTAATGCCTGTGTACATTTTTGCTCATTTCAGATCTAGAAGTCATATACACAGGCAGCACACATAAGATGATGTCAACACCATTATCTATGCAGCAAAGCACAGAAAAATGCTCTTCGTCTCATCCCTAATTCCAGCAATCTTTCAGAAACGTTGTTATTTAACACCACATCACAAGTATTGATCAAATCAAATTAGTCTGCATCTGGCTTTAATACAAATGTTGACAAGTGTGCCTGTGGCTGCAGCTGTTTTGTTTTCACCACAGCTGTAGAGCAGAGTGCACCTTTTCACCACATGCCTGTTAAAGAGATACACTGTTCCTTGTTCAGCCTCTCCAAATTGCTTCTTCTCCGGGCTGTAAATCCTGACACAGGAAATAGCTGCTACAGGGAGATGGGAGCAGAGATAATGGCATTGCTTCACAAGTTCAGCCCCCAAAATGATGAGATTTCTGAACCTTGTCATTTCCTATAACATCCTTTCTATTTGTCAAAAATACCTTAAAAAATACTTTCTGTCATTAAATCAAGAATAAAAATTTGAAGAAAAAATAACTGACAGAATTTTAGAAATGTTTAAAGATATCCTTTGGGTTAGGTACAACATGATACCAGAACAGCCAAATACCATACAGAGAAGTGTCAGCTCAAACAATTTCATTACCAATTTCACATATGTTAATCAATAATTTTATGAGTGCTACAAGGATACAGTTATATTACACCATCCCTCCCCACATTTAAGTGAAATATGCATATGTAATAAATCAGCAAACTCTGTCCTGCAAGTATTCAATGCAGACAGCAGTAAATTTTGTGTGCTTTTACTGAAAACATTAATGGAACTGGTATTACTTGATTTCTTCAAGGAAGCAAAGCCATTGGACAACTCCTTTCCCCTTTACATTCAGTTCACAGAATTACCTATATATTTCTTAATATTTTCTATAGTTACAGAAGTTTTTGCCTATTTAACAAAAAACTTGTCCTAAGGGCCAGATGGAGTGTGACAAACTCTAGAAGCAGATAAAATGTAAAAAATTTGATTATGTCAATCAAATGGATCAGTCAATGCTGCAGACATCATGACTCCAGTCTGGCTGTGGTAATCTGCAGATAAACCCCACCCTTGCAGGACTGCAGGCTTCAGCAGAGTTCTCATACCATTTTAAATCAGCCAAGCCAAATTTCTTCATGCAAGATTTTTTCCAAGACATTCCTGCATCTTTGGCCAGGGAGAAAGTAAGTGATCATTTTTCTGCCCATTCCATAGTACCCATATTACACATTAACAGCGAAATTACATTAGCAAGAAACATTCCAGTAGGTCATTAGAGGGAGTTTGCACTTCATTAATTCAGCGTAGAAAGAATAATTAGTTTTCTAGAGTAACTTACCATACCTTATGCAACTCTAAAAAAAATAACGTATCTTGTAGAAAAACTGAAAGTGAAATAGTGAAATTTCTGGGTATTAAACACAAGCACAAGGGCCCACAATCCATCAGCCTATCTGTGAAATACACAATTACACTAAGGAGGAAGAATATAGAATAATCCAGGAAATATTAGAGCATCATACAAATCAACAACACAAGCAAACGGACCCACATAAGCTTTCTGTCCAGTAACACTCCAAAACAAAATTAAGATCTTGAACTACAATATTGAATTCAGAATCCTCCTCAAGGATACATCAAGTCAATGGCATTTTAAATATTTTAAGTGGTCCATTAAAATATGATAGTGCACGATCAACAAGTTGTTGCTGTTATGTCTCTGCCTGTGAATAAATTAAAGCTGTTGCTGCTCAGACACGGCTCTGCACTTGCACGAGGTCCCACTCTGCAGCAATTGCCTCTGTGTGTACTCAGTGTTTTAATGTGTACTGATTTATTAACATTTAGACAGCTAAGCTATTATAAATTGTCTTCATTATTTCAATTTTACCAGCCTATTCAAAATGTAACCTCAGCTTGCATAATGACTTAATCTTCTTTTCCTTATTCCATCCAGAATCTTCTGCATGAGCTGAGACCTGAAATCCCATATTTTCTCACTCCCCTCTCCCCCTCACACATGCAAGCAGAGCACAAAAGCAAGATTCTGCTAAAGACCATGGTCTGCACAAGAGGAAGGAAAAAAGTCTTCTTGAAATAGAAGACTTTAAATTGCTTATTTATTTCCATTCGCCTCATTTTTCTGAGAGTCACGGAATTGACAATACTACAGAGACACGACAAAGCAGAAACTCCAAATTTCATTATCACATTCAGGGCAAGAATCAATGCTTAATTTAGGACCACAAATGCAAACACATTTCATACTCAGTATTTCTTGCTAATTTAGCTCCATTGCATGTGCCAGTGGAGGTGTGGATGAAAGCACCAACACAAACCACCAGTCTGGGCTAATTCCAACAAGGAATTCCAGAATTCCAAGAAGGCTGCTCCAGCCCATGCCCACCTGAGCAGCAAGATTGCCCCATGGCTACAGCTCTGCTGTTTCTTCTTGAAGTGAAGAGTATTAAGGAGTCATATTTTCTATAAATTACTCAAAAAACTACACAGTTTATCACCAACACTTCTTTAACCTCCCCATCCATAGTAAATACAAAAGAGTAAGTCATTATTAGTGTAATTAAATGAGCAAAAATTTACCAAGAAAAAAAAATCATAAAGCTTAATTTCATGATCTTTTGAAGCAAGGAAGTGAGCAGAACTAAAAGGAAACCATCCTATTTAATTCAGGTATATTTAAAACTCCCAAAATTGTAATTTCTTACTTTCACTTACGCTTCCTGAAAAATTTCATCAGCATATCAAAGCAGCCAGCTGAATGCAAAGGAAATCCAGTGTGATACACTGCAGCAGGTTCCCTTCAAACCTGCCACAACATCCCCAGTTCAGGAGCTTTTGTCTGTCTCTTACACTTGCCTCCACGACGAGTGTATGATCACAACCTAATTGTGCCAGCAGATTTATGTCTCATACATTGTGTGGGTTAGAGAAGGGAATAAATTAAAAAAAAAATGTCAGGGTTATAGCAGCAACCACAAATTTGGTATTTTCTGACTTTGGGACTGTGCAACTTCAATCTTTTTCTCCCCTTCTATTTTTTTCTTTTCTTTTTTTAATAAAACAGTGGACAATGGCCAAGTATTCCTACTTCAGAAAAGTGACTTTATATCCTGCTTCTGAGCTTGATGACATTTATGTTCTGTAAAATAATATTAATGAAAGGCAATACACTACTGTTATTAAGGATCAGCATTCAACACCAACATATCTAGAAGTGAATTGATAACCTGAGTTCTGTAAAGATAGAGATAAGATGGTAACTAGCAAAATTTGTCCTAAGAGACAGTTTTGGAACAACTTCTTGAAAAATAATTCCCTTGTACAAACCAGTGATTCCAAACCATTCTTTATCAGCAAAAGAAAGATGATATAAAAATCGAGTAATATGCTAATTAAATTTTTCATATTCAATCTCATTTTTTCAAACACTAACAATATTCTTTTATTGCTGGAATTAATCTGTGGTGCCTGATAACTCACAAAGTGAATATTTGTTCTAAAACATGTTTCAATTCCATTCCATACTTCATGCAAAATCTAGCTTCTAGAAAGCTTTCATAAGGTCACAGAGCATTAAATATATAATGCTTTGAGAAACACCTGCCAGTTTCCAGCAGCCTCCAGAAAAAAGTCATAAGTTTCACAACTCTTCTGCTATTTAGCCAAAGATTGGAGAAGTATGATTTGCAATCACCTGTTGTGAAGAGTGAGCTGTAAGTGAAATCATCCCTCAGAGTACACAAGGTCATGCAGCCTCCTCTGCAATCCTGCAGATAGATTATCAGGGTGGGCTGGGAGCAGTTTACAGCAATCTCTATTTCTTTTTTTTTTATTTGCATGAGTGAAAATTTACACAGATATTTTCAGAGACAAATAAGACTTCCAGCAGACTAGTTACATCTTAAATCAGAAGTCTGACCTTTAAAGACATAAAGAGCTTGATGCTCCCTAAGCTGCCTACAGGAACACTGCCTTTTAAGGCTTAATTTAGTGCTCCAAAATCTTGTCAACATTATCCTGTCATGTCACTATTCACAGGACAAATTTTAGTAGGAAACATCTTGTGTTGGCTTTCTACTGTATAGAAGAGTCCTGGTTAAAACTAAGTCTGTGAAGTGAACTGCAGCTTTCCTCTCTCTGATGAAATACAAAAAACCTCCTCTTACAGCTGTGCTTTCAAAGAGGAGATGAGAATTTAGTACCTGCCTGTGACCTGTGGCAACTGGGTAACAGAACAGGTCAGCAGCTATTTAAAGGACACAGAAATTATAAAAACATACACTTTATTCACTTACACAACTAGGATAAAAATATAACCCGGAGGTTTGATTACTCAGTGAAGTTCTTTGGTGATCATGAAAAGCTCAGGGATTTCTCAAGAACATATGAAAAAATATGGAATGATGTACAACCTTTGTGGTTAAGCTCAATTTTAAAAACTGAAGAAAATGATTGTGAAAAAACCTAAATTACCAATCATTTCCTAAAAATAGCAGTATAATAAAAGAACCTTGTGAAAAACAACACTGGTAGCATCCTTCTAAAATGAAAGTTTTGGAACTTACTTTTTTCCTACTGCAAAAACAAAATGGGGAGACTCGTGCTGTTAAGACAGATTGTTCTGGTGAAAAACAGTGCTGAAAATGCAATCTTCCAAAAGCAACTCTTGAAACAATGTTGTTTGTGATTCAAGTACAATAAGATAAAGAAAACTTTTTTTAAAACTGAAACATACACAGTAGAGTAGGTGCATAAAAAGAAAATTTCTGACCAGCTCAACTTTTTATAAACCTGGTTATGACAAAATAATCTGCAAAACAGGGCCAGTTTCCAAATTATGCCTGACATAAACACAAAGCTCTGTGGATTTCTCTTGAGTGGTATCAGTATTTTTTAAGATATATCTGCTGCCAAGTTAACCTATACCTAACAAATGCATGGGACATACTTCAGGAAAATAATTTAAAATGGCAGAAATTTTAAATTACAGCTTCTCATAACATAACTTTCTAGCCTGCATATCAAGAGAAGTAAGGCAAGTTTACTACCATACTAACAGGTTGGAACAAAAGCAGGAACAGAATATCATCTTTAAAAAATCCATTGCAGGCTTTGTCTCCAGAAGTAACAAACACAAAAATCCAGTTGCTGGAGACCTCACAGCTTTTTCACTGCACTACTGCATTCCATTTTTCTTGCCTGATGTGTTAGAATCAGTTGCTATGCAACCAAGCTATAAGCCTCAGCATTTAATAATTCTTCTGCTAATTGCAATAGAGAGAAAGAGCTTCAGTGTCTGAGTTTGTCACAGCACTGGATTCCTCCTGTAGAAAATGTACGACCAATACCAACAAACTTGAAAAAAGCATTTTTATTTAATATACCCAGGATCATCTATTATAAAGGTATTCACTAATTCTATGAATGTATAGTCAGCTGAATTTTAATTATAATTATGATTATTTACTAGGTGTTCTACTGGCTTTATAGATGGGTTTGACATGCTTCCCACTCCTCCTTTCACCAAAGCCTTCTCTGAACTGGGAAACTAATGACAGTGTGCATGCTTCTGTTGATCCTGTGTTCTCATTCGATTTGGGAATTGCTAAATATTGAGAATTGAAAAAATCACCAGATTTTCTTTCCATTTTATAGCTGTCTTACCTACACTGGGAAATAAGTGAGCAACTGAAGGAGACCAACTGCGGCCCCTGCTGGTGCCTGACTCCCCTACAAACAGCAGAATCCAGAGTGCCGGGGCACCAGGAAACTGCCCTGTGCAATCCCCTGAGAAATAAAGGAGAACAAAAGGAATGCTGTAGGAATAACATTAGCAGAGAATATTTAGTGACCAAAGGGTCACTGTAGCTAATAACTGTAAGCCCATTCCACACTGCAATTATGGCTCCTGGAAGTCTCAAACTAGTTTGCCACTTCATGAAGTACTGTGCAAGAAAGGATTTTTCAGCTCTTTTTATTCAGCACACCAGTGCCAGAGCCTGAAACACTGCCCAGTGGAAATGCTTGTTTTATCTCCTTTCACACAGGTTGATACAGCATTTGAATATAACTTGGAGACGAAAATGAGATTAGAATGTCTTAAAATTTCATTCATTCTGATGATTGCATGAATCAATTGCAGAAAAGGATCTTGGCTGCATCACTTCGAACTTCCCAAATGTCACAATTTAAAACTTGTACATATTGAAAGTTACAAGAAGAAACAAACACACACCCAAGAGCTTTAGGAACAAAGCCAGTTCAGTTACAGAACATTCTGTAACAGTGAGGAACATAAACACACACTGGCTTACAAGCTTAGACACTCAGTTTAAAAACTAAGTCTTTGTTCCACAAGTGTATGCAAAGAAAAATGATCAAATATGTGATAAACAAACTGCCTGTGCTTCTATTAATCCATCAGTGCAGCAAAGACTATTTTATCCTGAATACCTCTGCTCTTAACACCACTGACCTATGACTGTCCTCCCCCTTAATCTTAACACAAAGTTTTGTATATGAAAGCCCATATTTACATTTGGAGCAGATCTTCTTATCAAAACCACAGAAAGAGTGGGGTTTGTTCATTTGTTCCTGACTATCTGTTAATGAAAACAGGCAAAATAAGCGAGAATACATCACAACCAGCCCTCAGTGTTCTCAGAACACATAGAAATCTAAAGATGTTAATCAAACCATTATTTAATATATCAGCTGCAATGCAGAATAACCTGCCAATACAAACATCTTTTTAGAGCAGTTATGACTAACATGACCAGCACATCAGAAATTAAGTGCTCTATTACTCTCTAAGCAGATTTTATTGGAACAAAAATAGAAAGAGCTACAGGACTTTCAAAGTTATTTCCATCAATCTAAATACATCAAGGAAGTACTTACTAATTGTCATGGATTCTGGCACAGTGGCTGAAGGCAACATACTGCTTAAAGCATCCACTTGAGTTGGAGGACTGACTTCCACTCTAGTCATAAAAGCACAGTATCATCAATACATGAAAGCAAAATCCTGAATTCAAAACTTTTAAAAAAAGCATTCCAGAAATTAGAATTGTTATCCTATTCACCCATATTTACTCAAAATAGGTTGAACAATCCTTTAAGGTATCTTCTGGGAGTCTGATTTAAGCAGACATAAAAATCCTGAATTAAAAGGCCATGGAGAACACAGTAAAAAAAATAACATAAAACCAACATAAAAACTATTTTGAAAACCAGCAGGCCAAGTCTGTTATTTGACATGACTAAGTGACTTCTTCAAGATAATTAGGAAAAGTTCAGCGTATGCAACTATGCAAAAAGGCAATTGTAGGTTTTTTCATTTGTCTTTCCAAACACATGCAGAAGCCCCCTGATGAGCAGTTGGTTTGCCAATAATACTAATTGTTACCTAATACTAAGTGCATTAGGTAGCAGTAAGTTTGCAGCTACAGGGTGAAGGCTTTTTCTTTTAGGATAAACACATTTGGCACATACCTGTAAGGGAGATCAGATCTCCTTGGAACCAGTTCTACTGGATGAACAGCATGTTCATGCCCCTCTCCATTCTCCAAGTTATCTAAAGCAGAATGCACAAGCATTAGCTTCCTTTGGGTTACACCACTCAAAAAACAAAAGAAAAACATCAATCCAGAAGTTAGGCAGTCACATTTTTTTAACAGAAACACGCAACTTGCTAAAGCTTTTAAACATTTTTAAAATGTTTAAAAGTTGGCTTCTGCAAATTGACCCTGAATGGCAGCAGGATTGTCAAGTCTCTTAGGAAAACAGCCATCATAAAGAAATTAGCACTGCACAATTCCTGAAGTATATTTGATACATACAGAGTTGCAAAGCTATGAGGAAACTCCTTCCTGAAGTTATTTGCACAAGGCTTCAGAGTGGAAGCACCTCCTCACACCTCAGGCTCACTACAAATCTGGTTGTGACTTGCAGGAGAAGAATTTGTGGTTAGTCCCCAGCACATGAAACCTTCCAAAGACACCATTCCTTTCTGTATTCCCCACAGAGCACCATGGCTTTTCTCTGGCTCCCCAGAGCCTGTAAGGACCTGTGAGTACCCCTGTACCAACCATCAGGAATCAGACAGAGATGCTGTTTAAAAAGCATGAGTAATGCTCATCTGTCCACAGATCCACAGCTCTCGGCAGCAAAACATCCACATCACTGAGCCTGTCATTAAGGAAGCTCAGGTGGAAATAAAGAAAAATCATATTTTATTGATGTGTTCTGCATCTCCCTATGCAAAGGCTACAAAGTTACTGTAATCCTAAATAGAACAGATTTAAAAAAGCAAAAAATTCGAGAAAATAAGTTAATGGGAAATAGAGTTATGTCAGGAATTCTGTGGAGGAGAAAATTTATTTTTGAAGCCGTAGAGTTTACTGAAGCTCAGTTCCTAAAATACATACTCCATTTTAGTTCCAAGCAACTGCATTTTGACGGAGGCTTTCTCATTTCTAGTTACATGGAGATATGATATGCCCTGACACATCCCTGGAGCACTGCAACAGATTAACACTGAAAACACATATTAACATACAACACTATAGATTATGTTATTTCAAATATATGTATGCGTGTTATTTATTGGTATTAAGACCTATAAATCAAAATATCGGGTTAAACTGCGTATTTTACAAGAGTTCATTAGGCATGTTTTAACAAAAAAAATCAGGGTAATAATGAGCTTGCAGTTAGTGGGCTGGACTGCTCTCAGAATAAGCTAATGCATGCTCCTGCTGACATCATTCACCCAGCACAAGCGCAACTCCCAAAGTCAAGCAAACAAGTGCCTAAGGCAGCTTTCCATCTCAGCAAACTGTCGGTGTGGCTGAGGAGAGAGTGCCTGGATCCCTGTGGATACACCTGGGCAGTGCCATGGGCACTTGGTGCAGCCCTCCCTGCACAGCCCATCAGCTCCTCCTGCTCAGAGAGGTGAGACAGCAGAGCAGACAGTTCCCTAGCCCAGGGCTGCATCACTCTCTCCTGCATGACAGATCACATTGAGAGACAGCAGGAGGACTGAAAATATCTGTCCTGGGCCTGGCAGGATGTGAATGGGCCTGCTGATCTTCTCCAGCAGGCTGAGCATTGCATTCAAAACAGTTTTGAGATGAAGCAACACAAAACAAGGAGCTTTGGTGTCTTCTTAGTAAGAGTGAGCCCCTGGGACTGTTATGGATAAGATTCATACAAATAGATATAAATGTCCTCTTTGGTCACCTGCCTACAGAACTGAGTCTTGGCTTGCACTCCTGATTTTTGATTTCTGACCAAAGCTCCCAACTCATGCTCCTGATGCTTCGTGACATCTACTGACAGCAACTGTGAGTTCCCACTCCACATAATCTCCCATAAACAGGAATATATTCTTGTATTGTGGATTTCAACCTGTGGATGTTCCCCAACAGTTTCGTTTTACATTTAAGAGACAACAGTGACACAAACTACTCAGTGTTTTCTAAATCCATTCCTTCATAAATTGAAAAATATGGCAGCATAAGAAAAAAACTTAAAACGTCCCTTTTGTTCTTTTTTTTTTTTTTTTTTTTGAACCACTGGCATTTCTTATGAGGTACATATTTTAAAATACAGCAGAGGGCAGTGCAGCATTATTTTATGATTCACATTTTTGTCACTGAACTTACACAACTGAATTACACTTTTTCACAGGCCTTCCATCAACCAAACTCTTGGATGTACAATATGTATGCAAAAATATGAAATATTCTACAATTAAAATATTCATTGAATACCACTGAGAAGCTTTTAAATGGTCACTGAAATGAGTACACCCAAAGTTCAGTGTTTTATGAACAGCTAGATAAATATCCACAGGGTGAAGGGGAGGGCTGGTGGAATCTTTTTGTTTGCTTTTGGTACTAATACAGATACTGTAGAAGCACTGGGTCTTCTTTTCCATTCCTCTGACCATTTTTATTGCTTGCTTCAAATGGTCCACATCATTTTTAAGTGCCCCTCACTGCATACAATACTGCAGCTGAGGCCACAGCAGAGCCAATGGAGCTTACATTTACAAATTACACTGATTTACACACAGCTCTGTTAATTCACTATCACCCTGTAACCTGCAGAAAATGACTGGAGGATACTGGCACATGAAAAATTAGATGTGAGCTGGCAACTGGTGCTCACAGCTCAGAAAGTCAGTCTTAAAATAAATTATCTCTGAAGATCCCTTCCAACCCAAACCATCCTACAATTCCCATATCCTTTTGTGATCAAGTATTTCCTAGTCAATCACTCCTTATCCTGTATTTCAACAGTTAATAGCTTCTATTGAACTGCTTGCAGCTGCTATTCAATCTGTCAAGATTAATTTGAATTCAACTTCTCAAACACACTTGGAGCTTCTTGCAGCTTAGTAGCATCTAGAAAATGAATATGGATACTTTTTATACAACTACCTTAAACTTCAATAAAATAAAAGACCACAGCTTAATCCCAATGAAACTCTGGTTTATTTTGACATTGATAACTCCCCCTTAACTAACTACTCAAATGGAAAACTCTAATTCAAAACTAGAATAAATCGGAATTGAACTTTTTCTCCCAGTTGTGCAGTATCTCCTGTGTCTGTCCAATCCCCTCAGTTCTTACCATTGTCCCATGTTAGAATTCTGTGAACTCAAATGCCCACCTGTTTGGGAGTAAGAGCCAACAGCACTGACAGGAAACAGAACATCTGAGTCATCGTTCAGGACCTGCAGAGGACTCCAACTGCAGAGCTGAGAATTGCATGTGACTATTTCGTGAGGCCTATTCAGAACAAACAAACAAACCAATCCATTTATATTGCAGTATTACTGTTCATCATTTCTTTCAGAGGTATCGCTTCAAGAAAAAAATCTTTATTTCAATCCTCCTGCCAATTTCTTGCTCAGCCATACATTAATTCATTAGGGACCAGACATTCCAAAGCAGATGTGACAAGCAGCACTTGCCTTTTTCTCTAAATTAATTTCTGTCAGAAATAAAGCAAGCATATTAGTATCTACAATTATTCTTTCTCTCTCAGTTTTGTCCCACCTTGTTGAACCATCTACACTGCGATGTAACAAGCTTATTTCTGTTAAAAATACACATTTTTATTGTGAAGCTGAAGTAGAATCATTATCAGACTAAGAATAAGGAAATATCAGGTAGGCCAGAATTATAGCCTGGCTATATCATGCCACAGTTTAACAACTGAGAATTTTAAAGAGAAGAAGGAATCTGAAATAGCAACATTTGGGATTTCAGTGAAACTTAGAAGCAAAATATCATCACTGCTGTGGCCCATATTGTTTAAACAGCAAAAAGGAAAAAAGAAAAGAAGGAAAAAGAAGAAGGGAAAAAAGGTGGGGGAGAAGGGGAAAAAAAGAGAAAATCTGTAGTTCAGTTCAACACATCAATTTGCCAGCACCCATAAAGGAAAAGGAGGGGTGGAGGGGAAGGATGGAAAGTTCACCACTATCTCCTGCACCAACACTTACTTTTCAGAAGCTTCAGTTCCACCTTCTGTGCTTTTATTTCCTAATGATTTACCATACAGCTCATCTTCATCTGCATCTTCATCGTCAATGCTCTTCACATCCAGTTTCTGGTATTCATACTCTCCATTCAGGAACACTGAATTGTTCTTCCATGAACTTTCACTCCCATTCAGATTCTTTCCCAGAGTGCTTTCAGATGAGGACAATGCAAGAACTGAAGATCTGTCTACACTCTCCTCTGAACTCTCTCCTGTAATCAGTGTCTTTGTGGCATCCCCCAAGTTTTGCTCATCTTCCTCTTCATCAAATGAGATAATATTAGTCACTCTTTTCTTCTTTTTTCGATCTTTTTTGTATTTCGAATCTAGCAGCAATACAAAGTTTTACACAGTTTAGAAAAGAGAAATAATATATGAAACCTGGTTTCTGTTTCTTAAAAGAATTCATGTAGTAAATTACTCTAGTCAAGAAAAGAAACACTTAGATCTACATGGCATTCAATATCTTTCCATACACACAAGTTTTAAATCTCTAATTAACAGCTTTATTTTATATGCGTTACATAATTCAGATTTTAGAAGATATTTTGGAGATGCATTCACAAAATGATAAAATTGAAACTGGAAAAAAAGTTCTACAAACCCATGAAATTAAATTTAAAATAAAAAGTTAGCCTTCCTGTCACTGTCTCCCACAGAGTACACCTAGTGTATAATGCAGAGCAGGTCTGCACAACAGAGAAAACATGAACTTTCAGAGGAAAAACTGAAAAAACAAACCCACAACACCAACAAAATCCACAACCTGCACTCAAATAGTTTTGTCTATACTCGAAAAATTGAACAGTCAGTTTTCAGCTAATTAGCTGTGGTCTAGAAATACACTGAAATTCTCTCTGATTACACCAGATGTATTCAGTGACAGAACTTATTTTTACACTATTACCTACTCTCTCTGTATCTGATGGGCATGTGAAGCTAAATGCAAAGCTGAAGCACTCCAAGAAATATCAGAAATTTACCCACCAAAACACCTCACACTGGGACCAAATGGCTTTGTTTAATTCAAGTCCAGCTGTTCTGGATCCACAAAACACACTACCATACTTTTAAAAGGATGTTAAAATCCATTCTGAACTCCAGCAAAGAGCACAGACTTTAATGGAAACATCTGACTTGCTCTAACGTTCCCCATATAATTGCATTTGGACAACCTCAATTTGTTCAAAGTGACATTTCATTGCACGTTGTACCTTTCATGTTCTGTACACACATGTGCTGCACACATCAGGTAAATCATGTTGTGCAGTCACAGGCACCATCTGGTCAATTAGAATGTCTTCTTTCATCTTTCAAGGCTATTTTATACTAACAAAGTTATCCCCAAGTCAAGTATCACCTACGGTTTTAATCTCATTTAAGTGTTATGCAAGAAAAGCTTCACCACAAGTTTGTTCTAAAAATTGCATTTTAAGACAAAGTCTCTTTTAAATGCCAATAAAAAACTGAGTTTATCTCGACTTCTATTCCTACCAGATTTTCATGTGTTTGTGCTTTTTTCTCATAACCGAAACAATTTATTGCCTAAACTCAAACCCTGTTTCTTTATTGAAAAGCACATAAATCTTCCTGCAGTTTTGTACTTTTACAAAGCAAACCAAACTTTTAGCTTAACTTCCAGAAACAAAGATAATAAAATATTACTTCGCTAATTTTGGAACAAAAAATGTATCACGCAAATCACATTTTGCTTGACTGATTTCAAAGTATAAGAGATTAAGACTTTGGATCTTTGTTAGTTACTGACATCAAGCTGGTTATAACACTAAGAACTCTAAAGGTAAAGAGTGTATGAGTGAATTTTCATTTTGGCAATTATCTGCTTTGCATAGGAATTCAGACTGTAAACACAGTCACTGCTCCAAGCAGATTAAAGGTGAGATTTGTATCTGATATATAACAAAGATATGTGTCACTGTACGTCTGACTGGCAAGGTGCCAAAAGACAATATTAAAAATGAAAAATCATTACATCACAAACTCCAAAGCATAATTTTATGAACAAGAAATTGAAATTCAGGTCACAAGCAAAGTGCTACCAATAAAATAGTTTAGCCTCCCTCTCACAGTGATACAAGAATGCCAAAACACAGTTACCAGTACACAGTGAACACAGTATTCACACCCAATATTTCCCATTTCATGCTTTTAATTACACACTCAAGTGGTTTGCACGCACAGTGCGCTTATTTTTAAGACTTCTGCTCTACAGTAGTGCATTAAAAGTAAATTAAAAAGTTATTCAAACACACTCGAGTATTTTCTAAGTTTCTGAAGAGCACTAACACCCATAAAAGCTTACCAGCATTGACATTCCTGGACAGAACAGGCAGTGGGTCAGAGTCCTGCTCAGGTTTTATGAGGATGGAGACGGCAGATGAGGCTGTGATCTCCCGGAGGAGGCTGCTGACACCCTGAGTGGACTCCTTCAGTAAGGAAGTGACATTTTGTGTGGATTCCTTCAACAGATCTGACACAGTGGGTGTGCATTTGCTCTGCCCATTTAAATCCTTGTTATCAATGTTGATAGCAAAAAGAATGGAGTTCAGACCTTCAGACCAAAGAAAGGGGAAAAAGAGAGCAGAAATGCAGCATATGCTTCACATGGAAGTTATGAAGACAGAAGCTGAGGATTAAAAAATTAGGACATGGAAAACATTTTTCCCAAAAATTTCCCACAGTTCCCAATGCATGAACCACTATTCTTTGATGTACCATTCATTCCTTTATGGATTATATTCAAGCTGATGCAATCAGTTCTGAAATCTTCTTGATGGCTGTTCAGCGGCACATTAAATAATCAAAAAGTACTGTGAACTCATTTATTTATAAGCTTTTATTTAAACCCATTTCACTGCAACTTTAGTATTTGCTGGTTCCAATATTCTACTAGCAAAAAAGCCCATGAACCTTGTCTTGCAGAATGAAGCACATGACCATGTATCTGAGAAAAGGGGTATCATCACTTCTGTGGCTGAACTCTAGAAAAGTAAATTATTTGTTATCATTTCTTACCCTTACTCTCCCTACCTGTATTTACCTGTAATTTGGATCTTAGTATAAAATTCCATCATTGCTCTTTTCCAGTCAGGAATAACCCATTTTACTTTCTGGTTGTACTGGGTCTAAGGTAGTCTTGACTGCTGAAGAGTTAAAAAATTTATGTGGGAGATATTTGAATTGTAGGAAGGCCAGACCCAGGATTTTAAGCAATCCATCAATTCATAGAATTAATTGAATAACACCTTGACTGTTCACCTTGGCTGTGCCCCTAACACACATTCTCCACATAAATAGAGTGTATCAGAGAAACTCCTGACAACCAGAAACAGATGCAACATCCCAAAATGCAGCAGTTTTCCAAGAACAGTAACACTGAAGATAAAGTCTTACCAGCTGCCATCGTAGGGATCATACTGGAACGTTCTTCATCCATCATAAAAGACCAGTCTTCATAGAAGACACTGTAATTTAAAGGGGAAAATAAGGACATGAAGTCCCATAGTAACATATACTTCACTTCTGAAAGACAAGAAAACTCTGAACAATAAGTAGGAGCATCCCAAAGGATTAAATTTTATGTCACACTAACTCCCTGTAGCTCTGAAATCGGTAAGTGTGCAGATGTTTCTAAAAAGACATGCTAAAGAGTGGGGTTTTTTTCCTTTAGTTTTAGTTGTGCACTTTTTTAGGGGGATAAAAGCAACTCAGGGCCTGAGGGTTCACACTGCATTAGCAGTCACAGCATCTCTCCATACCTATTGCTGTACATGTTTTGTATAAGCTTAGAAAACACTTGAACACAAACAAAAAGGTTCTCTTTATGTTGAGCAACCTGCTCTGGTGGAAGGGGCCCCTGCCCATGGCAAGAGGGTTGGACCACACAATCTTTATAAAGGCCCTTTTGAACTCAAATCCTAACATTCTATGACTCTGTGACCTCTTTCAATATCCAAAGCCACACCAATTTCTCTAAATAATTAGGGTAAAATATGAATTTGGATGTAAAACCCCCACGTTTTTGCACTGTGAACACATAAATTTAGCTGTTCTAAGCCTAGTTCTTTGTAGTAGCAGAATGCTGTATTTTTACTATCAGCACACAATAACTGAACAACAAAACAGATAGCGAGAAACCCCTCAATCTATATATTAAACAACTCTGACAGACTCATTAAAAAGTTTCCAAAACACGTAAGTGGGGATGCAAATTGATTCTGTAAATCCTACTGGAATTCAAGTAGCATTTATGTCCCAAAAATTCTCGAATAAACCTTTCTAGAAATAGCATTAAAATGCAGTGTGCTGCTAATCCTGATACTGTGCAAGTATTGCTACAAACATGAGAGTAATTAGTGACACAGCAATCCAAGTCACTAATTGGCTAACGGTTTTCAGATATTTTTCTTTATTTTATTTGTCTTTATTTGATTTCTTCAAAATCTGTTTTGCAAGAAAGCTACAGATGGCTGGAACAAACTAGAAATGAAAAGGAGGTACTAATGAACTCAGTTTGGGCAGTAATCTTATCCACTAGATGCATTAATCAATGCAAATTAATTAAATGCCTTTCTGCTGAATCCACTAGACTTGATCAAGTGGTTTGGGCAAGTTACAACAGTTACTGATAAAAAAGGAAAACACCTCAAATTTTCATAAAGAAAAGGAGCTGAAGATATGTGAGGAAAAGACAGGACTCAGTTTATGAACTTAAGTGCATTTTGCACTTCCAAAGTACCTCAGGATTTCACAACGTGTAGTAAGTTATTTTCAGTAACTGTAACAAAAGGTTCACAAACTGCTACCGAACCACTTCCCGGTAATCTGCAGCTGCAGCTCCCCACGGCTGCACCGCTGGAGCTTTGCAATTACAGGATCTCCAAAAGGCAACAGGCAATTACCACTGATGGATTGATCAGACATAGCTGCAATTGTGGACTATTTTAGTGGAACAGAGAGGCACCTTAAAGCATGGTGTCCAGGCTGCAGTGAGGAAAACTGCTGAAAGAACAGGGAAGGGATTTAGGGGAGAGGTCACACGTTGATACAGGCACAAACCACTATCTTCATGGCCAACAAAAAAAAATTAAAAATTCTCTTAAGTGACTCCAATTAATACGGGGTACGACTACTACAGCTCTGGCTTTTGTTTGGCTGCCTGGGGTTTCACACAGCGCTCCATTTGCCAGGACACTCCCTGCATGACAAAGGTCTCAGACACAGTACCTGAGGCGATTCTTATCAGCCAGCAGCATGTGAATGTATCTTTCCAGGGAGTGCTCGTTCAAAGCACAGCGCAGCCAAGCGCGGCCCCGGCCGATGTCGGTGCTGATGGCCTTCAGCGAGTAGAAACGCTGCAGCTCGTGTCTGTTCAGCACTTCTTTCACATAATACCAGAACACTGGCTCTGGAAGTTAATGATAGGAATAATAAGGTTATCAATGACTATTATAAAGTTGGCGTTTTTTGTAAGATGTGTGCTATAGGATTAATAACTTTGTGGTAAGGATTTAAGTTTTTATTTTTGTTGTTAGTAAAGAAAATTAGGCAGAGTGGTAGTAGTGATAGAGTATGCTTAAATTGTTTGTTTGGTCGCGATAACATCCAATGAACATATAAAGAAGACTCCACTATTGATACCCCAACTATCAACATCTACCATCTAAAGAAAGTGTGGACCAAAGCCTAATTTGAAGGTGATAATGAAGATACAACCAAAAAATACGCATACTCTAAAAAGACAGACCTAAAGAGGGGCCATACAAAACAGATCCTAAAATATGGAAATTAGTTTATGGAAAAATATGAATATTCAACAGACTAATACAACAAAAAGGGTATTTAAAGAAAGCCTATGAAACAGCAACTTGTGGACTTGGCTCAATGCCAAGTCATTTGATTGATCGTACTTTACTTTTTTCTTTGTCTCCTAATTGTCTTATCTTTTATTAAACCAATTTCTTAAAATCTATGTAAAAAGGAAATTTTGTTTTTCACAATTATGACAACCACTCCACCAAGAAAACCACTAAGCTCACACCTGAATACATCTACATGTAAATTTATTTAAAAAAAAACCAAACAGGTAACAACATAACTTTGAACAAAAGTGAATCATTCACCCTCTTCGTGCAACCCACCAGTTAAATAGGTTATTTATTCCTCCAGAACTCAGACTAAGCACTTAGAACTTTCCACTTCACTGAAAAAGCCACATGAATTAAAGGATTCCATCTGACACTTTACACAGAATTCACATTTAAAATCATATTTGAGATAGTATTTTATCCACAGGTTCGTATGTTCAACTGGAAACATATTACAGAAAGGAAAGGATTTCTTTAGAACTCTATGTTTCTGTTGATGTGAAATATTGGAAGGCAGGTCCAAAGGAACAGGTAGCTCCAGAATTTGCTGACATGCAAATAACAAATTCATGTTTAGAAAACAGAAGTGTTGCATTTAAACGACAACAATATTTCTTTCTTTTGTGTGCTTTTCCCAAACATTGATAAAAACTGATCGATATCTTCATACAGTTCTGATTAAAAAAAGAGAAACATCATGGTGAAGAGAAAAATAAAGAAATCTTTCCTTTGAATGTGGAGAAAGTAATAAAAACCAACCCAACCACTACAAGCAATATAGTTTTTCTTTCTAAAATTACATCAATAATTAGAAGTTAAACATAACTGACCTTAACATACTTATATAGAATAAGGCATTTAAAGAACTGAGCAAGACAAGGTCAAGAATGAAAACGGTGTTTTAAGAACTTAACAACACAATTACACAACCTTGATCCCTGCCAGAATTCAAAATAAATTTGCCACTATACATGATGCAACAGTAGGAAGTGCTGATTTCCTAACAGCAACATTTCTAAAACAACTTGGAATGCAAGTTGAACTAGACCAAGAAGCAACATTTCCCTGCTACTTCTACAATACAGCAAGTTTAAGGTATCCTGCAAACAATCTGCAGTTTGGTGCAATGCTTATAACTCCTAGTAGAAATTACATTGCTTGACTGAACATACGAACTAATTAAAACAGGATAGCTACAATTAGCAACCTACCTGTTTCAGTTTTGCTGGAGAAACCTGCTGCCTGTTTGATTGCTGCTGCTGTCAGTGCTAACCCCCTGCTCCTCCTCAGGCCATGCTGGAACACAGCTTCAAACTGAGCACACAAACAGGTCACTCTGCAACAGAATTTTTATTGAAGTCACGTAAGAGGAACTACAAAAAAATCACAGAGAAAATCAACTATGTTTCTACACAGCAACTTTATTCCAGACCTCTGAATAGGAAATGGAAGGTGAACCATTATCTTATAAGCAGTGAAAGACCCCTTCTATGCAGTCATCTCATTATTTGCAAGCAGTATAATCTACTTGTACCCACAGTCTCATCACAATGATTGCAAGCTGAGGCACAGCTTACATTCAGAAGAATGGGCAATCAATTTGAGAAATCACCCTCATGTGCTAGAGGGGCTGTTAATCATGTTATTTCAGGTTCAGATTACCTACCTTTCATGCAATGGAATTTTTTTAGCATGTGGAATATTCTTTGCCCTATGTTTTATGCCATTATGATGCAAAATCTAAGCATGTTAATCTTAGACTATTTTACCTGCTATCGGAATCTGATGCAATTTCTTTTCTTCCTCCAAATCGTATTTGACACTGCAACAAATGGATTTTAAGAAATTTCAGGAATTTTTGTTACGCTAAATAAATTTTCTGAACTAACTTATATATACGAAACCAAAACATATCAAAAAAGGAAGCAGCACAAAATAGAACATTGCAAAATACAGCCTGCATCCAAAAAGTGCTCTAGAGCATCGTGTTACACTCATGGGCTGCTCTTGCAGCTCAAATATACCCCTGCTAGCAAGAGCAACACACCTGCAGGTCCTTCAGGAAATTGAAAACTGAGTGGAAATTACTACTTTTGAGTTTTCAATGTGCACCCACAAAACCAAACACGGCTCCCACCCAGCTCAGTGCTACAGTGACAGAACCACTCTTTATAAAACATTCCATTGGCTCACTTCTGAGGCATTCTTTGCCTCCCAAGCTCTCCCAAACTGACTGCAGTCTATGAAATTCTACTTGCTGAACTTCACATTGACTCAAATACAGACATACATATATAAATCACACCTTCACATGGTATTTTAACATTCACTAAAAACCTAGTGCAAAGAAAGAAGCTGCTACTCTAAAACACTAAGTTAGACTTTGCAGTACACTGCAATTTAGTTCAGTCATATCAGGATTACAAGATATATTAATATATATCTTGTACATATTAATATATATTCTATAGTATGACATATATTTAAAATAGATCTATTACAAATTCAACCTGTCCAGAACAAGAATTTTAAATAAATACTGCACAGTAGCTGTTTGCCAGCAGACAAAAACTCAGATGTACCATACGAAAGCCACAATTTCCCCTCTTTCCTTTCCTTCTTTTTCCTTCTCTTTGAGTCTGGGTTTGAACCCAAGACACTTTATTCAAGAGAAAGCAAAGCCAGTCCCTGCTAGTAGTGAGAAGTCTGAGTGAGCACTGCAGAAATGGGTGTTGGATTTCTCACCTGTTTAACTGCATCCAGTAGCCGTTCGAGAAGAAATTGTCTTTTAGTGTCGTTGGTCTGTGAACCTGAAATTCAACAAAATCATATCCTTTTAAAATAGTTTTTTAAAATACTTTTGGGCCAACACAAGCTTCTTTCTTTTAGGCCCTGAAAACCTTCTTCCCATGCCAATTATTCCACTAAATTAACTAATGTATTTTAAGTAAAATGATGTAGTAAAAACCGCTTTGAGGTTTCAAGTAGCCTTTCTCTAACAGGCAGCAATACTGCTTCAAAAATCATCTAGATTCTTATTTTAGTAATATTTTGAAGATATATTTCACCAGCACCAAGTACAGAATTATTATTCAAGCTGATGCACACCTTGCCCTGAGCTTCCCAGCACAACTACCAGGGTAAGACAGCATTACAGCACTAGAAAAGAGTGGAAAGCAAGAATGAAAACACCAGGAGTATCTTCTTACTGTCCAACCTTATTGCAGGAAGAGTTTTAAGTCAGGTGAACAGACAGCAACCGTTTGACTAAATCCTTTAAAATTTACCTACCAGCATAGTTCTTCTCATTAACACCTATAAAATCTATTTTGTTACTATATAAGGAACTATGCAAGGCAACCTTTAACTTCTTGAACTATTTCAAAAGCATAATACTTTGCTTGTTGGATTATCCTTTATAAACTGCCATGAATATGGTAAAAATCGTTATCTAGACAGCCCAAATTGCCTCTGTAATTTCTTTAGTCAGAGCTGAAGTTCGAAACATCCATCAGAAAACTCTGTGACATCTCTGGAATTAAAGTCATTCTATTCTCCTTTCTCTCTCAAAGAACATACAACCAATGTACGTAGGGACTGAAAGCCAATTATCCAAACTCTGCATGAGCAAATTCCTCCCAGCACTGAAAATCAAACACCACACACTAAGCCTTCTAGTGAAGAGAGATGACATCAAAGATATGTGCTTCCTCTTGCTCTCTGACACTGTGGGGTCCAAATCCCAGAATTTCCTAACTTCATAATCCCATTCAAAACAGTTTGCTTTGAAAGCAGCAGGACAGGACAGAATTTGTCCAGTTGAAATGATTCTGCCTTTGTTTAAATACATATACACTCATATAATATAGAAGTATACAGAATAAGTATGCCAGAAAAATGAAAACAGGAAAAACATAGCTGCTAACTAAGCTTCACAAAGCTGATTTTGCTGATTACAGCACATTTCCAAGACTTTGTGCTTCCCATTCTGAACTGTGACTGGAACTGTGCAGACATGTGATGTGTGAGGTCTGGGGCTGTTAGTCAAGCACTCCAGTGCACACAAACAACGTTCAGTGCCAGCCCAGGACTTCAGAAACAAACCCCACACCAAATGAGTTTTAACCTCCTAACAACTATGCCAGTTATGCCAGGGTGAAGATAAGGCTAAATTCATACAATCCCTGCCATTCCACATCATGCTCCTTCAGAGATGGCAATTTATCAAACAATATTCGATGTTCTTACCACTCATATGTTGCCAAAACGGAGACAGATACATGCCTATGTATCCATTTGTTTTATAATAAACCACATCACCAAAAACAAGGAAAACAATCCAAACTTTCTGAGCAACCCCTTGTGTTCAGTAACAGTGAACACACACAACTCTGCACATTTTCTCTGGTGTTTCAAACCTCATTACTCTTACAATCTTACACTACCCACATACCTGCAAGAAGAGGCACAACACAATATTTCTCTTTATATTAATAGCTTGAACATCAGAACAAATACATGCCATTAATAATTTCATGACCAGAAAAACATTTATCAAATGAAAATATTAGTAGGTGGGCCAAGTTTGTCATCTAAATGCAACAGATGTTAGTTTCTAAATTCACATCTCTTTGGACTCTTTGTATCTGTTCACTAACAAAAATTGTTTGCAACTAGATTCCAAACATAATCAATATTAAAAAATGCATAAATACAGAACACCTACTGATGTTCACTGTTCTAATTAATGTTCTAAACCACCAAAGCATGTGATACCAACCAACCTTAAGTTTACACAGACTGAGTGCAATGTGCATTTTCTCTTTATTTTACTTGCAGATTTGCATTACTACCAATTGTGACTGCAGGAGATGACAACCAAGAATTCCTGAAGCAGGTCAGATCCCCCTCACCATTAAAAGGGCTATAGGGCCACATAATGTGTCAGCTGAGGGCTTAGCTGAGGTTTCTCTTCAAGGCACATCTTAAATTCTTCAACTGCTGTTGCTTTATAGAAATTCTACAGGTAGAAGAAAAAGAGTATTCACAAAGTCCAAATTTTTTTAAAAAACTGGAAGATGAAATTGTCCCTCTTTTCATGCTGAGGGGATATTTTTCTTTGTGACAAGCCTAGAAAATGTGGTACTGTTTTGTGATGGTTTTGTTTCAAGTAGGTGGAAGGTAAAAATAAATCTCCACTGACTCTATTGAAGATTTAATTCTTTCACATTTTCATTTTCTAAACTAAGTCCTTAGGGGAAAAAAGAGCGTATTTTCAGACAAGAGCACCAATTAAGTGTGACCAACTCCAGCTGATTCAAAGACTAACAGTGTATTACCAACTAAAATACCCTTCTCCCCATTCGGAACAGCAGTAAAAACTGCAGGAACACACATACACATACAAAACATGGAATGCATAAAAACAGCATTACCCAGAAAAAAGGCTGTATTTAGACTCCTGCAATAAAAAGGAACTTCATATGTGACTCTAAAAATAATCGTGAAAGCATAAGTATAAAGTTGCAAAACCTAAGAAACTTAAAGAGGCTCCTCCCAGCAACATCTACTCAGTCAAAAAGGGTTTAAAATAGGCTCAGGTACTGCACCTGCCTCTGTGACCCTCCCCACTTTCTGCTGTTCAAGTTTTCTAGTTTTAAAACAAACTCCTCTCCAGACTCTGACACAAACACTCACACCTAGTGCAACAGCAAAGTGGTGTGCAAGTAAAGGAAAGGGAGATTTTCATCCAGTTCTTCCCAGGTAAAGCCCTCTTCAGCACCACAGGCAGCACAAAAGTAAAATAAATAAACTCCTGTTGCTCTTACATAACTTGAATTATGTCCTGAATGCAAAATTTCAGACTGTAACCCCTTTTGCTTGCTCTAATACAGGTTCTGATGGCACAAAGTTTAAGATAAAACAAACACAGACCTAATTTAAATGCTACCTTATACTACATTATTATGATTCTCCTGCCTCATCCTCCCACCATGAGTTGCATTTTTAAGTTTTTTGAAACCATCATTAAACAAATGACAACATTCCCAATTCTTGACAAGCAGATAAATCTTGTATCCTTGTATTATTTGCCTTTAAAGTTTAGCCTGCTCAGCACTCTGCAATAAAACATGAGTGTGGAATTAGTAAACAGTATTAGTAATATTAAGGCGATGCTTAAATCAACAGGAAGTTACCTTCACATCCACTAGAAATACACTGTAGCTAAAGAAAATAAACATTAAACATAATTACAGCCATTAAAAAAAGAAGTTCTTCCATATTTCAGGAACAGCTCTGTCAGTTAAAATTGGGCACAGAAGTAAGCACAGGCAGTGCTGTTACAGGCAATAGAAGGGTATGGTTAAAACTGATGAGATGTTAACATGAGCCATCTCCTTTATCTGAAACAAGCAGGATAATGATAGATATTCCTCTGTTCTCATCAGTTTGACTTATATTATTATAGAAAAATCCTGTATAGCTTTGTGTAACAAAGTTCAACATTAGGGGTTTTTTGTTATCTTGCTGTCTAACCAGAATTGCAGAAAAAACCCTATAATTCTGGGCAGGGGCTATATATGGGTGGTTACCATGTAATTGAACCAACACTGTCAATGCCACCCCAGGCATTACTCTATTTTAAGTAATTAAATGTTTCTTTTCTCATAAACATGTAACTCTTAATTGTCTTTAAAAAAAAAAATTAAAGGTAATAATACTACCTACAGGATGAAGATTTAGGCCACAGGAGGTGTTACCTTGCCTTTTGAGTCACAGAATCCAAATAGATCTCTCAAAGATTAGTCTCCTAGGAAGATTCAGGCTCTAATTTGCATAAATTTGCACAAGGGTATTCCCACTTTGAATTCATCATTGGAGGGCTGAGGTTTTCCACGTGAAAATGATGACTCTTACAAATTTTGCATTTGGGATTTAGTCTATACCATGTCAAGATCTGAAACACTTGAGAAACTTTCTTTTCCCATGCTTTGAAAGACTTCACTGCTACTTGCATTTTTCACAACAGGTTTCCCCACAATAATCTTTTTTTTTTTTTTTTCCTCATCTCTTCCACAAAAATCTTCTATTTTCTTCCCACCATAAAGGTGAGAACAAAACAGAGAAAAATAGAAGTGAAGTGGGTTTATATTTCAGTTCACTTTCAGAAATGACTGCTCCCCATCAAAGATGTAGCATTAACTCCAGTTAACTCCTCAGGGATTTTTTTCTTGCTGCCTTTGCAACAAAGATGTTGTAGATCAGGGTGGGAGATCCAATGATGATCCAATGATCCAAACATGATCCAATTCTCATGTCAGAGTGTTATCTGCAACTTCCACTGCTGAAGATGTACATAGAAACCCATCACAATTTTTACTAGAGCACCTCCCTGCTCAAAAAGCCCCAAACAAATCCTTGCCAACGCGTTTTAATACATATTAAACAAACACCACTTACGCTTTACATCTACAGGAAAAGCCTACCAGAATTTTCATCTCCATCCTAACAACTCTCCGTGCTGGCCAATTCAAGCGGATCTGCTTCCTCCAGCCCCTGTAGTTTACGGGTCACAATTCTCAGGCAAAGCTTCAAGTGTTTCCTTGACAAACAGCTCAGCATTTCGCAGACATTTCCCCTCAGGGCTCAGCCCACCTCTGGCACCATTTCCCTCAGCTCAGGAATTATCACGTCCCAAACAGAGCCGTCCTCAGGGACCCCTCACCCCTTTCCCCACACGCCGTGCTCCTCACCTCAGTTCACATTTCTAATTTATTTTTAAATTCCCATCTTCTCTTGGTCATTTATTCCCTCAGGAGTATTCCCTATGATTTTGCACAGCTGAAACAACACAGAACCCAGCATCACTTCTGCTATCAGCCAGCGCCGCGCTCAAGGGCAGCATTTAAGATTTAAAACACCACTTCGGGGGCACTCGGGGAGCCGCAATGAGGAACGGGGTGTGGTGTTCAGAGACCCAAAGTGGCCTCAGCACGGAGCAGCGCGGGGGAATGAAGGAGGGCACCGCCGCAGTGACCGGGCCCTCAGGCACTCTCTGCCCGCACAGCCCTCACAGCGCCCGGCCGCACTCACCGCTCATGGTGCCCGCCGCTGTCCCTCACGGCCACGGCCGGGCCGGCAGCTGCCGCCCGCCCCGGAACCCGCCCGGCGCCCCGGAAGGTAAACTCGGTACAGCGGGGAGCGCTGCGGAGCCTTTCCCGGCCCGGAGCCGCTCAGCGCTGAGGCCGCGGAGAGCCCGGAGCCCCTCAGAGAGCCCGGAGCCCCTCAGAGAGCCCGGAGCCTTTCCCGGCCCGGAGCTCCTCGGAGAGCCCGGAGCCCCTCAGAGAGCCCGGAGCCTTTCCCGGCCCGGAGCTCCTCGGAGAGCCCGGAGCCCCTCAGAGAGCCCGGAGCCTTTCCCGGCCCGGAGCCCCTCAGCGCTGAGGCCGCGGAGAGCCCGGAGCCTTTCCCGGCCCGGAGCCCCTCAGAGAGCCCGGAGCTCCTCAGCGCTGAGGCCACGGAGAGCCCGGAGCCTTTCCCGGCCCGGAGCCCCTCAGAGAGCCCGGAGCCCCTCAGCGCTGAGGCCGCAGAGAGCCCGGAGCCTTTCCTGCCCGGAGCCCCTCAGTGCTGATGCCGCAGAGAGCCCGGAGCCTTTCCTGCCCGGAGCCCCTCAGTGCTGATGCCGCAGAGAGCCCGGAGCCCCTCAGCGCTGAGGCGGAAGAGAGCCCGGAGCCTTTCCCGGCCCGGAGCCCCTCAGAGAGCCCGGAGCCTTTCCCGGCCCGGAGCCCCTCAGAGAGCCCGGAGCCCCTCAGAGAGCCCGGAGCCCCTCAGAGAGCCCGGAGCCCCTCAGCGCTGAGGCGGAAGAGACCCCGGAGCCCCTCAGCGCTGAGGCGGCCTGAGGGGCAGGAGCGGCGCTCCGGGAAAGGACAAGGTGAGAAATGTGGGGACAGTGTCTGTCCTCTGTGCTGCCGCGTGGGCTGCGAAAGGTGAAAGCTCGGGAAGGGTCGTTAAATTTAAAAAAAAAAAAAAAAAAAAAAAAGCCAAGCGATCATAATAACAGATTTCCTAGGTCTCTAGGCCTGTTTGAGAGGTGTTGGCCCTGTGTGGGCAAAACCACACTGAGCCCCTAACTCTAAGGACCACCGACTCATTTCAAAGAACAAACTACACATGCTTAATTGCTTTTTGGCTAATTACCATACGAAGCGGAGAATGGGACGGACCAGAGTTATGAATATGCATTTGTGGTTTGGGTATTCAATACTCTTGTACGTAAAAAGACCCTGTGATCATCTGTAAATTGTGGTGTGTATTTGGGAGCTGTCCCACACACTGCCTGGTGTGTAATAAACACACACTTTGTAACTTCAAACTGATAGAGAGTCTTTGTCCGTCAGAGTTGGATATCGGTATCAGACCAATATCCATATTTTTTTTAATAAAGAGATGATAATAACAAATTTTGTAGGTCTCTAGGCCTGTTTGAGAGGTGTTGGCCCTGTGTAGGCAGTACCACACAGAGCCCCTAACTCCCAACTTTGTGTCAGCCTCCTGAAGATGCTGTAACTTGCATAGATTCCAGGCAATGGAATATTTCAATTCATCATTCATGCAGGAAGCTGAAGTAGAATGTTAGCTACAAATAATACCCAATTGTTGTGGTGGTTGCTTGCGTGGTTGTTGTTTCTGTTATTGCAGTTTTCCAGGAAAAAAATTGTGGCCTAATATTAGGAAAGTAACACCAATGCTTGGAAGGCAAGGTGACAGAAATCTATTCCTAATTTTAGGCCACAGAGTAGTTAGCATGACAAAACACCTACCGTTGTAAATATAACAAAGGTAAGTAAAAAAAAAATTAGTAAAAGAGAAATAAATCTGTCTGAAAACACCTAGCACTGAAAGGAAAGCCTGGACCACGGGAAAATACATGAGATTGCAGGGATTGCAGTGGGGACCAGGAGCTGCACTTGAGTGAACCGTGAGGGTTCTTTCTGACTCAGGACATTGTGTGAATCTATGATCTGTGTCCCCAGAACATCCCTTAGGGTGACCCAGTGACACCTTCTGAACCCAGGAGATTTCATACTCTACAGGGCATCTTTAGAACATTCCTATTGCAAGTGTTAAAATTACTTTTTTCAAGACTGAGGATGTACTGTAGGTCTTCATTTCTGCCTCTTGGAACAGTCCTTCTGTACCATCAAGTGATTTTTTGGCCCAAGATCTGAGTCTAACGTGGACATACATATTTGCAAACTTGTTTGTTTTGTACATATCTGCTGTAAGTAGATGCAGTCTCTAAAGGCAGAAAAAGTTGTCCTATGTAAGGACTTTCTGAAATTAAAAATTCCAGTAACTAGTTGAGTGCCTGAGAATAATGTAGAAATACTTGGCTAATGAAATACTACAAATAGAAATAATGTAGAAATGTTAATGCAAGCACAAAAGGAGATCTCTAAGGATGATGTACCACCTTCTCCACTGTCTGCAAGTATTAAAGTTAACAGCTCTACTGGAATAACTCCTTTATTATTCCTCAGTACAAATACACTTCTCTCCCAGTCATCCAACACCCAGAACGTAGTTGTAATAATCAAAAGATTTGGTGGTAACTAGAACAGTAGCTCGTTCTTCAGTAGCTGGTAATGGAAATGAAGTTTCACAGCCAGTCTGAGGTTTTACCAAGCCACAGTCACTGCAAGTGCATTCTTCCACTGAATACATTAATGTTTCACCTGGAAGTGTGTGTCTGATTTCTTCTGTATTCACACTGCTTTCAGTATTAGCCTTGAGAATATGGTTCGGATCCACAGAGGAGTCTGTAAATATACAGAATTATTAATTATTAATTATATTATTAATTTAGTACATACATCATTTGATACTAAACAAAGAGCTGTTAAAGATCCACGTTTCATTATGGTCCAACTGTGTTCTAACCTCAGTGAAAATTTTAAGATACAGTGAAAGTTTTAAGATGGAGGTACCTATGATAATATTTTGTTCTATGACAATACAACCCTCTGCTTCAGAATAAGCCTTGAAGTAATCCAACACATATTTTCTAATCAGTCATTACTTATTGTTTGAAACCTCACAAATATAGTATTTGTAAAATGGGAAAAAACCTTTTTCCACCTTCATAAAATATACCACATATGCTTCTCACAGACTATGATATTAAATCAAATTATTTAAATAAAGTCTTATAAAATGAAAAGCTAATATTGAATGTGTATCCTCTGCCTGGGAAGAATTCTTTCTGCATTCAATGAGGGTGAATCCCTTATAAAGTTTTTTTTGCTTTTGAGTGTTCATAAATGATTTCTCAAACAGCAGCAAGTAAGCCAAGTCTGAATATACAACACAATCCTGACAGGATGCAGAACCAACAAAGAGAAATTGCTGCTTTTGCAAGTCAGCATTTGGATATTTATTCCCTAATAACTATGATAACTTCATGGAGTCCATTTGAGGAATACCAAACAATCCAACAGTCTTCAGAGTCTGGAAGATTCACAATGTTTTTACATGGTAAGTTTAGCTAAAATGTACAACGATCTAACATGATTTGATGAAGAATCTTATTTATTCACCTGTGTTTTCCAGTTTTTCTTTCAGTTGCTTTAGATGCTTCCATTTAAACAAGACCATTAAGGTGAACAGAGTGAGTATCAAAACCAACCCTGTGCCCAAACCAATCCAAAGAATTCCGCTTGAATCGGTACCTTACGAAATAAAAGAGATGCATTACGTTAATCAGAAACAATGACTGATGTACAGTAAACACGAAACAAACACATCAAACCTGAATGGAAAATACAACATGAAGATATCCAGCAGAGCCATAGAAATGATAGAAATTATAGTATTATAGGAATTTACTTACTCTTCTCACAGGAGTTTTCACATGAGGGCGGCGGTGCACTGGAGCACCGGAGGTGACAAGGAGTACAAGAGAGCAGCAGATTATCAAAGTATTCATTTTTGGGGCATTGTGCCATCAGGGATAGTAATTATGGAACTACAAAGCCACAGAAATTGTACAAGAGCAAGGATCATCTACAAAAGGCTTCTCAGTTCTCAGTTTGAGAAGAACAGCTAGCAGTAATAATGGACTTCATCACAGCCCCACCACATGGGATCACGTTACAGAAAGAGGATTTAACTCAGAGGTCCCCAAGGAATTACTGTTCCTTTTTTTGGCAATTCACAATTGTAGAAAGACTGAGCAGCTGCACCAAGATAGTTTTCAGTGTAAATTTTGTCTGAAACAGAAAATGGGTATTTATAGAAGACGTTTCTGGAGCAGGTGCTAAATACGACAAACTGTAGTAGAAAGATCTCCAAACAGGAGTTCATAATAATTACTCTTGACTCTAAAACTTCGGGATTTTATTTCATGGGGATTGCTTCTCAATTCTGAATTACCCTTATTTGTCATCTATTAGAGTTTGGCATTTTTGGTTGGCATTTTTGCTTAGCTCATTTTGGGAATTTTTTGTTTTGGTTTTGTTTTTTTTTTCTCTTATAGTCTCATTTCTATGAGAAATTTAGTAAGATAACATTCTAATCATGAAAGAAGTGCTATATTAATATTTTACCATTTTGATTCAAAACATTATCTGCATTTTTCACTTATTTTTTCCATAATACAGGGCTGTCATTGGGCTAAAACTGCAGTACCCAACATGGAAAAATAAGTTTATAGGACATTTTCTTCCTTCCCATCCAGGTAGGTGTATATACAGTGGATGTAACATTTCTGAAAATGTATTTGGTCTCCTCACAGGAGAAATAAAAATCCTTGACTACAGACCACAATGAAAATGGTTTACACAGCTAACTTGTATCTGGATGTTATATTTTAATGGAATTTATTTTAAATACAAAGTTAACTAGTAGTTTTTAGCAACTAGCAGTAACTCCCTCTATCCAGTATCACTGCCACAGACAGATCACAATTACAGGCTCTCTCCCTTTATCATATTTAATTGCCTTTTTGACTACAGAAATATAAAAGGAAGACATTGTATAAGGAGTTGTAATTTCATACCACATCCCTACGAGACTTATTTTCCCACAACATGCACCATGTGGGAATACACAAGCTGGTTTTAGCAGAGCAGTCTAACAGATCTGTTTTCTAGTCTCTGGCAGATGGAAATGCTTATTGTGGCTGCTTCACTTGTTTCTATGGGCCAGGTACACAGCTCAAGGCTTTCTATCACAGCCTTTTCTCCCTCTTCAGGGTTTAGTGGATAAATTGGAATTGATGAAATCTGATTTAGGTGTGGCAGAAGAAAATAAGGGTAGAGGCTGTGGGTTATGCCAAAACTTTCACTAGGAAGTCAGTGCTGAAGTCATAAAACTGGTTCTGCCTTGCTCCATACAACCACTCTGTGGGGGAAGAGACCCCAGTGGCTGCAATGTCATCCACGTTTCTGATGAAGCACCATTTTGTACTTTACACACAGAGTAATTTTAGGTTTTGCTTTTAAGATGCTGTTTATAGTCTTTTCAGTCCTGGAGGGGACAATCACAGTCTCAACAGTGATCTCAGGAAAGCAGATACTTGTGAAAGTGTCTTCATGGTATCCACAGGTACAGTAAGTGAATTTCCTGACAGACAAGGTTGGATCCAAATCTTTGAGCTTTCCTGCACTGATTTCAGTGAAAGATCCCAGCCTTTGCTGCAGTATTGGGTTACTTTTTCAGGGGGGCAACACCTGACATTTGGCTTTGTTCACTTTGTAATGCACTCCTGCTCTACATGTTGCTGTGATGTATCCTACAACTGATATCTACTCAATATTATATTGGCACTATTCATAAAAACTGTAAAGGGACTTTATTAGAGAAATACTGATCTAACAGCAAGGAAAGAAAGAACAAAATATGACATCTGGAGGTCACCAAAGATATGGTTAGATTATATACTGATAAATAAGCTGATTAAATGTCTTAGTGCCAGTGAAAGGGACAGTCCTGCTCTTCACTCTCTAGGTACTCTGAAGGATGAGGAAGGGCTGGAGGGTTTACCTGACCACATGGCAAGCAGCTTTAATTCATTAATCCAGTCAGCTCATGGAGTTTTACATCCTATGGCCTGGGAAAAAAGCAAAAAAAAAAAAGAGAAAAAAAATACATAAACAGCTGATCGTCTACAGTGATGTCATGTGCAACTAAGTTCACCATAGAAATCCACATTTGGTGAACTATATCTTCATTTGAAAAGTCGTGTCAAACTCTAAGTACAGTAGAAATCAATTTATGCCTAATTATTTTGAGATTGTATATATAGGCTCATAAGATATTGTGGCAGAAAGGCTTTCTCTCTCTCAGTTGGCCAGAAAGTTTTCCTATTTGGCTGGTTAGAGTTCAAACATATTTCTCATAAGACATGAAGTAAATACAAAGTAGTGTCATATTTTCAGTCAAACTCTGGGAAACCTCCCCCCAAGTGAAAGGCACAATACAGCTCATTTCATCAGAGCTCTGGAGAATGATGCTGTCTCTTAGAGCAATAATTCTCCTTCTACAGTTGGACTACTATTTCCCAAAGTTACAGCCTTTAAAGATAAACTAATTTTTTTGACAGATGTGCCCCAAACCACAAATCCTTGATAATTAAGCACTACATTTTTCACACATTGGAAACTGGGGAGCAATGACAGTAAAGGGTCTCTGATGTGTCATTCCTTTAAGCAGCCACCATCCAAATCCCAGCCTTTGGGACTTGGCTTTTCCCCTTAGCTATACACAGTGCCAGTGATGAATGTAATGACAAAATACAGGCAACAAATGGTTCAAAACACAATGAGGAATTACACTTCTCGTGGCCTGTTGCCTTTGTCTTCTGCACATCCTGACATTCAAAAGTTCCTCTCCTCAAGGGAATGGAAGCAAGCACATAATCAATAGATCTTGATAAGCAATATTCCCACTGGCAGATCTCCCTACACATTTAAAGCACAAGTTATTTCAAAATCTATGTCCAGGAGTAAGGAAGACATTTTCTAGCTGAACAAGATCCTTGTTCAGCCTTCATCTTTGAGTAATTTTGATAGAAGGAAGTTAATATTTTAAAAATGCCAATCAACCCTTTAAACACTTTTTTTGGGAGAAGTGTACTGTACCAACTGTCTTTAAAATCAAATGTTTTATGCCTGAATTGAGAAGCTGTTTATAAAGTAGAATATTGGATTCAGCCAAGGAATGAAACAAAAACCAGAAGACTTAAGAATAAATTCATTAAGTGACATTAAGAAAAGGATATTGTTACTTAGAAACTGTAATTATTTGATGTTAATAATTGACCCATTGCCTTGTATAATACACATTAAATCCTCTAAGCAGAACACTGTTTTGTTATATGTAGACTGTGCAAACATAAGAAAAAATGAGATGACTGGAATGATGGTTCTCCTACAGTGATATTTACCTTCAGGGAATAATAAATATATGCCTCATTTACTAGTAAAGTTACATTTCAGCACTTGGTCAGTTATGTGATTTACAGAGCTTGCATTGGCTTTCCAAACAATTACATGTTGATGCTAATAAATCCTCTCTTCTTGTAATTTGATTTTGCTTCAAAAGGATGGCAGAAATCAGCAGAGTTGGACAAAATAGCAAAGGATTTATCAACTACAGTAATCATTTAACCACAAATCACAAAGTGTTGCCAGGGAAGTCTTTCTGCAGTTACCTTACTGTAACTGAAATTCAAAACCTCCCCAAGGTATCCTCTAAGAATAATTCAGACAAGTTAAGTTGGCCTGCTGGAGTTGGCATCCTTACAGAAAACAATGGGGAAAATGCAAGAGGAGAAGTTTCAACTGCACAAACAACAGGAAGAAAAAAAAAATAAAAGGAAAACAAATTCTCAGATTTGTTTCTCAAATGTTTCTGTCTGACTCAGGAGTGACACTTGGGGACAATTTATAAAAACCCTTAATGAACTATATTTTTTGTTTGTTGTTTAGAAGAATGCTTTTAGCACCCATAGTTCTACTAAGGTATCAAATTGCTGAAGAGGATTTGAAGAAATTAAATCATTTTTACTGGTGAAGGCAGCTCAGGTGGAGGGAGCACAGCACAGAGCAGGAGCTGGTGCTTTGGAGTAGTACACAAACAATACACAAATATTTTAGATTTCCAGCCTTCCCCTGTGGGAGCAGAACACCTCCAGTTCAGTGTTTTCTGGCAGAACATGGGCACAGCAAGCACTGAACATCCAGCCAGAGCATTTCCTGCCATGAACCCAAATTTGACTGTTGGTTTCTTTCAACATCTGGAGAAACCGAAGACTTCCAGAAATACTTGTCAGTTCTTATTTGTGACATGTTAAATTGATATGATGTGACAGAAATCAGTCACCTGGAAAAGGTAAGAGAAATTTTATCTTTCACTATTCAGTCTGAAAAAAGCCAAAATAATAAAATGAAAACTTTGGATGGGAATCAAAGTAAGTAATACCATCATGTCAGTGATTGAAGACTGAAATTTATCTGTCACAGAACAGTAACTTGAGGTCTATTTACCACACATAACTTAAACAACAAAGTCCTGTTCTGGCACTGCTTCAGGGTTTCTCTGTTCAAGTTCATGCCGCTTTTTTGCCTGACTGTACTTCAGAAATTCTGCTGGCAGAATTGCACAGCACTTACCAAGAGAAAGAGGGTTTTCTGCTAGGACTATAACATTCCCTTCACAAACAACATTAGCTAGGCTGACAAAGGAATTCTTCTCGTTGTATAGTTGTTTCTACATTGATGGTTTTGTGCTGGCACAGCTCTTTTTTTTCCCACTCACTAAGGCAACTGACCTACACTGTCAAATCTTATAGTACAGGCTTGCTCTGATCCTCTCCAGTTCTCTAAAGCTATTTACAGAATAAATCCCCCCCAAAAAAGTCTCTTACAAATCACCTCACTTAGACAATCCTAAAAATCATGACCAATGAACATACCCAAAACCACCACTTTTTCTTCTCAAATATTATTGCACTTGAAGGAACAGCAGTTTTACAGACACTCATCTTCTAAAACAGTGTTAAAACCTTCTGAAACAGTTATTCTCATAAATGAGAATAAATGTGTGGCTGGGAGGAGACAAGCTGCTCTAGGAATGGGGTACAGACTGACAGTAAATAGAAGAATGGAGCTACCAAAGGGTTCATCGTGTTCAGTAACTTTTACAAGCTGCATGGAACAATGCTGCTCTTAGACAAAATATTGTTTAATGTCATTTGCACACAGAGCAAAAACAAGAACAATGTGGATTTTGCCTGTTTGGTTCAGCACATTTTAATTAGACCACAGCTTTGAAAAGAGTGATGTCGCTGGTGCTACATCGAGTGTTTCCAAAATGGATTAAAGAGCAAAACAACAGAAGAGAAAAATATCCCTTTAAAATAGTGATTAAAATAACAATAGTAAAAACACAGTCAATTAAATCACAGACAGCTTCCATATCCCCCACTGTGTTCAAAGCTGACTTAGCCAGGAACCAGCTTATGGAACAGAGGAAGTGCAGAGCCCAGGAAAGCAGGACTAATAGACTGCAAACCCTTGGGGGAAAGAAGATACCTTTTCATTTTTCTGACATTTCACATGTGCCAGAATTGTTATGTAACTGCTAAGGACAATGCATAAAACAGGAATTGTGCAAGCAAGTTTGGATTAAGCTGATGCTTGTTAGAATGCCAGTGACATTTTTATTGGTACAGTAGTTTTCACAGAATGTAAACATAATTTATAAAAATAATCTCCTACATGCTACTATTTCAGTGACTTTGCAGGTGGACAAAAAACCCTAAAAATCATCAGTGGTATAATGCCGACAGGAGTAATGGAATTACCACAAAAATAAATGTGCAGGAATAATTATGAATTATGCAAAGTTGGCACACACTAAAGTCTAACAAGAAATTTTTTTCTGTTAATTTTAGTCAAATTCTCTATCTATTCAGATAGAGAGAGTGTTTGAGTAACACACATTCACTTTTCTCAGATTCTCATGTACAGTGTCACAGTGGCAATGTGTGCTCTCTCTCAAGACAGGAGGGAAATTGTAATTGATTTAGCCACCACTACTCCAGAATAATTCCCCATGCAAATTGCTGTCTCTGGAATAAGAGCACTGGCACAGAATACTTCTAGAGTAATTAAGCCTATTTAGAAACAAGCTCAGTATTTCATTCTCACAATTCCATAATGAAGTAATTATTCTCTGCAACAATGTTAACATGTTAACTAGCCATAGAGGAACAGCTTTAAAAATCCCATGACACTGTTATTCTTCTTTCATAACAATAATGCCATTCTGCTTTAGTCATTACTGAAACTAAAATCTTAAGGGATCTCTAATGGACAACATGCTCCCTCAACTGGAATTCCAGAGAATTATGAAGGCGAAAAGAAAGTACACGAAAATCCCACATGGAACCACTTTTGTATTCTCTCCCTTGAGACAGACAGCATGTAAAACTTCCCATATAAAATTTAAGTGCTATAAAATTCTTACCATTCTTACCAAATAAATAACCATATTTATTTAAAACTCTTACCATATTTAGGAGTTCTGGCCTAGAGTTATTGTGGTCTCCAGCAGTGGCAGTCCTGCTGGCCATGCTGCTGCTAAGGAAGCCAAAGGTTAATTTTCTAATCAAAATAATGCTGATCTGAAAGAAAGCATAAGAACAGATAAACAGAGCTCTGGATTGTACTTCACAAGATTTCTTTTCAGCTGCTTCAGTATTTTGACTGACAGGATGCCTCCTCCCACCAATCCTACACCTGGCTTTTAGATCTCTCAAACCACCCAGTCCCTGCCTTCCTTCCAAACAGATTCCCAACTGTCTCTAACCTTCCTCATCCTGACTCAGCCACTGTTTACATCGTTTAAGTGATCTCACTCTTCCCTTCCTTGGATTCTCGTTCTTTGCTCAGCACATTCCTTCCACATAAAGCAATCCCTCTGCTATTTACAGCATTTTAACTGTCATAAGGTTTATAAACTATACACAGGTTCTTCACAATGTGCACACCTAAATCCCCATCTTTGCTTCTTTTGAGCTTTGATGGCAAGAAACCCACACACATAACAGTTTTGACAGAAAAACTACTTACCTAAACTATTTTTCCCTCTCTTATTTTTCAGTCTGGAGTCTCATGGTATCAAAACCACAGAAGAAATCCCAAGAAGAAACTGCTCTGCCTGTGCATTCAAAGAGAGGCATCGTGAACAAAGATCCAAGGAGAAACCCACCTCACAGATCTCTGAGATCTAAACAATACAGGGTAACTAAGCAATAGAGCTGAGAGCTCTGAGCCTCCAACTAGAGTCACTTGAAAAAAGAGATGGCACTTGCCAAGAAGACCTCTCAGTCTTTATTTTCAGAGATACACAATCAAGGGGAATAAAGGTTGTGTATACACATAGAAGTAGGAGACACACAGGACTGTTTTTAGAAATAATGAGCTGAGTATGTGAGGTATTTGAGAGCTGAGAAGATGGACACAGAGAATTGTAAACTGGCATTTTGGTGTAGCAATCCATGCATTTCTTTTGCTATCTAAAGCAGAGCCAATTAATTTTATGCTCTTTTTGAAGCCTGCAGTACATGTTTAATTGGTCCAAAAGGAGCTATTAAAATGGCTTTAACTCTAGACTGGAGCCCTCAAAAAGAAGAATCCAGCTCCAAAGTACTCTGCCAACCCACAATGAAATGTGAGACAAGTTCTAAATTCCTTTGCAGACGTGGAGTAATTCTATGATTGGACTGTGAAATAGAGCTAATGCTCTGGTGCTACATTTGGAAAACCAAAGACTTTTATATGAAATTCTTCCAATGAAATAGCTTCAAATACATTTCTATGAGGGAATTCATGGACTGCAGTTCTGCCAATGTCCAGCACAGGGAGAGGAACAGGCCAGAAAGAGCATTTGTTAAATAGCAGTGTTGGAACAACAAATCAGTAAAAAGATGTTTCCAGGGCAAGAAAGTTGGATTAGACATGGTCTTGTGTAAACGTAGAAGCTTCTTGATTCACTTACACTTCCAGAAGCACCAGTGAAGCTTAGGAGAGGCTTGGTTTTCCATGAAGTCATCATGCTGAAACAGTTGTGTTTTTTATTCTCTAGTTCTCAGCTACATCTCCACAGACTATGTGGAAAGAGAATTTGCCAAGGTTTAAGAATATTAATTTATAAATTCTTGGCACCTAGTCAAGCTTCTAATAATCTACCTCTAACCTGTCTTTTCTTTCTCCTAAGTAAATAACTCGTTCCTTTGGCTTTGTTTTTAAAGGCTCTTTCTGACTTCAAAGCAATTCTAAATGCCAGGCTACTCATTTAGGTGCATAACTACTGTACATATTTGAATACCTTTAAATTTCAGGGCAGGGCTCCCAGTGCGTCAGTAGGATCCCAGCTTGCTGCCACACCACAAAAGGAAGTTGTGTTCCTTTCCTGCTCCTGCCAGTCTCACCAGAATATTTCTTTCCCATGTTGCAGGAGCTCAGGAAGTTACTTGGTGTCAAGGTAAACTGAGTCACTTGGATCCTAACTCAGCACCCTAATGCGACTCTCTTTCCAGTTTAAGGCTGTTGGTAGTTTATGGAATTTTAAAAACTTACTCATTGGTGGTGAGCAAGGAACTTCTTGGAGCTGTTAACCTGTTTGGAGCCTTCTAGTGAAACACATCTTCTTCTTATGCTTCAGTTCCCATGGCTGAAGCGCTGGTATTTCACAGGTATTTAGCTATTTCATGGGTGTCCCTGCCAGGCTGCAAGGTGCTTGTGGGAGCTGGGTGGGAGTTATTACCAAAGTACAGACCACGATTCCAAAATCACATGAACAGAGGCCTCCATTTCACTGCCCCTCAGGTGAGGACTGACTCACCACAGGTGGAAAATTAATGGTGAAGCTGCTTTGGGAGGGTTTATTGTATTAATCGCTTGCTCTCACCAAGAAATAAGTCCTGTTCCCCATTCTTACTTTACACCAGCCCTGGCATTGGTCAAATGCCTCTTGTTTGATTCATCTGAGTAGCCCAGGAGGAAAAGGAAAGTGGCTTGTTCTGTCACTAAATTTAATGAGCTGGGCAGGGTCTAACAGCTCAGAGGCAGCACAGGGATGGTAGAACTGCAGTTGTGGTTCTCTGCACCTCAGTCCTCATGTGTTACCCTAAGCTGGGCCAGACTTTTCTTTTCTTTTCTTTTCTTTTCTTTTCTTTTCTTTTCTTTTCTTTTCTTTTCTTTTCTTTTCTTTTCTTCTCTTCTCTTCTCTTCTCTTCTCTTCTCTTCTCTTCTCTTCTCTTCTCTTCTCTTCTCTTCTCTTCTCTTCTCTTCTCTTCTCTCTTTTCTTGACAGTCTTGATCACTTAAGTCAGTCATGATGTGAGGATGGATTTTATGGGTGGTTTTCAATAAGAAAAGCATTTTACTATTTATTAAATTAAAAGCTGGTCTATTTATTCTAAACATTTTGATGTAGAAGAGATTTAATCAAGAAAAGCTTTTATAATGGTTTAAAACCTCAAGCAAACAGGTCCATTTTACACTCCAGTAGATAGTAAAATTAAATAACCAGTAAAATTATCGTAACTCCACTTTCATTTTGAGTACCAACTGTTCCAAAGTGGAAAAACAAACTACTAGCCATGTTAAAAACGCAGTGTTTGAGTTTACACAATTCCTGTGTGTGACAGCCTGCAAAACAGGTTTGTACACTCTGAAGGACATCTGGCATCCTCAGAAATTCTGCAGACTAATTGTATATATCCTAGCACGTACCTAGGGAATTAGTGCCTGTCAAGGAAGGAAGGTTGTGAAACACAACGAATTCTTTTCCTCTAAAATCAGTGGGAATGTGCAGTCTCTGATCAAATGCATATTTGGCCCTGCTCCCTACACACAACTCAGTGCTTCAGGAGCCCTCAGAAATAAACTCCATTTCAAAAACCTTCTAGAATGCCAAACTGTGTACAAGAACTGCTGTCTCTGTGTTCTGTGCCCTGCTCATCTTAAGGCAGATCTGAATTGCCCTGAAAAGGCAGCACCTGACTCCAGTCGAGGCTTTCCTGACCTGCAGGCTGTGTCAGGCCTCAAACAAAACACAAGCCTGCAGTACAGCGTTGCCCTCATTACAAACCTGAGCTGTTAAATGCTCATAGTGACAGTGAAAAGTGTTCAGTACCAAGTCACTCTGTCACAGAATGCATGCAGCTTGCTTTCCACTCGAGTTTTACCTATTATTCATCACTAGTAACCCCTGAGTGCTGAAATGGTGCTACCTTGTTTCCATGCTATATGAAATGTATCAGACACATCCTGGTTAATAAATGTCACCTAACAAGCAAAGGTTAGAACTAAAAGAAAGCAAACCCAAACGATGCATACTGCTTTTCTTTTTGTTGAAGAGAAACATGCCATGCACAGCTGGGACTTACTTTGAGTTTGACAAAATTCCAGATATTGCAACAAAAGCACAGGTGAGACTTTTCCTTAATCTGAAAAATAGAGACTACAATGTCTAAAAACTGCAAAATAGCTGTGTGCCAGGGAATAACCAAAGAGTGGTTTTCACAAGGTCTTTAAAACTCATTCTTTAGGTTCTGAAGGTAAGCTCTTGATACTTGAAAGAAATCTTCCACTTAGCAGAGGTTTTTAGTCTCTCATTATATGTGATGCTTTTTCTCCCCAAATGAACCTTCTATGCTGTTAGTTGTTTGTTTTTCTTTCTTTTATAAAGCTACCTAATGTTTTCCCTGGATAGGATCAGTTGGAAGCCCATATTTCCACTAACACATGGAGAAGTTTTTGTCAGTCCATGGCCCGTGTGTTGCTGCCCACCAGAAGCCCCCTGGTTCTCATGTTACACAAATGCCCCTCCAGGAGGAATTTTGTTCTCCAACCAAAACTGCCCTGGATTCTGTACCAGAGATCTTTCATTTTTAGTTCCGTGACCACCTGCTTTCAAAACAGCTCCATATTCTGTCCTACAGTGCTCTAATATGGATAATGCTCTGATGACTTGGTCCTTGCATGTCAACACTTCCAGAAACTCGGAGCATTTGCTTTGTGTGCTTATAAACACACTGTGCCTTAGGAGACAAGATCTTGCCACAGCTTCGTGCAGCCCCATAACCAAAACCTACTTGTTTGCCCTCTGTTCTGCGCTGTTTCCTCCAAATATGCTTGATTTCTAATGATGGGGTTTTGGGGTTTGTTTGTTGAGGTTTTGTTTTGAAAACTTCTCAGAGTCATAGCAGTGGAGGGAGGGCCTCAGCATTTGGAAAGTCCTACTAACTCCGGCTTAACTGGATGGGATTTTTTACATGGTAACAACAAAGTGTCCTGTAGAATTCCCAAAACTGGAACTTTCTATGCATCCTGTCCACTTTCGGCTGGACGGATTCCCTCTTGCATCCCGCGGGAGCGCGTGTGCTCTCAGAGTTTCCCGGGAGCCCTGCTGCCACCAGTGCCCTGTCCGTCTGCACCTCCCGGGGACGGGCTCGGTGAGGCTGTGCCCGGCCGGGGCCTGACCCGGGCGGTTCCCGTCCCGCCCGAGGCGGTGGCGCCAGCTCCGTGTCGCCGTGTCCCCGGCGCTCGGGGCGGGGCCGGCCGGAACGCGCGGGGGCCGCCGGGACTTGCAGTTCCTGAGCGGGCCAGGAGCGCAGGCAACTCCATTTCCCGGCTGGCCTCGGGAGCAGGGCCGCGGGTGCGCGCGCGGGGGATGACGGGTATTGTAGTCCTTGCGCCGCGCCTCGGACGTGCGGCAGGAGGAGAGCCGGGGGAGATAAAAACTACCACGATGGCGGTAGGAGAGGCTGCCGGGAGAGGGTACGGCGGCTTGAGAGGCCACACTGCGCTCGCGTCGGGGCGGCGGAGCACACGCGGAATCGGCGGAGCGAGTGCTGAGTCGGTGCCGCCGCCGGCTCCCCCCTCACCCGGGAGACGCTTCGGGGCCGCGGAGCCTTGTGGGGCCGCCACAAAATGGAGGCGAACGGGAGCGGCAGCGGGAGCAGCAGCGACTCGGCTCCCGACTGCTGGGACCAGGCGGACATCGAGCCGGGCAGCGGCGCCGGGCCGGGCTGCGCCCCGCCGAGCGCGGAGGCCGAGGCGCAGCAGGAGCTGCTCGGGGCGGCCTTCAGCCGGCAGCTGAACGTCAACGCCAAGCCCTTCGTGCCCAACGTCCACGCCGCCGAGTTCGTGCCGTCCTTCCTGCGGGGCGGCCCGGCGCCCGGCCTGCCGCCGCCCTCGCCTCCGCCCGGCCTCCCGCCGCCGCCGCCGCTCGGTAAGCGCGGGGCCGCTGAGGGCCGGGGAGGGCTGGGGGCCATGTTGGGAAGGGAGCGGGCCCCGGGGCCGGGCCGCGGCGGCCGGGAAAGGGCCCCGGGGAGCGGGGCCGGGCTGAGGGCGGCCCGGGGCTGAGGGGCACGGCCCGGGCCCGAGCGGGGAGGGTCTCCGCTGGCCGGGGGAGCCGTGCACGGAGCGGGGCCGGGCTGAGGGGAGCGGGGGGCACGGCCCGGGGCTGAGGGGAGCGGGGGGCACGGCCCGGGGCTGAGGGGAGCGGGGGGCACGGCCCGGGGCTGAGGGGAGCGGGGGGCACGGCCCGGGGCTGAGGGGAGCGGGGGGCACGGCCCGGGGCTGAGGGGAGCGGGGGGCACGGCCCGGGGCTGAGGGGAGCGGGGGGCACGGCCCGGGGCTGAGGGGAGCGGGGGGCACGGCCCGGGGCTGAGGGGAGCGGGGGGCACGGCCCGGGGCTGAGGGGAGCGGGGGGCACGGCCCGGGGCTGAGGGGAGCGGGGGGCACGGCCCGGGCCGAGCACGGCTGCCCGCAGGAGGCTCTCCCCGGCCGGGGCTGGGGAAGGGGCGGCGGGCAGCGCTCGGAGCCGCTGTCGGGGCCCCGGGGCCCGTCTCCCCGCGGGGTGAGGCTCCGGCTCCCCGTGTTCCCCCGGACCTTTGCTCGCAAAGGGTCACCCATGGTGAGACAAACCGCACACCTCCGCTCTTCTTATAACGTGTCAAATAAATATAGGTGATATATATAATATATATAACGTGTAATGTTCTAGGAGTTGTCGAAGATTTTGAGGGTAATAAATTTAGCGTTGCTGGGGGAAAAAGCACTGTTTCAGCCGTCAGTGGCTCAGATGTATCTTAAATGTCTTTTTGAAGATTATATCAAGTAATTTATTTTTTTTTCCTAGCGTAATGCCGATAAAGGATTAGTAGGGGAGGGAGTTTGGTCCAGCTGGCCTCACCTAATGGAATAACCTGAAATTTGCCGTGCTTTTCATTTCAAAGGATCTTTGTGTATGCAATCAGTGTTTATACTAGTTTTACTTTGCATATGGGAAATGAAAGGAGGGCTATTTTTTCATTTCCAGCTCCGAACTGAAGGTTCTTCCAAACATCAGATACACTGCTTAACTTTGTGGTAGTGTTTTAATGTCACTCCTGAAGCCAAGGAGTTTGAGATCTTCCTAGCTTTTCCTATAATTTTCAGTATCCCTATTGGTATATTATGAAACAAGCTCGTGTTTCAGGTATTAACCAGTCATTTATTTTCACCAAAGACGGTTCTTGTTACATTACATTTGGCATGTTTTCCTGTTGGCTGTGGCTTATTATTTATTGTGTTCTGCATTAATATATTAATTGGTCTTGATCTCCCTAATATCTAAAGTTAATAGTTGTAAACAACTAAAATCTGTAACTTTTATATATGGCACTATAATATTTTTGTAACCAGATATTCACCTGTTCCTCCATTAGCTATATTCTCTGCAGCTGTTCAGCACTCCTGATTTCAGCAGAAGTTGTAGCTCATGTACTGTGCAGCCAAGCAGTGTTTAAATGCATTAAAATAAAGTCAGAGAAGCCATGGGCAGGCTCCTGAATTCCATTTGGAATAAATGTATGTGTAAAGTTCTCAGATGTGGAGGTAGAGTGGGCAGCTTGGGGCTAGGATGAACATGTGATGCACCTTTGACTGATCTTCAAAATCCATTCCTGTGTTTTTCAGATATTGCAATCTGAATCAAAGGTTTGGCTTTTCTAACTATGTAATCAATGCTATGACTGAAGGCTTTCTTAGTGTTTTGAATATTATTAGAAAAATTTTGGGTTTTTTTTCCTCCTGGCTGCTTTTGTAAGGTTTCATTTAAGGCTTTTTACTGTTGATTTTTTTGTAGGAATTTAAACTACATCTCCTCACCGACTCATTTTTTACTTCACTCTCCTTTTCTCCACTCTTTTGCTACTTCTGTGGCCTGTAATGCCTTTTCTTTCCAGAAATTAGGGATGACTTGAAAGCTGTCTGATCATCTGGAGTGATCAGGATAGCTTTGCTCTGTGTCTTCATTGCTGAGTACATTTCCTACATGGTGGTATAATCTACCTGCTTTGAATTCACCTTGACTGCTATATCTTCATTAAAATTTAGGATTTTGAATTTCTCTAAGTAGCTTTAATATCCCCTCAGATGAGGCAGACAAAAAAATCTGCAGTTAAAAAAAAAATTCCATTTCTTTCCTAACTAGAATATTGTACTTGTTAGGTCCTCCTCCAGGTCTGATGTGCTTGGTTACTGCAGGTGACTGACAGTCTTCTCCTTGCAGATGTTTGTGTGAGGTGACAGCTCCTTTCCTGGCTGGGAGAACTGGGTGGAGCCTGCTCTGGAAATGTGTCAGGACAACATGTGATTAAACAATGGTGCTGAATAAGTTACTTTTCAGCAACCCCCTTTGCTTTTGTTCCCGTAGGGAATGAGGTGCTCAGTGACACTCGTTCTTCAGTACATGCTTTGTAGTGGGAAGAACCTAAATTAGCCTAGATTAATCTAAAACCTTAAGAAATCTAGAAAGTTGGGTGTCACTTTAGGAGTTTTCAGGCCCAAAGTTAAGTTCTAGTAACGCTTTCCTTCTTGGAACTTTCTCTTGGTGAGGTTTTGTTCAAGTCATAATTCCTTAGTAATTCAGAGGCCATTATAGGTCAGGAGAAATGTGCAGTAGCAGCGTGGCAGAGAAAAATTTCACAGGACTGATTCCATTGTGTGGCTGCAGTGTGGAATAGTGTTTCCTTTAATGCACACTGACTTAATGTTTCTAGTAATTTGAATAAAATTCCTGTCATTTATGTTTGGAGCTCAGGAGGAGTGCTCAGAAGCCATTTATGGAAGAAGATGTTAACTTTCTAAAACTGGGAAACTCCTGAGACCTGCATTCTTAATGGCTTACTGTAGAACTGGTTTACAGATGCTTTCTTTTGATTGGAAATTGTATATTAGGAAGAAAACTGACTGGTGTTTACCACCAGATGTTTCTGCTCAGAGATAATTTAACTCAAAAATAATTCTGACACTATCATTTGAACATATGGGAAAAGCACATTATTTACAATTTTTGAACCTGAGGAATATCCTAAAACCAGTATGTTCTAAATGTTGTAGCTGTGAGGACTTGCTTTTATCAAATTGTGTCCAAGTCAAACTCGTTTGTGTAAAATCTCTCTTTGCTGGATTCTGTTGGAAATGTGAAATAAGACCTTTGGTTTTGTGTCTGTGATAGCTGTGGCTGCAGCAGAGTTATGTGACAGGTGAACTGGGGTGTCACAGACATGTTGTACTTCTGGGGACACTCTGGCACTTGCTGGATGACCAAACTCAGCTGAATGAAGGCCAAGTGTGATCCTTGATGAAATGGCAGATGATTGTGTTGGGGCCTCTAAACATTTGTAGTCCCAACTGTGCCTTGCAACTTCACTCTTTAGCTTCTATGACTTCTTCTGTACTATGTTTTATTAATTCTGTAGGTGTGTGTGTGTAGGGGAGATAATTACATTTGGGTGGCTTTTTCTTTGTTTTTATATCAAGGCATTGTTCAGAGGAAGTAGTTAACACCAACGCCTGATTATTAAGATTCCTGTATTTTTTTTTTTAATTGGGTATGAGAGAATCAAAACACTTATAAAAATACAGCATCAAATTTCACCAATCTGCATTTTTGTGGTTCAGTTTTTGTCATAGTTCTTGCCTACTCACAGGATTCATGGTAAAATTGATCCCAGCTTCCTTGTATGGTCTTTACTATATTTTGTGTTAGTTTTTCTTTTCAGAAATATTTTTTAAGTGTTCAATGTTGACTCTGCTTGGAGCAGGAGACTAAACTAGTTAACTCCTGGGGTCCCTTCCAACCTGAATTGTTCACTGATTTGAAGTTTGTAGTGGTAGTAGCAAGAGAAAAAGTGTGATTAGTATGGAAGTAGTAAGAATAAAAGGTGTGACACACAGCACTGGTGTAAGGAAGGAGCATTTGTCCTTTTGGTGATATTAGGGCTGCTGTTTCATTTGGTAGTTCTCTTGACCACTTCAGAGGAATTTCTAAACGTCTTTGTTAAGGACTACAGTTTAAACAACTTGCACTTACAGTCCTGAGCCAGGCAAACATCTGGCCTGAGATCCAGTGCTCCTGTTTGCCTCACTCCCTATTTCACTCGCCTGCAGTAGTCACTTGTGAAACAGTTGCATTGGAGCAGCTGACATCCTCAGCCTTCAAGTGCTGTAAATAAATGGATAGAGCATTTTTTTTTTCCTGCTTTTCCCTGCCCTCATTTTTTCTGACGTTACAGCAGCTGGGACATCCATATGTCAGTCAGACACAAGAAAGAGGCAGAGTTTCAGTATCTTCTACTTCAGTTCTGAAAGCTGTAGTTTCCAGAGCAGGGTGATGAGTTATCTGTAGCCCTGGGTTCCCCAAAGCCTGTTCTCTCATTTTACACTGTGAGACTCTTCAGCATCTCAGTCCTCAAGAGACTTCAGTTTGCATGTGAACTTGCTGAGAAAGGCTTGTTTAAGACTAGTAGCCCCCAATTCCAGAAGCTGTTGTGTTAAAGGGTTACACAGTGTTCTCTCAGCCCTGGGACAGCCCTGTGCTGATGGTCTCCTCTAAGTGTTGGTGGTGCTACTGTCAGTCCTCCAGAGCTGCAAACCTGAACTGCTCACATGGCAGCAAATCAGGGCTGTGTTGTCAGTGCCAGGATGTGGGATAAATAATTCTTATCTGAGAATCTGGATTTGGGTTGGCACTTGACTGTCTAGAGGAGCCTTCTGTATCAGCTCCTCCAGAGAGATGAGCTGCACAGCCACTTGTGAAAGAGTCAGCGCAGAGACAGGCTGCATGTCTTGGCACTGGCAGGTGATCAGATACCAAATACCTGTGTGATGCTCTCAGGGTGCCAATGTGTTACACTGATGTCCTTTGTCAACCTCTGAAGTGTCCCCAGGAAGGTGGCCAGGATTGTGTTGCTCCTGTTGGAATAATTCATCACCCTCGTGGCCTTGCATGACTCCAGTAAAAGCCACCCAAAGCCCTGGGAGTTGGCTGTGCACTGCAGGAACTGTCCTGGGGGCTCCTGCTGACCGTGTGTTTGGCACTCTGCTTTGGGCATGAACGTCTTTGAAAGCATCATGTTGTCTTAAAGCTTGATTGCTCTATTAAAATTAACGCAAAAATAAATCGGGATAATTCTCGGATTCTGTTTATAATAGTTCCACTTAAGGAATTGTGGTGTTTGTCTCCTGTTTTGTGATGAGAGATATGCAAGCAAAAGAAGCAGCTGATTGTATGAAGCTAAGATAGAAAGATGGTTTTATTTTGTGGTTTTTATTATGAAGGAATAAAGCAGTCATAATTTAATCCATTGAATTAATGACTGTTTTGAAGAGGATAAGGACAGTGATTGTATTTCAGTACAAAAGTTACTTTAGGACAGGTGATGCAATACTAAAAATATGGATTATACTAAAGATACTGGGTTATGAGAGATCTTAGTCAGAGTGGAATCAACTGTTGAAATACTGGGCTTGGTTTCTTCATTATCTGTCTTAAAAATCAAGTTATCAACTGAGCACAAATACTTGGCCTTAAGCAAAAGAGGGCTTCAGTATATTCCCTGAAAATCCCCACAAGCTTTCTTAAACTTGGTTAAAAAGCATGTCAGGTTTAGATAAGATAAACTTAAGGTGTGTCCTCACTGGGGAAGGAAAAAGGTGGGTCTCTTACTAAGCTAATATGTAAAAAACCCTATGAGTATGAAACAAGTGCTAATTTTTTTTTTTTTTTGGTGAATTTTACAGAATTATGTTATAGTACTAAAGCTGCTCTTGCACTGATGTATTTTAGAAACTGGTTTGTCCACTGGTGAAGCTGGGACATATGCTACAAAGCAGGGCAGAGAGGAGAAGAACAGAATTTTGGGTCTGACTTTGAAAACAACTGCCTTACAGTGAACTCCTGAAAACCTTTTCTTTCTGTACATTTTTAAGTATGGAATATAAAGCACTTTGTTTAGCTGTAGCACTTATTTGTGTTTGACGTAATTTTTCTGTGTTTTTGTTATCTAAGCTTCTCTTGTTTTTTTTTTTATTCTGCTTTTCATGCTGTGTGTGTTTGATGTAGACTTTTTTTTTTTTTTACTCTGCTGTAATTCCCTTTTTGCTTTCATTTTTAAAAAAGGGGGGAAAACATCTGTTATGTGGTGCATGAAAACTGTTGAGACTTATGACTACTGTGTGAATATGTGCTGAGCTCAGGTATTGGGATTACACACACAAAAAGGTGATGGGAATCCTGAGGTGGGTGTCATGTGTTTCTTCACTCTTCAGGAATTCCTGTGAAGGAGCTTGATGCCTGTAGTAGAGAAGTGATAACAAATTCACTATACAGGCATCAAAGTTTTGTAGATCAGATGTTTATTTCAGGCTGAATTTGCTTTTTTTTACTTTTTTTTTTTTCCTGTGTATCTGGTGAACCCTGAGGTTTGTGTAAAGATGGAGGTTGTCACTGTGGCTTAGAGTGTGACTTTAATACTGTGGTTTAACCACTGTTCTGATGTTAATTCCTACTTTGCCAGCTGTACCTGTTCTACATATGAATGAAAACTTGCTACATTCTAATACGAATTTAATTGAAAAGCAATATTCTGTTGTTTATCTACAAGCATTCTAATACTGATTTTAATTCTAATTAAAATAGTCTTTTAAAACAATATTTTCAGAGGCTGGATGATAGCTTCAAATTTGTTGTACCTGTGCAGCTTTGGTTCATGTACAACAGAAATGCAGACAGGTACAAAACGTGGTGTGATGTGCAATAAACTCAGCAGCTGTAGTAGAATGCTGTGTGAATGAAGTAGGCAGAGTGTGTTCTTTAGGACATGAGATGTGTTTTAAAGACACCAGTCACCATGTTTTACAAGTTGTGCAGTTTTGGTCTCTGTATTGGCAGTGTACATGCTCTCCCAGTGAATTTTACATTTAAAAATCCCCACAATTGCCTTTTCCAGACAAGACTCTGAATTACATAATGTCATTGTGTGATGGCACCGATAGACAAATGCAGCATCTGTGTCCATTTTTGCCTTTGGCATTGACAACAAAGGTGTTCCAAAAAATGTCCTAAGGCTCTGATGTTGGGCAGGACTAAAGATAAACCACTCACTCCCTGTAATACTGTGGATAATGTTCCAAGTTCATGACGTAGGGCTTGAAGGGAAGATGGAGCATGGTCAGGTGTAAAACCCAACAGTTGCTTATCATGTGTAAATCCAACAACTCGAGGCATTAAAAACTGGCATTGCTTAAGGCACATCCTGATTTTAAAACCAGATTTCCTACAAAGTGCATTTTGAATCCCTCATATAAATGATTCCTGTCTGAATGATCTTCACAAATGAGGTGACCATTTGCACCAGCCCTGTGGTCTAAGGAAGCAATGGGATTGCATCCTTCTCTTCAGGTGATGGTCTTAAAGCACATTTCAGACAATCTGTTGACTTCCACACAGAGAAAATGGTAAATCCGAGCCTGTGTCTGAAAGGTACCAATGTCTGAAATAACCTGACATAACCTGTAATTGTTTATCAGAAGTGAACAATTACTGCAGAGAGTGTTTATTTTTGTCACTTAGAGGATGTTCGTTTTGAAATTAAGGTTCTTTGTTTATTTGCCTGGTTTCTTAACAATATATTTGTTTAGTGAGTGGTTTATGTTTCTTTCTGCTTTGAAGAAACAGAGTATGTTGGAAATAATTCAGTGTCCTCTTCCAAAGCATGTCTGCCACTTGTGTACCAAAGTGGCCAGAGTTTAATAAATGGCTGTGGTTATAGCTGAATATAAGTTGTCCCTCTGGTTGTGTGGCAGTGCTCTTTAACATCCCTGCACAAACCTACTGACTCTGATGTGTTGGACAAAATTTATAGAGGGACCTTTTTTCTACTTCCTCTCCATTAGTTGTGAAGAAACTTTTTTCCTGTCTGCCTACCTGCTGTATTGCAGACCAGAAAGTAAAAACTGAGTTTCTATGAATGCTGTTGATTGACAATATATTTCTAAGAACTTAACTAGCTCTCCAGCCACTTGTATAACTTCTGTTTCAAGGCAAGTGCCTTAATACTGCCATTTGATACAATTTTTTATTATAGACCAACTTCTGCAGTGAAATCAAAACCTGGTTGAAATGATCTTGAAATTAAAATATTTCTGCATCCCGACCACAGTGTGTGTGAAATAGCCAACAGTGTTCTGATGTGCTGCAGAATGGAGCCTTTAGGTTCCTACCTGGACTTTGTGCACCCTGCTTCCCACACTCAGGAATGGGCTGGTTTGAGTCTTTCCTAGCTGCCGAACGGGAGTGATAGATCATTCCTTTAAAAGGGTCTAAGGGTATTTTATCCTGATGCTTTAGCCCCTCTGTGAAATCATTCTCAAGTGTGGCTGGTTTGTTTTTGGGAGCCCGCGGGGAGCGGTTTGCGCTGGGCGCTGCTGTGCCCCTCTCCTCTTTGCTGCTGGCCAGGGGATGTTGTGCCGTGACCCACATTCACCCTGCCCGCAGAGCCGTGTCCCCTGGCCGCCTGCCAGCTCTGCCGGCCTGCTCCGCTTCACACAGGGCTGCAGCAAATACGCAAACAGTGCCACAGCAAAGAGGCTTAGCGCCGGGCCCTTCTCTGCCTGCTTTTGTTCTCGGGAGGGGATTTGGTTCATCTTTAGGTCCCATCGTGCCTCTAAAGCAAGTGATGCTCTAAGATCTCTGGTCAGAATTCAGCTGGAGGAGAGCTGGAGTACAGCTAAACAGAGGGTATGAATTTTGTATGTGGTTGGGAAAAAAAAAAAAGATAATGAATTTCTTTCAAGGCGTTATGAAGTCGAACTTAGACCAAGAGAAAACTAAATAGGTTAAGGTTTGAGGGAGAGTTACAGAAGGCCCCTTGATCATGTGAAAAAGCATCCCAAAACATTGAGTGGTGTGTTACTTGGAATGTATCACTCCTAGTAGGTTTAATAGTTAGTTGCACCTCAGCATAAAATGCACTGGTGTGGTTTAGTGCATGAGAGGGTTGAGTAATTTGTCCATAAAAACGTGCTGATGGCTTTGATAGATACACATGACCTGTGAGATTGCCCTCTGTGTGATGGGACCGTGCTGTGGTGTTCCAGAGGACTGGCAAATTTAAACTCTGAATGAGTTTATCATCTCTTGACCATAATATCTACAGAAGATGTTAAGAATTTGTTTCTAATGGCTTGTTGCTATTTTCTACTCAACGTTTAGTGGAAGTGAGGCACAAGAGCAGCGTGAGCAGCAGCTGGCAGAGCCTTTCCCTGCAGCTGTGTCTCTGCACCACAATGTGTCTCTGGATACAATGAAACTGCTTTGATGTTTTTAAACTCCAGTTAGACACTAACACTTAGCAATAGCCAGTGCACACAGAAAGGATGGGCAGGTAAAATACTATGTATAGAAAAATGGCTTGCTTTAAGTGTATCTTTCCCTGCAGGGGGGGGAAAATGGGTTGTTTTTAGAAGTGGTATTTTATTTTCACCATGTTTAGGCAATGTCCTTCAGCAGTACTTGTGCTTAGAAGCTGTGTTTAGTTACATCACTGTCCTTTAAAAGATCAACTTTTTCTTCTCTGCAGGTGCACCTGTAGAGCCTTCTCCAGAGGAGCAGACAGCCTCTTGTGAAGGTAATTGTTTTTGTGATTTTCATTACACTTTTTTTTCAAATATATTGCAAATAATCTCCTCTTTTAAATCTCTGTGAACCTTTTCCAAATTTCATTAACCTCATACTACAAATTGTAAGGCAATGTGATTATCTGTAGTTATTTACAGTTTTATAGGCTGTTGAGAAAGGCTCGTGAAGTGGCTTATGGAAGATCATGAAACCAGGGTGAAGCAGAATTTTCAGAGTTAACTGTATATTGAAAAGCTTTGGCAAGTGCCAAAACATCTGAACTATCTCTTTATTAATTTAGACACTCATTTTACTTTGTTCTTGATTACTGTCATGGTAAGTATGTGTCTTCAATGATTCATTTTTCCCCTCTTTTTTCTCCTAGGTTCAAATGCTGCTGTTAACATGGAAATTTCAGAATCTGTTGGTAAGATGAGAATTGTTCCTTTTCTCTGTGACAGTGCTATAATGTACTACTGCAATGCTCTTGCTGAATCACTACAAACAAAATAGCAGAACCTTTACAGTTACAAATAGTCCTTAGTGTTTTTTGTTGTGTCTTTATACTTGGATGAGGAAAAGAGGTAATTAAACACTGGTATGCATTGAGAGTTGCAATTGGATTACTTGTACATTGTAAAATGATCAGTGCTTTATTAAAAAATAATTTCATATTACAAAATAGCCCTTTTAGCATATGTGGAACGGTGATTAGCAAAAACCTTTAAAGTGGTCAGCAATGTGAACAATCAGGACATGGAAATTGTATCTTTCTCATTGTCTTATGAGGGAACTTAAACTATAATTCCTCTTCTTTGCCTTCTAAACTTATGATAGTCTGTGTCTGTGGACTCACACTGCTGTGCTGGTCTGAGTGGATCTTCAGATGTGCTTTTTCTTGTAAAATGGTTGCCTTGTTAAAACAGAAGTTTCTGTACCCTAGATTTCTTACATCAGCACACAAGCTGGCTTGAAAGCTCCTGGTCTCAATAATTTCAGAAACAAGCAGCAGTTGTCCCTTTTTCCATAAGAAAATGTTACCAGCCATGGTAGTTAAAGCCTTGTGATTGCCCCTCTGGGGCAGAGGCTTTTCCCCAGGGTAACCCTTTTAAATTTCTTTATTTGAATATATCGAATCGGTTCCTTTTTCAGTGGAAAATGGAGAGACAGAAATGTCCCCAGAAGAGTCCTGGGACCACAAAGAAGAGCCCAGTGAAGCAGAGCTGGGGGGTGGCCCTGCAGGGGACGCGGGCCCTTCGGAAGAGAGCGCTCAGGAAATGATGGAGGAGGAGGAGGAACTACCAAAACCCAAATCTGTCGTGGCACCTCCAGGTGCTCCCAAAAAAGAGCACGTAAATGTAGTATTCATTGGACATGTAGGTGAGTTGTGAGTGAAAGGTGAGGCAATTGTGATTATCTAGAACTCAGAGGGTTAGAAATTAATGCTCTTCTTTGTATTCACCATGTCTTGAGGTTCACAGGAGCATTCCTTCTAATGAAGGGGCTCTGGAAAATGACAAAATTAAAGGCCCTTCAGGGGTATAATATATATATATAGGTCCTTATATATTATATTTATAAAGGTCCTTCAAGGGTGGGGTGTTCTCCGGGACATGGACACAGTGCCTGTGCTCGTGGTTTCTCAAGAACTTGCTCCTGTTGAGTGCTGAATGACACATCTGTGGTTATGATCTAAAATGTTTGTGATAAGGAAAATGGTGCTTTGTTTCTGCTTATTTTAAATAAAAAGAGTTCTTGCTATTAGATTCAACAATTATTATTCTAAATACTAAAATTTGTAGGGTTACAGCAATAGCTTCACATAATTCACGGTTAAAAGAAAAATGTAAGTTAATAGCAAAATATCTTCATTTAATAGTTTCAACAAACTTAATAAAAATCTGGGAGTGGTGTCAGAATTAGAGAAGAATTATTGAATCACCAAGTTAGACAGTAAATTCTGTCTTTTCATTTCTATAGTTACTTAATACCTTAAAACTCCTGTAATTTAGTCCTTGGATAAATTCAGAATGGAGTCACACAGAGTAAAGGGGCTGTGGGCAGAGGTACATCCCAATATTGAACAACTGCCCACACAAGTTTGGGACAAGGGACAGAGGAAGCAGGGAAGGGAATTTTGCAAGAGTTTCCCAAACTTTTGACTCTGTCTTTAGCTGGGTCAGTGCTCGGTGAGGGGTTTTGTTAAAGATAATTCTGGATATAAATATATTAAAACAGCATGTTCATGGTGTAATTTAATTGACAAATTATAATGGAAACAAGGGAAGGTGCAAGATGCTTCCAAAAACTTAGATTATGGTTCAAAAATTAAATCCTTTGGAAATAAACTAATGACTTAGTTGGTAATGGTCTGCTGTTTCTAGAATTGTACATTGTTGATGACTTGAATTAATTTATTTTTAGATGCTGGCAAGTCAACTATTGGAGGACAAATAATGTAAGGAAACTCTTAAATTTTAGATTTCCTGTTCTTGTGAATTAAAAAGCATAAATTAAAATGAGTAATATTTTCTTTGTGGCTTTAATCAACATATGTTAATGCTTTTATAACAGAATGTTTCTATCCCTGTCAATTGAGGTACTTCCTGTCTTTGGAATTTCTTAATTCCAATTAATGGTATTGCTATAGGATTTTCACTTAATAGAAGCAACTATGCAAAAGCAAACTTCAAATTTTAAAAATTAATCTCTTACTTAGAATGTGGCTGTTTTTCTTTGTATTTTGAAAATGCAGTTTGAAACTGCTTTACACCATTGGTTAAACTTTGTCCTTTCTTTAAAGATTTAAAAGAAATTATTACCTTTATTTCCTAATCATAATAATCTGTAGAGATTGTATAAGTATTTAGCTACTTGGAAATATCTTTCTGCTTTGTGTAAAATTGCACTTTTATTTTATTTTCCCTCTTCTTAGGTATTTGACAGGAATGGTTGACAAAAGAACACTTGAAAAATACGAAAGAGAAGCTAAAGAAAAAAACAGAGAAACATGGTATGAATTTGATGAAGATAGTGGCACACTGCCCTTTACTGCAGTAAAACTGGTTTTGTCTCTGTCCCAGGAGCCCTGGTGCTCTTGCCCTGGGTGGATTTTTTGTGGACCTGCTGTTTGGTTTGGGTTTTGTTGTTGTTTTTTGGTTGGTTTTGGAGGGCAGTGTGTGTATACAGCACATGGAGCAGCCTGATTTCTGCTCCAAACAACTGCTGTAAAATTGATTTCGTTTTTGAAAGCTTTTTTCTTTTTGGCTGGGGGTTAATAGGGGCTCAAAGGGCTCTGGAAAAGCTGCAGCTGAAGACTTTCTGAGGGGTAGAGCCTCCAGGGGCTGGGCATTGACCTGGACTCACTGAATCCTGTGAGAGGGGAATAAAAAGGGTGACACAGTTCTGTTCACCCAGCTCCAAGCAGCATCTCTTCACACACCACCCAGAACAAAAGCTCAGGGTGTCCACAAGCTGCTGTTCATGGGGAAAAATATTGCTATGTTCAATCAGTTCAGTGGAGTTATTACCACTTCTTTATCCTTAATGAGAGTATTTTCTTTTCATCTTTATATTCACCAGTTTTCACAAAACTCGAAGGAGCTAAGTAACTTTTTCTTTCTGAAATTTCAGTTAATCTAACTGAAAGCTTTGTTGGTGGCCAGTGGGAAAAATTATTAGGAAGGGACAAGAATCAATATAATGAAAATATCAAAAATAATGTGAATTAAGATGGTGTTATTTTATAGCTAACTTCTGCTTCATGTGTGTAAATGAATGAGAACGAATAATTATAATGCTCAGTAATGATCTGTGCAAATCAGAACTAATATTTTAGTTAACTATGACTAACAAATGGCATATAAATGTAATAAAAATGAATACAAGAGTATTTGGGTTGGGATTTTTTAGGTACCTTTCGTGGGCCTTAGACACAAACCAGGAAGAACGAGACAAAGGTAAAACAGTAGAAGTGGGTCGTGCCTATTTTGAAACGGAGAAGAAACACTTCACTATTTTAGATGCCCCTGGACACAAGAGCTTTGTTCCAAATATGATTGGTGGGGCTTCTCAAGCTGATCTTGCTGTGCTGGTAAGGACAAATCACATGCTTTTATTTTCCATATACTGTGGAATTAAGCTTCTGATTTTTGTTTTTGTGTTTGCTTCTTCATTGTTTTGGTTACTTACAGCAGGCAGAATTTTCAAATGTTCCATTTACTGAGAATAGTGAATTTTGGAGTAATTTGACAGCTTCCTGAAGCTGTCCACAGATGTCACATGACTTTTTTACATGTCAGTGCAGAAACTAATAGATAATACTGAGGATATATCAGTGCATTTTGGAAGCTTTTACTAGATCTGACTACCCAAAGTTTTTTAATAAAGCAGTATTGCTGATTGTTCTGTTGAGAGAATTGTAGAACTTTTATTAAAATATGTGTCTTTATTTAGGTTATTTCTGCCAGAAAAGGAGAGTTTGAAACTGGATTTGAGAAAGGTGGACAAACAAGAGAACATGCCATGTTAGCAAAAACAGCAGGTGTAAAGCATTTAATAGTTCTTATTAATAAAATGGATGATCCAACTGTAAACTGGAGTAATGAAAGGTGAGTTTAATATTAAAAAACCTAATCTTCATTGACAAATACTGCAATAAATAATTCCTAGGTTAAGTGGTTTTTGTATCCCATTATTGGTGAAATAATAAAGAGGACTGAAGGCAGAGGTTATAAAAGTGGCAGGAACAGCAGAAGCTCAGTGCCTGGGGCAGTGCCTATTAATAAAACTGGAAGTTCTGCACTCCAACATTCCCTGCCTGGATCCATGCAGACATATCTAACAAACCCAGGCATTCTAGCACAGTTTAACTGTTGACTTGGGAACTTTATATAGAGTCTAAAAAAGGAAGTGATTGTGTTTCAGTAGTGGAGTTTGCCAGAGTGGTCAGAGAACCTGCTGTGTGTCCTGTGCCCAGAGCTGTGGAAGTTTTAGTGGGAAGCCCTGGGCAACCTTGGAATGTCAGCTGGCTTCACTAAGACAGTAAAGCACACCCAGTTCTCTGTCTTGGTCCTGCCCCAACCTTCTTTCACTGCTGAATTCAGCCCAGACTGAGGGGAGGCAGTGGAACAGAAATAAACAGCATGACACTTCAGGAGCTGTGGAGGAGATGGGAGCAGTGAGCCAGCCCTGAAGTGCAGCCTGGGGCAGGAGCCCAGGAGGTGTCTGGGTGCTCTGGCCTGGATCTTTAAGCAGTTCAGCTGCTGCTGCTGCTCCCCCAGGCCTGTCACTGAGGTGTGTGGAGAGCACTGATGGGGATTTTTGGAGCAGGGGAATGAGGGGGAATTGGGGAATAGGCAACACTGAGCTGTGCTGGAAGCCTGGGGAAAAGATGCAAATAGGCCTCCAGGATTTCATTGCTTGCTGCTCACACAGGAACTTAACTGATGGAACTGAAATGTCTGCATGTTTTTTAAAGCACAGGATTATGTTATGTTGGAATAAGTGGAATTGACCTTGATCTGCTTGTCATTTTAATAGATATGAGGAATGTAAAGAGAAACTGGTGCCATTTTTGAAGAAAGTTGGCTTCAATCCCAAAAAGGACATTCATTTCATGCCCTGCTCAGGACTGACTGGAGCAAACCTCAAAGAACAGTCAGAATTCTGTCCTTGGTATATGTATGTATCTTAAATTGAGCAACTTGAGTATTTGCTATATTTCAATGAAAGTAAATGCTTCAGTGAAGCTGGGAGGTAGCAGAGTGTGCTGTGTTGCAGTTGTGTGCCAAAGTGCTTGAGGAAATGCAGCCAGAGCAACAAGAACACTGCCATGCGTTATGCCAATGGAAAACATTTGCAAACTGCAGAGGATTATTAGTAAAATATTAGCAGTGTGTGAGCTCAGTGCCTTACGAGCACTTGAATTTGCCAGTGATGCTGCAGCTGATGTTGCTGGAATGAGTAATTGTTGGATGTGAACAGTTTGCTTGAAGCAGTATTATAAATAGAGACAGGCCATGTCTCTCAGTGGATGTCACATTTTTCAATATTGTTCAGTGCACTTTAAAAAGAATTCATGGAAATGGCATTTGGACCTAGCTTATGGTTTTGTATTTCCAAAATACATTACACATCTGTTGTGAGTCTCAAAGAAATAATGAATTTGTATAAAATATGCCTGTAATGTAACTTAAAAACAGACATTTCCTGGGTATTTATGTGTGGGTTGGGGTAAAGTGGACACTACTGATGGGATGTTCTAATAGATTTGGCTGTCTTAGAGTTCATTGTTCTAAATGATGACAAGATGAAAATGATTCCTTTTGTTAGACTGCATTTATCCATTCTGAGTAATTTTTTTTAAATGGAAGGGTGCTCATGAAATTGAAACAAATGCCTTCTGCTCTTTTAGTGGATTACCATTTATTCCATACCTGGATAATTTGCCAAACTTCAACCGTTCAGTTGATGGACCAATCAGGCTGCCAATTGTGGATAAATATAAGGTACAGATTAAAATAATCACATAGAAAGTATAAAGAGGCTGTTTTCAGAAAGAAGTAAATGGACTATTTATTGTGCTTTTAGAGAGTATCTTTTTTGTTTGCTGATGTTACATTTTCAGTAGAATAGAAGAGGGAAGGGGAAGTCAATAATTTTGGCATTATATGAAACTCCTAAAATCTGTAATCTTTCATGAGAACAATTTCCAGTTACTAAGTCTAGCAGTGCTAGATGTCATAGATTTAAGTAACCAGACTCAAAGGTAAATCATAAATAGAGTGGACTCTTTAGGAAAATGTTTTCAGTTGCTATGTACTGATTTCTTTTTGTGAAGGACATGGGCACTGTGGTCCTTGGGAAGCTGGAGTCGGGGTCTATTTGCAAAGGACAACAGCTTGTGATGATGCCAAACAAGGTATGGTAAGCTTTAGATATTGAAAAAATTTACTACCATAACAAAAGAACTTGGTTTTTAAAGATTACTTCAGGTCAGAAAATGTTCTGTTGCTCTGTTGAACACAACTGAGCTCTCACATTTGGCATGGGTGCTGTTTCTGGGAGCAGGATGTGTGTGTAGCTCCTCAGCACTCAGAACTTGGGTTCTCCTGCCTTGGTAAACTCAGTTGCTGGACTAAAAATCATCACACATGAGCTGGGTTTTATTTCATGTTTGTACATGGCCCACTAAGCCTTTTTACCTGCTGTGGGTTAATATTGCTCAACGGTTCATTTCTTTCCCCCAAAGGCAAAAAAACTTGAAAACACTTCTTTTAAAAAATTCAAGTATTAATAATTCATCAGTCAAATATTTTAAATGTTCTGAAGCTTGACCAAATGTAATGAAGTTAAACTGTAATGGAATTATTTATTGAAATACTGTTATGCTACAGTTATTTTGTACCAGACTAAAATATACTCAATGCAAAACTGGTTTTGTTTTCTTTAAGCACAACGTGGAAGTTCTTGGAATCCTTTCTGATGATGTAGAAACTGACTCAGTAGCCCCAGGTGAAAATCTAAAGATCAGACTGAAGGGAATTGAAGAGGAGGAGATCCTTCCAGGATTTATTCTCTGTGATCTCAACAACCTTTGTCATTCTGGACGTACTTTTGATGCCCAGGTAGGATAACATTTAATTGCTGTATAGAGGGGTAAAAACCATGGAAATATTTGATGTTTTGCCACATCTACAACTTCAGTAGTCTGAAGTTTCACTTCAGATTTCCTATTCACTGCCATCTCTCTAAATGGGCAATAACATATATCTTTAACACTGACATATTCATTTGAGTTTTTAAAATATAAGTTGTTTTGAATGTAACTTCTCAATGGAGTTTTAGATACTTATAAAGTTGAAAGCAAGACCTACCTCATCAGGCCAGTTCTTCAGTTTTCTACTTTCATATAAAATAGTGCCTTGGAAGTTTTGGCTCCTTGACAAAAAATCGTGTGTATATTGTTCAGTAGATTTTTGAATGTAGTTCTGCATTGATTATTCTCCATTCTTTATAATTGAAATTAGGAAAAATGCACTTATTTTGAATTGTTTTACAGATAGTGATAATTGAGCACAAATCCATTATCTGCCCAGGTTATAATGCAGTGCTGCACATCCACACCTGTATTGAAGAAGTTGAGATAACAGTAAGTGTCATTTTAAGTTGTGATGTGAATCTAAACAATTCAGTTGTTGGGATGAAGAGTTCTGTCATGTAAAACAACAAAGCTTGAATGGAATTGTTGGTTGTGCCCAAAAATAGGCAAACAAACACAAATGGCTGTAACTGTTAGCATAAGCCTTTGGACAGTGTACATCATGACTGAATAAATCAGGCAAACTTTTTCATGTCTTTGTTTGTAAGTATATTCTTTGTTAGACCGATTCTATTTGTTCATAAAGAAAAATAACCCTTATTTTAGCACTCACAGCTATTATTTTTATTCTTTTTTTCTTACACAGGCCTTAATCTGCTTGGTAGACAAAAAAACAGGAGAAAAAAGTAAGACACGGCCCCGTTTTGTGAAGCAAGACCAGGTCTGCATTGCCCGTTTAAGGACAGCAGGGACCATCTGCCTGGAGACATTCAAAGATTTCCCTCAGATGGGTCGCTTCACCTTAAGGGATGAGGGTAAGGCTGCTGCAGCAGCTGCTGCCTGCTGCAAAAACTTGCTTCAACTTGGAGCTGCATGGCAGTGAGGTATTAATGCTCTTATCTAGGGGAAATCACTCCCTGGGTGACAATGGAAAAGGAAATCTAAGCAAATTGTGAGAGATGGTTTTGTTTGAATAATGTACAGAAACGTGCGTCGTGAAACAAGAGACTGGGTTTGAAAAATAACCAGCAAGTGCTTTTTTAATGTGTCCTGGAACATCCACCTACAACATGAATACCATAGCTTCTTTATTGACAGCTGAAAAATATCAGGGGGGTTGTATGTTGGGCTTTAAAGTGCACACCCTGGTAAAACTCAGATTTGTGGGATGCATTTCAAATAAATCATTTGAAAAGCAGTAAACATACCTGGTAGCGATTCTGCCTTCTCCTTATATGAGTGTAGATAGAAGCAGGCTTTCCACAGCCCACATTGTGTTCTTTGCTGTCAGAATAGCAGGATTACTACTTGGAAAATTTTATTGTGCTTTTAAAATACACTGATGCCACAACATAATAATTTATTCTGTGTGATTTCTAATCTGTGAGAGCCGATATTTTGGGGCAAGTTTTCATGTTCTTTGAGACCTCTACATTCCTATCTCAGTAAATATAACTCTGCTGTTTGTCTCCTTGGTTTAGGTAAGACCATTGCAATTGGAAAAGTTCTGAAACTGGTTCCAGAGAAGGACTAAGCATTTTTCTCAATGACCCCGCACAATACTGTGAGGAAAATCGACTCAGCAAAAGCCTACTTCACACCGCCGTCTTATTTTCTGCCCATTGATAAACTTCTCCCCATATTTTGCAAAGACAAATTTCACAGCAAAGGTCCACATTATGTCAGCTTTCTCATATTGAGAGCTCTGCTATGCCACTGTTGAATTTTCCCAAAAAGAATTTTTTTTTTTTTTTCTCCCAAATTCTGCTTCCTTGGAAAGATTCGGCAATAGCTTTGTAAGTGATGTGGACATAATTGCCTATAATTATGAAAATCTAAAGGATTTTTAATGTTTAATTTCCCCCCCAGCATCTATATTAAGACCTCTTTTTTCCAGGCAGATCATTCAGAGTGTGCGAGTGTGTGTGCACATGTTACAAAGATGACTACCATGTTAATAAACTATTCAATTTGAAATCTTTTTCGGTATTGGAATTGCTTTTGAATAATGTTTTTTATCCGGATGTAACACAGTTGCATTAGCTTTTTAACTTCCCAGTAACCCAGAGATTTGGTTACTTGGACTTTTCTAAACTCCTCAGCCTCCCCACACACACAGTTTTAAATGAGGCAATTGGGTACTCAACCAAGTTTGTATGAAAATGATGAGGTTTGCCCCTTCCCTTTCTTGAATGCATTCTGAAAATTAAAAAAAAACATTCATGCAAATGTGGCACCTTCATTAGCTTTACATTTGTTAATATCTTCAGCAAGTTTAGGTTGACCTAACATCATTACTAGACACAGTAAGTCAATTTTGAAGGCTAGAACTACATCTTGTGTCTTTATAAATTCAGCGTTATTAAATTCTTAACTGCAGAAACTGCTAACAACCAGTAAATCAGTGAAACTTGCAAAAATAAGAAAACCTGTGGCAATAGTGCCTATTAGTATTTATAAGAGCTACATTTTGTGGGAGAACTGGGCCAATTAAAAAGTGCCAGTTACATAAATTACTCAGTTCACCCTGTCTTTAATTTAGAGGGCCGGATAATCCTTGCTGTTTTAAAGATCAGTCTGAACTGAGAGGGAGAAAGACTATTTAAATCCCTAAGAGTTTGCACATACTGAAATATGGGAGGGTCAGAATCAAGCACAGTCTGTAAATTTTTGCATATCAAAAAGTAATGTAAGCTTATGAGGACCAGTGAAGTTTTTCTTGAGAAATTAAAGCAAAACTGGTTCAAAGTAAAGCTTATTCAGTACAACTTGAAGGAGCTGCATAATAAAACCCTATTTAGCTGCACTTTGGAAATGGACTCTGCAATTGCTGTCCTGATTCTAACAATTAGGATGAAGGCTAAGGGATTTTTTTCATTTTTTTTCCAGAGTATTAGTAGTAATTATTGAAAGGTATCTTCTGAGCTTCTTCAGAATATCTCAAACTAAACATTCTCAGATGTAAAATTGGTGAGCCCATCTTCTCCCCCAAAAGTTTACGGATCTGAATTGAAACTCAAAACTGAAACAGATTGACCTTTTTTGGGATTTTTTTTTTTGTTTGTTTTGTTTGTTTCTTTGTAACTGTGGAACTCCCATTCATTTCACTTACAGCTACATTGTATGGACAGAAGAAGTTATTGTCCTTCAGTTTCATATGACTACACTTGTAGCTACCGTAATGCATGGAATTTAAATAAATTTTATTATGTCTGCAAATCTCTGGGCTTTTATTTTTTGGTAAATCAGGGTTTAAAAAGGAACTTTTTTTTTTTTTTTTACCAAGTAAACAAAACCCACAGTTCCTTGGATCTTAAACTAATGAAGAAATTAAAAGCCAAGGAAACAACTTACTCTCTCATTCATATTCTGGACTGACAAGATTTCCAGATCTCTGACTGCTTTATTGGAGTAAGCTCATGGCTTTGAGATTGGCAAAGACCATTATTAGAGAATACTTCCAGTTAGATTCCTAAATTGTTAGGTCCTTTAAAACATTTTTTTAAAGGCATTGAAGTGTTTCTGAAGACTACAGGATGCTCCAGCATCAGTTTTCCACTGTTGAGCAAACTTAACGTGGGATTTTAAACCTTCATTATTTGGAGGCTGGACTGAGTATTTAATATCAAACTGAATAATCACCTGCTGGGTTGGAGTATCAGTCCACAGAAAGTCTGAGTATTTCCATTATTCATCCCATCTAGTGCATTTGATTACCATTTGCATCATTCCAGTTCATGTCACCTTGTCTGTCAAGGGAGAGGCTGTGTTATTACAGATTCATTGACAGAATCCACATTATGCAATTAAAGATATTCCTGTCCTGTAGGAGGTTTTGATTTGGGTACAAAATATTTGCATTCTATAGCAAATATATGAAAATGTAAGGCAGAAATGTACATGAATTGGCTGCATTTGGGGTAGAAGAGCTGGAAGTACATTGTATTTGAATAGTCCTCAGATTACAGCTCCACTTTCTCATTTCATCTCCATTCTACATTTTATAGTCCCATTTTTGCTACTATTAAATACAGCTCAATCTAGATGAAAGAAGAGAAAAAGATAATGTGGCTTTGTTGGAAATAAATACTATTTGCTGATTCACTGATGTAATAAACTTTTTTAAATGACCATTTTGAATACTTCCTTTTGTGCAAATGTGGTACACTGCTTTGAAGATGAAACAAAAATAAAGGAGCTGTGCAACCACAACAGTTGAAAGGAAGGGGGGGGGGATAAAAAAGAGGAAATAAAAGTTGAATTGAAGAAATTGAAGATACAGCACCCTCAGGAGCACTGCCAGGGTAACTTTGTGTGGGATACTGCAGGATATTCCCATGGCAGAGCTTTAACTCAGAGCAAAACTCTGAGCAAAAAGGAGAGATTGAGTTGGGATTTTTCCCTCAGTGTAATGGCATTTGCACTGTGGTACTGTGAGGATCACACCTTTCTCTCTGATTGTCAGCCACAGTTTGTAGTGTAGGCCTGATGAGTGCTCAGTGTGTGTGCCCAGCCATGATGGAGCTTATAAAAACATTATTATTCTATAAATTAAGACCTTGTAAGGCCTTGGATGAAAACCTTGGTATAGTAACAAATACTAAATGAAAAAAAAAATCCGAATGTGCAGCAGTACTAATCATTTGGCAGCAGGAAAATAATTCCTTGTTTCTGCAAGCTCCAAGAAGTAAAGCACAGTAGTTGGAGGAATGGGTGCAGTGCTCAGTTGAGTGACATTGCCATCAATGTCTGCATGAAACCATTCCAGCTGCTTTGGTTATCTTATCAGCCAGGAACTGATCCACAAACGTGATGACACCAGTTCAGGAAACACTTATTCTGTAGTAAATTGTATTCCTGAACAGCAAGCTGATGATGATGGTGTTACAGTGTTGTAAGGGAAACAGCTGTTTTAAGGAGGTTTACCCACTGGGGTATTTGCTGATTGCAATTTTTATGCCCCTCTCCAGATTTTTTTCAGTGGCATAAAAAGCCCAGTGCAAATTGCTCAGTGAAGAAGCTCTATTTTAGACTACTCATGGCACCTGTCTATATATTTAAAAATCATGTTCATGATGAGAAATGCGTTTTTATGTGTTTATTACTGAATGTTACCTAAGAAGAAAAGATTGTTTCAATGTCCCAGGTATTGGATCTGTATCACTCTGGCTTTTTGGTTTGTACTGCAGACTGTGGAATTGGTGCTGTTAAAGCAAATGATGTTTTATTCCTGAACTGGTACTTAAAGGCTCTAACTTATTCTGCTGGTTTTGTATTCCCTATAGAGGATTTGGTACAGAAAAATACACCAACAAAACTGGAGTTACTGCTGAAGCCTTTCTATTGTGAACCTTTTTCTTTCCTTGTGTTTGTTTTATCTCACTATAAACCTGACAAGACACAACTTTTCCTCTGAAGAAATACTAGAAAGGCTTCTAGTCTTAATATAAAATAGAAGTTTATGCTAACAAACCCAAAACCTGTTGTCTGTGTATGTATGTGTAACTTTGGATAATCCATATCCTTTCATTGCCTTTCCTTCCAATGTAAATTTTTCTACATCTCCAGTCAGTTCATACACTCGAAAAAGTCCACCTACCTCTCAGTAAGAGTAAGAAGAGACATGACAGATGAACTGTTGGGTGACAAAAAGGTGAAACTTGAAACTGAAACAACCTTAAACTTGAAACTTAAATAACCTTAAACCTCAAGGATCTCTTTACAGCAGAAATAATTGCATCTTGTACAAGCCTTTTGCTGTGTGAAAGTATAAAATTAGGCATATAAAGAAACATCTTAAATAAGTAATGAGGTAGAATGTCTCACAATTATTTTCAATCGGGATTTAAATAATTGACACTAATGACTTAAAGAAAACGACATACTTTCATAAACCAAGAAGTTAAACTGAGAGCTACAGCAGGACAGTGTACAGCAATAACACTGATAAAGGTAAAAAACCCTGATTTCCTGGTAGGAGTAACTGTAAATTTATCACATTGCTAAATTAAAAGTGCACTCTTTTATAGTTTATATTCATTGCATTCTATATTAAGCTGAAATATTTCTTATTCACAGATTAATTTTTCTATGACAGCTCTGTTAGCTATGCCCAAGTGCCTTTCAAGAGAAAATTACTAGACTAAGCCAGTTAAACCACATCTGGTAAAATTTAGTCATGTAAGACCAAAAATTGTTCTGAAGAATGTACTTGGATGAGCCTGATAGGTGAAAAATTCAAATTTGAGTCTCTAATAATAGTTCCTTCAGTTTTATCCTATTAATTCTATACTGACCCAGTAAAGTCAGACTTCAAACATGCTGCTCAATCACATCTTACAAGACTGGCCTGGCTCACTTTCACAGAGATGTTCCAGTCAGCTGATTTTTTCTATTCTAACATGTCACATTAATATGTTGATGTTTTATGAAAATGAGGCTGCCCTAAAATGTGCAAAGGCAGAAGCAAGGCTAATACAATTATCAGAATGTGCAGCACCACAGGTAGTATCACATACAGAAACTCCAACAGTACTGAGAAGGTTTTAATGAGTCTGCCCTCCCTGGCTACACTGTGTGTTCCTCACCTTCAGAAATTTCTCTGCTCAGTATTTCATACAACAAGGCAACAAAGGACAGCTTTCCTTTTTCTTAGCCAGTTTCTTTTTTGGTTTTGATTTGGTTTGGTTTTGTTCAAATAACACAATAAGAAAAGAAAATTTTCATTTTCCAGGGTTTTCTTTTTCACTCTTTAAGATCAGTGTATGTCTGTATAGTTCTTTCCTAAGTCTGGATAAGTCTTGATGCCATCAACTGTTCCACCATTGCTCCAAGAACACTAACAGCAGAAAGAAAACATAAACCACTCCATAAAGCAGCTTGCCAAGAAACCAGAGTATTTTAGATTCTCTTTGCACTGGCCACACTGATGGAGCAAAAAATTTGGTAGGAAGACATCTGATGAGAAGGAATAAAACCATACATAGGAAGGCAAAGAGCAGGGAAAAAACATCTAGAGAAGAGTGAATGACTAAGACTCCTAATTTCATGTGTATTTAAGCCCTGGTTATGCATAGCTGTGTTACCCAGGGAGCAGCTTACACGTGTGATGAGTGCAGACAACCCAAAGCTGCCAGGGCACACACAGCACTCTGAGAATGAGAGCAAAATAATTCCAGGCTAGATTTTATTTCAGAACTATGTATTTATCCAGCATGGAGCTCAGTGGAATAAGCATTCCACAATTAAGCTATTTCCATGTAGCCAGTCGATGCATCTCTAAAGTGAACAGGAGCTGCAGCAGTTCTGCCTTTATTAGTCACAGATGAGGCAGAAATGGTTTGATAACCAGTGGTGGCAGTGACCTGGGAACAGCCAGTTCAAGACGGAGTGTATGAGGAGAATGAGGAGCAGGATTCTGTCCCCTGACTCCATGAGACACTGCGGTTTTTCAGAGCAGCAGTGGGGCAGGATCCCAGGGGACGCAGCTCGGAAGGGCAAAGGAGCTCAGGAAATCCGGCAGCAGGTCTTTAAGGACAACCTTCTCCAATCGTACAAACTGTTCCTCCTGAAACTCAGCAAAACAAGATCTGTCAGAGACTGGCCTGGCTAAACAGGGAACTTAGGACAGCAAAGGACAAAAACACAGGAAGTAAATTCAGGGACAGTGCTCAAAGAGGGAATCTGAAGAACCTGTTCAGTTCTTCCTGAACATGACGGGTGGCCCACGAGATGGGTCACAACTGTTGAGGTAACAGGGCTTGGAGGGCAGAGCTAATGGCTTGTTCTCCACCTGAGGGCCAGTAACAAACGGGATTTACCGCTGGGATTTATCCCGGGACATGTTCTATTTAGTGTCTCTAACAGTGACCTGAAGCCAAGTTTGCAGGGGGCATCAAGCTTGGGATCCATCACTACCCTCACGAAGAGAGGGACCGGGATGGGCTGGGAAGACTCGGCAACACAAACCCGTCAACAGTCAAAAAACGCAAACGCAAACCTGCATCAGGGAAGGAGCAGCCCCTTGCGGCAGCAGAGGTTTGGAAATGACTGGCTGGGAACAGCTCTGCTGCAAAGCGCCCGGGGCACAGGGCGCTGAACACGAGCCGGCCCTGGCAGCGAAGGCGGCCAGCAGCAGCCGGGCTTGGACCGGGACAGTACCATCAATACAACGGAGAATGCGACAAAACGTTTTTCACCGTGAGGACACGGTACAATCGTGCCTGACCTCCGGAGCAGGAGGGGCCGAAGCAGGGTGGACGGACGGACTGACGGCCTCCGGCACTCTGCTCCTAGGCCGGCTAGCCCGCGACCCTGCCGGGACAAAGCTGCCGGCGAGCACAGGACGGGCCCTGTCCGGTCCCTGTCCGGTGCCCTCCGCACACGGGGAGCGCACCGAGGAGGAGCGCCGGTACCGACCGCACGGCGGCTCCAGGCCCCGCCCCTCCAGCAGGCCCCGCCCCTGTTTGACCACGCCCCTCCGCTCGGCCCCGCCCCGGACGGGCCCCGCCGTGCCCCGGAAGGCGGCGCTCACGCAGGCGCAGCGGGCGCACGTGGCGCCGGCGGTACCATGGCGAGCGGGAAGGAGCGCCTGGACCGTGCCCAGGTACTGCGGGGAGCCGGCCGGGAGCTCCCGGGGGCTGCGGGGAGCCGGCCGGGCACTCCCGGAGCGCTCCCGGGGGCTGCGGGGAGCCGGCCGGGCACTCCCGGAGCGCTCCCTGGGACTGAGGGGAACCGGCCGGGACCTCCCGGAGCGCTGCCGGGGTCTGCCGGCCGGGAACTCCCGGAGCGCGGCCAGGCCGGGCTTGACCTGCGGCTGTGCCGTTGTGGTGCCGTTGCAGGTGAAGAAGGCGGTGGAGGCTCTCGTGGCTTTTGCCAGAAAGAAGGCCAAGGGAGACGAGCTGCTCCTCAATGAGGGTGAGGGCGTCCATATGCTGGTGACGGTGTGGAAGGTCCCGCAGGAGTCAAAAGTCATCAAAATGTAAGACATTGATACTCGGCCGCGTGGTTACGGGGGTTGCTCGTGTTCTTTGGCTTGGAAAAGAGCACTCCGCCGATTCTGAGATTAAGGAGTTTGACTGCCGCGGCCTTGTCCTGGGAGCTTCCCTGCCGTGACTAAGAACTGCCGGGCCAGAACGCTGCTTTACCCCCACTCTAGATGTAACTCGAAGCTGGGCTGCTCCAGGCTTTTGCACGGAGCATGCTGATTCTGTTGTCAGTCACAGGGTATGTGCCTTGCAGTCCTTAAGCCTGAGAAAATCACTTTCCCTGTCTTGACCCACCACCCCCCAATCATTAGTAAGACTTCTTTCTTTTGATAACCAAATCTGAATATGAATTGGAAGTCTTCTTTTAAACTGTAGCTGCGCTGTATGGAAAAGCGGAGAATATATCAAGTTTTCATCCGTGTATCAGGGCCGCGGTGTAACAGTTTTGTCTGATGACTGGATGTAGCCGTGGCATGAAGGGAGGAGCGTGGAGGGTCCTCCTGGGAGCCGGCAGTGAGGGCTGCTGGCCCTAGGATAGAGGATTCCACCTTCTGTCTGCCTGGAGCCACAGCATTCCGTGATTTCACTTTACAGTGCTTATCAAGTGTAGGTTCCACTGAGAATATTTAGTTTCTAACAGAGTCTAAATGCAGGCACTTCCCCGTGTTGTTAAAGGCTATTTATCTCTCAGTGTAGTCCTTGTTTTGGGGAAAACTTCTTTCTCTTGTTAGACATTCTTTATGCAACTCATATTCTCATTGTAGACCACTGCCCCATGGCACTCGACCAGAAACAGCTGAGGTTTGCCTGTTCACAAAGGATGAACCAAATTTATCAGCAGAACAGACTGAAAATCTGTACAAGAAACTTTTACTCCGGAATGGGATCAGAAGTGTTAGCCGGGTAAGGGAGGCCCTTTATGGTATAACACAGTACTGTGAGTTCATTCCTTTTATACTGCCAAAAAGAATACAAGTAGTTGTTCCTTTCTGCTGTTTAGTATTCACGTTCTCTAGTAAGATTTTTCAGGTTTTTTTGAGCTGTGGTGTTTCTAAAATGCAAAGTTTACTCAGAATAATTTCTTCAGTTTGAAGCAGGAGTTTTAGTAATCAGATACAATTTCTAGATGTTCAACACCAAATTTGAGTAACCAGCTGGGAAAACTCACAACGTTTGAATATTTGAGCCCTTTGCAGCTGGATTGTTTCTGCCACCAGCAATAAAACTATAAAACAACTTGTTATATTGAACCTTGATTTTGATGTTATTCGTGTACTCCATTTCTGTTTGGTGATGTGCAGTTACTATGCAAGAGATCCGTAGTGTTTGATTCTTTAAAACAGGAGGAGGTGGATACTTTCTGATTATCTTCAGCGTTCTAAAAGAATGCCCTGTGATGGACTATCAGTTCTGCAGCTTTAGTCTGTGCAATTCTGAAAAGCATTTCAGGTTGCATTTCCAGCAGTGGGGACTAAACTGGTGCTTGTGTTGCAGATCATCTCTTACAAAACCCTCAAAAAGGAGTATAAAATGTTCGAAGCGAAGCGGCGCCTCCTGAACAGTTTTGATCTCTTTCTGTCTGATGACCGAATTAGAAGGCTTTTACCTTCACATCTAGGAAAACACTTCTATGAAAAGAAAAAGTAGGTCTTTAAACTTTGGAAATCCATTTTGGCGTTATCTTTTTTTAAGACCAGAGTCTTCTTAGTAATGGAGAAATTTGTTTTCTTTTGGGTTTGCTAATTATTTCCTTTTTTTTTACCCTTCTCCCTTTCTGTTTTAGGGCACCTTTATCTGTAAACCTGAAAGCCAAAAATCTTGCCAAGGAACTAGAAAAATACATCCAAGGGACTATACTCCCAGTTAACAACAAAGGGTGTTGTTAGTAAGTACAAATAGATTAATCCATCACTTGAAGGATGGTTCTATCTGAACTGTAGGAATTTTAAGTGAGTTATTTTTATTCCTTTAATGTGTGAATAAAAGATGTTAAAGGTCACCTTTCCAAATGGGGGGCATTTTGAACCTTTACCTGTATAGTTAAATTAGTAGTTCTACTTTGAAGTTGAGGGGGTTTGTCTCTTTTACCTTTTACCTAAGGAATTTCTAGACACTTCTCACTGTCAAAGAGAGTGTACAATCTTAGTTTTAATCTAATTTAATAATATTTTTCTATTTCCAAAATATTCTGCTAAGATTATTTTCATGTATAGTGTATCTGAAAGGATTGAATTAGCAGTAATGCTTTGTAATGTAAGGCACATCCAAATTTGGAAAGATGAATAGAGGTGAATCCCTTCTAACTGTTATCACAGAAGATTTCTGCAGTAGCCATCCCTCCTTTGTGATAACTGCAGATAAGTGGGCTTTTTGAATTTCTAGGTATGCCTAAACTAAACAAGTAACTTGAAATAAGTTTATTTGCCCATGTGTAATTGTTATATGGTTCTTCTTTCAGTCTAACACGCGTCGGTCACACTGGGATGAAAGTGGATGAGATACTTGAGAATGTCATTGCAGCAGCAAAAGTGATTGGTGACAAGTTACCAAAGGTACTGCTCATTGACTGCATTACAGGCAAATAGCTTCATACTTCAGCCTTATTTTCACATCATATACTGGTTTTGGTTTTGCAGAAATGGAAAAATGTAAAAATTCTTCACCTCAAAACGCGTAAATCAGTTGCACTTCCAATATTTAATGCAAATATCTCCAACCTGGATGAGCTGGACAAACAGCCATCTCTCAAGAAAAAAGAAGAAAAGGTAACCAAAATGTCTTCAAACTTTGCATGAATTAAATTGGTACATTTAGTTCTAGTTCTTTGTCTTCCTTCTATGCATTGTCCTGTTGGGTTTAAATGCATTAGCAGCTGATCCCAGGCTTTTGTGGCTAAAACCTGTCAGACACTCCTGCCTCAGTGCTTCAAATCCTCAGTAATAATAATGAAGTTCAGGAAACTTCCTTTTAAAGGGAGGTTTTAAAGCAAACTGGAAATAAATAAAGTGTTTCTAGGCCTGAGCTCAGGGGACCTGAGATTCATTCTTAGAGCTTTGCTTGTATTGTTTATCCGTATTTGCCTCCTGAAAATGCACTCATTAACATAAATGTGGATTCAGATTATGCATCTGAATAATTGTCAGACTCATATATTTGTGTATATAGGAGGAGGTCATACTTGTTAAAAAAATAATAATTGGCTATTCCTTTGTACTGGGTTCTGCTGATATCCATTTGTCTGAAATTAATTTGGAGCATGAATATTCAACTTTGAGACTGTAATGTTGACATTAATATAGTTGTGAGCTATTTATAATCAACTTGTGCATGTAGTGCATTTTTTCATATTTTACACGTGGTTGATTACTCCAGGTCTATTGAATAAGAGTCTCTAATGTTGCTACACCGTCTGATTTTTAACCACATTAAAACTATTATTATACATTTAGAAGTGGTATGGGAATTTGTCTGAGATGCGCTTCTGATTAATTCTAGAAGGCAAAACCCAAGAAAGTGAAGAAGACAGCTAAAAAACAGAAGTCAAGTCCGGGCACTGTGACAGCAGAAAGTAAAGCTGCTGCTGGTACCCAGGAGCCTGTGAGAAAAGAAAAAGGGGAAGGTGTCCAAGAACCAGGTGACTGTGATGATGAAGAAATTCCACAGCTGGTGCCTATACAAACAGTGAACTCAGCTGACCAGAAGGTAATTGTTGAATAATACTGAGAAACTTGCATTTCAGTTAAAAAAAATATTTTTGACCTGTTTAAATTGTTGATTGCTCCTTAGGGAACAGTATATGTTAGAACACTTCAAGTAGCCTAGGGCACAGATCAATTGGAAGTATTTGTCATTTATAATGATTTTCACTGATCCTTTTTCCTGAAAAACAGGAAATACGTTTCTTGGGTGGAATGGTAATTTTTTGTTTGTGTTAAATACAGAAAATGGGACCAAGTCCAGGAAAAGATGACAGTGTGGGCAAGAAAAGCAAAACACCCCGAAGAAAGAGAAAGAAACCATCTCTAGTGCTGGATACTTCAAAATCAAACCCTGAGGTTACAGAAGAGTGTGCAAACTTGCAGACACCATCAAAAGAGAAAAAAGCCAAGCAGGCCAGCAAGCCAAAGGAAGGAATAAAAGAAAAAGACGTGAAAAAGACTCCAAAAAAACCTGAAGCCAAGTCTTTTGCCACACCAAAAGCTGGCAAGTCAATGTGGTCAGCCAGGAACCGTTCAAAACAAGCGAAGCCCAGAAAGGTGCAGGTGCTGCAGTCAGCGTGACCCTCGTCTGCTGTAACACATTTTCTATCATCCTTGTGTGCTGTATTTTCAGTAAACGTTTATTGATGAAGTAAAATACCTTCTTTAAAAAATCTGAGCCCAAGAGCTTTTTCGTCACCAAGATCTGTAATGATTTGTTGGTTTCCTACTAATTTACAAGCTAGTACAAATAAATGCACTGTCTTAATCACCCCATCATCTTTTCTCTCCTCCTGGCCCAAACCAAACACACTCAAATTTTTCAAGCGTCAAAAGGGCAGAGAAGGGGTCTATCCCAGGGAAAAAGAGCTTAGAAATTAATTATAATAATTTTTCATTATTTTAATATCTG